>NC_088803.1:10825067-11125238 GCF_011386835.1 Chrysemys picta bellii | reverse complement strand
AAGGTTTACCATTATAATTAAACTTTTTATCATGAGATTGAACAGTAACACCAAAGCCCTTATCACAGGTTGGCGTTTACAAGTATCTTTGTCATACCGTGCCTTCTGGTTTCTTCAATACCCATTGTGTCTTACAACTTATCTATGAACTTAAGCATGTGTTCAATTATTAGTTTTTCTTTCTCTTCAGTGTTCCCTTCAGTGTGGGTCCTCAATCCAATGGTATCTTTGGGGCTTTGGTACTCCAGGGACTGCTGAGTAAGGATGTAGCAGGATTCTGAATGTTGGCTAGCCCTCTGTGGAGCTGTATCCCAAACCCAGGGTTAATCACATGCAAAAGATCCTCCTCCCCTCTTGGGGTTACCCTGGGATCTCCGCTCCGAACACTGGGACCTTTCCTGACCTCTTTGCCTAGAGGGTTGTGATATGTGCTCTCTGGGCTAAGCGTGCCTACTCTTCGGTCAGACACATCTTTTCCCAGTATCTTTCCCATAGCTGCTTTCTGTGTTTTACTAGCCTAGGGAAAGCTCTCCTCCCCTCTGCCAGCTGGGTCATTGCATTCTCACAGACAACCATTCCTTCAGTAGGATTTGTATCCTGTCTTAAAAAGACACAGTTACTTTCCACAAGCATATCAGGAACAGCGTTGTGAAAAACTGGGACCTGGATTGGGTACCCTCTGTCACCCCTGTCTCTATCCCCAAGAGGTCAGCTATGGGACTGCTCCCCTCCGAGAGATCAGCTACAAAGTTCTCTCTCACAACCTGAGTCACAGGCTGAGTGTCTGGGGGTACAGATGCTGACTCAGCCATTCTGTCCTGTGCTTCCTCTCCCAAGTGACCAGTGTGGAGATATTCATGTATCCCCACTAATCCTTCTCCAGTTTCTTCCTCTAGGACCCCTCTAGGACACATCTCTCTATGCTCTCTAGCATGGGATCTATCTCTTGTTTAGGCGCAGTGTGCTGGCAGCTAACAACCTGGACAGTTCTGTCACTGACAGGCACCTCACCCTGTTTCCTTCCTGCAGAGGTGTTGCCTTCAGTTGCAGTGCAGGTGTCGGTCTCAACCTCCCCCATACCTGGGAGCATTCCGCTTTCACTGCTGTAGAGGAATCAACGAGACTTTCCCTCAGCAGCTCCTGTGACTTTATCCTTTCCCTCAGGGGTCCAAACATAATACTCCTTCTTGCTGCGGGTAAACACCTTAACAATCTGAACTATGTAGAAAAAATCATTCCTGATAAACATTTCAATAAGAATATGGTCTAGTATCCCCACTGTTACTACACAGAATTAGCGTGACCTATTTGCTGCCTGCTTTCTCCCAGCACAGGGCATTTATCCCTCAGGTGATCAGTGGAATTACAGTGATAGCACCTTCTGGGCTCTTCTGTTTTCACAGGAGATTTGGGATGGGGATTAGGGGAATGGTTTGGGGGAAATGAGTGCCCAGCCTCCCTCCTTTTTCCCAGGGGTAAAATGGGAACCCTGCTTCCCACCAGGTTTGAAGCCCTCTTTCTGTGGTTTACTCTCCACAGACGCCTGGGTCCACTCAAAGGCATCAGTTAGAGATGCCATCTCAGCCACAGTTTTCACGTTTGTCTCTAGACACTGTTTCACGTCATCTTTGCATATGCTGGGGAAATGCTCCTGAGCAACAAGATCCAACATTTCTTCAAAGTTTCCAAACCCCTTTCCCCTTGCTCATTTCCCAGCGTATCTTTCATCATGTGTACATTACTCAGACCAGTCCCCCTCTTAAGAGTCCTAAATTTCACTCTATATGTGTCAAGGGTAATCAGAAATCATTCCAATTTATTTTTTACATTTAGAGTAATTTAAGCATACTGATTTGACATTTCATTGAATAGATTCAGAGATTTGCCAGTTAACTTTGCAACCAAAATGGATATTTTCATGTGGAGAGGACACACACTAGCCTTTGTAAACTGAGCTGAGATTTCCCAGGCACTTCAACCAAAACACACTGTATTTGGTAAAATACAAGTCAGATTGATTAACTACAGAAAGATAGATTTTAAGTGATTATAAGTGGGGCGCATAAAGCTCAGAGATAGTTACCACAAGAAAATAAAAGGTGCATATGCCTTCTATACTCTAAACTTTTAGTCTAAGCAGGATTTGAATCAAACAGTGTTTCTCACCCTGACAGATGGTACAATCAGGCTACAGTTCCTCAATACAGAGACTGAACTCTTTTGAACCTTGGATCAAATTTCCCCTGCTCAAAGCCTTTGTTTTTCTGACATGATTCAAGGTGTTGAGATGGGAGGGCAGGGGGAGAGAGGCCAAGGTGATATGTCACTTCCTCTCTTTTATACAGGGAAACAGTGTCTTGGGTGTAGTGAGTTTGTGAAGTCTCAGACCGAAGTGGCTTGTGAAGGACAGTGAATACTTCCCTGGTTGACACCAAATGGGGCCTCTGGGTCACAGGGGGCTGGGAGCCAGGAATCTTGGGTTTTCTCCATAGCTTGGAGAGTAGTGGGGTATATAGGTTGGAGGGGGGCTGGGAACCAGGACTCCAGGGCTCTCTCTCCCGGGCTCTGGAAGGTAGTGCTGACATCAGCCACTGCAATAACTACTATGGCTGTAAATTGACCTAACTTGGGTTGATTTAAAATTGTAGTGTAGAAATGCCCATCAAGAAGCCCTCCTGCCTCTGTTGCTGTGATCGAGGATGATGTCTGGTCTGCCCACCACCACCCTGCTCATGGCTGGGCCACTGTGAGAAAGATCAAAGGGCCGTGTTCCCCACCACTGAGATCAATCAGTGTCACCCCCAGCACAGATATATGGGCAGAGAGCTGAATGAGGATGGGGCCAGATGATAAGAGGTCCAGATGTGAACAGCAACACTGATGTAAGCCTCCATCCAGAGCAGCCCTGGATCCTGCCAAACATGTCCCCACCAGGGTCATCTGCATGCAGCTGTGCAGGGACGCAGCTGAGCAGTTTCCAGCCAGCTTTGGAGGATCCCCAGCTGCCAGGCTGTAGCACGGCCTATCCTTCCTCACAACCTGTGTGGGGTTGTGGCTGGAAACTGAGACTTCTGAGCTCTGCATTCGGATGAGTGTGTGGGTGACCCTGAGGTTTCCTGCCACCCTTCCCTGCATTGACTCTGAACATGCAGGTACAGATCTTGCTCTTGCTTCCCACAGCTTTTCTCCTGCCCCACTGGGCTCAGGCTGGTTAGTACGGCTGGGATCAGGGCCACCTGTGGCTTTGGGATGAGTTGGGGAGTCTTAGGGATGGGGACTCGGTGGGTGGTATCTAGGGGCCTGTGAGAGTCTGTACCCCTGTGTTCACCCCTCTTATGGGACTGTGATAAATTGTGTACAAAGTATGCCTTGTCTGGTATCATTCAAAAATTCATAAATTACTGATCATTATTGTCCTGGTAAAATATATGTGGCATATGAAGTTATAAGGTTCTACTGTATGGTGTTACTATGACATGCTCCAAGTCTGGGGAGCAGTCACAAACCAGCTCCACAGAGACAAAAGGCTCACTGATGCCTCAGCCAGGTGTCAACAAAAGCAAATGGACCATCACCTGCTTACTTGGCCATTCTTGAGCAGGAAAGAGGGTATGGGCAAAAAAATCTACATCTTGACAATGAAACAGCTTGGAGTTCCTTTCCATACAGACTTTATGTCTCCTAAACATCAGCTGGCGATAATTCTCAAAGAAGAGAAAGAGCTACAAGAAGGTGGAGCAGATGCCCCCAAATGATCTATCCCTTTCCTTCTACCCACGGCACTCACAACACCGAAAGTACAAAGGAAGCAGCATTGGACTGGGGAAAGGATCCTGACTGAAGGCAATTCACCCTGTAAGATTGCACGAACATGTGGTGAGAGACTTTTCAAATGATACCTCACAAGGCATATTTTGTATGAAATTTATCACCGTCCTGTAAAGGGTTGAAGAAAAAGGTACAGACTGTCACAGGGGATCAGGGCGTGTTGTCTCACCCAGCACCGTTAGCAATCAGTGTTAGCCACAGCCCATGTAAGGAAGATCTGGGGTAGGGCAAAAAGGAACAGTGACAGCAGGACCGAGGTGCTCTTGAGAGGAAAGACCTCATGTCCCAGCTCCCCATCCCTGAGCCAGCCAGCCCCCCATCCTTGGGCCAGATCGAAGCCTGACCCCTCCCCCCCAGAGGGGAATGGCTTCCAGCAACTGAGGCACCAAATATTGGGAACATGAGGGCTAGTTGTGCCGGGCTCCAGATGTTGCACCGATGGTGCCTTGTAGCCTTCTAAAGCATGATCTTTGCCCGTCATTGATGGTGACAGGAGCCTGTCAACTAAACCTCAGGCGATCTATTCTTCCCTTGATCTCCCAGTGCTGTCCTCAAGGGTTCGCACTGGCGAACTATGGGATGCGGGGTTGATTGTCTTAAGGCTGAGCCTGTCAGGGGTGCCTGGGAGATGGGGTCACCCTATCCCCATTCATTTGAAAGCAGGGATCCAGCGCCTAGGGAGGAGATGGGCCATTGCTCTTGTTGGGGGTTGGGGTGAACCTTATTTCAGGTGGGGCCCCTGCTCTCATAGATTAACGCAAGGAAGCCATTTTAGCCATCTGGGGAACCCACAGCCATAGCTTCCAACACACAGGCATGTGGGAGTGCTGGAGTAGATACCAAAGCACATGGCTTCATTGATTTCCCAGGGCATGCCTAGCAAAGGCAGGGGCTGGGGCTTTGCTGGGAGGGACAGCTGTTCTCCACGTGCGAGAGAGAGGAGGGGTGAGAAGTGGTGAGATGGCCGAGCAGACAGTAACGGAAGTACTGGCAATGTGGTTATAGGAGCTGGACTGTGATGGCTGATACACCAGGGATTGAACTGGGGGGCCTGCCAGAACTAAAAGCATGAACTGCTCTAGAGCCCTGGGCCAAGAACAGGTCCCGGTGGGATCCCCTAGAAACCCCCTTTCATTCCCCATTCAACATTGCATTTTGCATGCAGTTGGTGAACCAGTTTTTAATCCATTTCACCTGGATTAAAACAGGTTGATGTTACAGTGTCTCAATGAGAAAGTCATGTGGCACTTCAGCAAATGTCTTCCAGGAGTCCAAATCTATCTCTGCCCTCAGCATGGTCTCCTTTATCAACCAGCCTTGTAATGTTGTCAAAGAACGACATCGTCTTCATTTAGCAAGGCCTGTTTTCCATGGAACCATATTGATTGGTATCAATTATATGGCTCTCCCTTAGTATCTCTACTGATTGGGTCCCATCTCTGCAATTCCACTACTTTGCTTGGGATGCTGCTCATGGACTTAGCATGTCTGACAGGTGGGGGATGGGATCCACACATCCCCATGCAGATCTACTATTGCCTATCTAGAGCCATTCCCGAACTATTAGAGGTCCCTGCTTGAGCAAAGCAGATGCACAAATATGTTGCTGAATCCATTTAGGTCAATTCAGGATTCATCTTGATCAAACAATTCCAGTCTAGATTGATCCACACCCATGTCCATCCATTCTAGATACATCTAGAAGAACACCGTTAGTTTCTAGACTCATTGCCCCATCCTGCCAGTGCTGGATCCATCTGCTATCTGGATCCTGCATGTAGTTATAGTACGGGTCACCAAATGGACTGCAAGGCCATTGAGGGGTTGGCTGGGGAATTCAGGACTGGACCCTGCGGGAGGTGGGATGGAGGATGCTAGACCACTGATTCTCCCTTCTCTGTGTATGTGAATCCCCCCAGGGGGACGGCACCTCCACTGACAGGGAGTGAGTGAAGCTTAAAGCAGCCCAAGCAGTTGGGTGGCCCAGTTCCCACACGCTCCTGTGGGACCCCTCCGCCAATCCATGCCTCAGACAGGGAGGCTGGCCACAGGGCTAAGGCACAGGGCTGGGACCCAAGAAATCTGGGACCGGTTCCTAGCTCAGTCCAGGCTCCCTGTGGATTTCATGGGCCAGTCCCCGGGGCTGGGATTTTCATGGAGTGCTGATGGGAACTGAGCACCCAACCCCCTTCAACAGGTTTAGGATCACTCTCCCTGTGCTTCAGTTTCCCCATCTGTACAATAAGAAGAATGTTTCTGCCTGTGTCTCTTTGAGCTGGACACTCTTTGGGGCAGGGATTGTGGGTCTGAGCAGTGCCCAGCACAATGGAGAGCCCTAATCTCGGTCTACGTGCCACCCTATTGAAAATAACAGCGATGTGTTAAGGTGCAAACTTTGACCAGGGAGCCAGGGGACCTGGGGCCATGGTGGAAGCAGGAGTCGCTGGGTGGGTTCTGACTCTGGGGTGCCCAGGGGGTCACCATGGTCCCCCATCTGTCAGAAATCTGTGGGTCTGGGTATCTCAATGCAGAGAAGCCCAGGGGTGTTTTTTACACTTGTAGTAGGAAGGGGGCAGGGTTAACCACATCCGCAGCCAGGCTGGGTGGGTACCAGAGCAGGGAGGAAACCCCCCACCCTGATATGGGCACAGCTGTGGCTGGAGGCTTCCCCAGTGGGCGTCTCTGCTCCTGGCCCATCTGGGGTGCACGTTTCTGGGCAGGAGTGTACGTGCCTCTGTGGTTCCCAGGCTGGGCCCTCCCAGCTCCCTCCCTGGTCCATATAACCCCCGGGACTAAGGCAGAGGCTCCGTGCCTGTCCGTGGATGGCCCTGACGATGCAGCTCTTCATGCTGGTCCTGCTTCCCCTGTCCTCTCTCCTGCCCCCTGGGGCTCAGGCTGGTGAGTGTGGGGAAGGAAGTGGAGCCTGTGGGGAGTGGGGCCCTCACCTGGCAGAGGGACCTGTGGGCATCACTGAGGGTCTCCCCCGGATCCTGCTTGGGCCATGGGGGCTTTAGGAAACCTGTAGCCTCCCCTGAGTGCGGCTGGGGACCCTCAGGCTCTTTTGGGATCCCACTATGAAGCCAAGCCCCAGACAGGGAGGTTGGTCACAGGCCTGAGGCACAGGGCTGGGACCCAAGAAATCTGGGACCATTTCCCAGCTCTGCCCATTCTTCCTGTGCGGATATTGGGCCAGTCCCTGGAACTGGGATTTTTATGGAATGCTGATGGGAACTGGGCACCCAAACCACTTAGGAACAATCTCCCTAGGCCTCAGTTTCCCCATCTGTACAATAAGAAGAATGTTTCTTCCTGTGTCTGTTTGAGCTGGACACTCTTTGGGGCAGAGATTGTGGGTCAGTGCAAGGCCTGGCACAATGGGGTCCCTGATCTCAGACAGGGTCTTAGCAGCATCCGGCAAAATGGGGCCCTGATCTTGGTCAGGGTTAGTGCAAGGCGTGGCACAATGGGGTCCCTGATCTTGGTCGGGGTCTGTGCCACACCTGGCACATCTCGGTCTAGGTGCCACCCTAATGCAAATACAGTAGAACCTCAGACTTACGATCACCTCGGGAGTGGAGGTTGTTCCTAACTCTGAACAAAACATTCTGGTTCTTTCAAAAGTTTAAATCTGAACATGGGCTTAATACAGCTTTGAAACTTTACTATGCAGAAGAAAAATGCTGCTTTTACCCTCCTAATTGAAATGAAACAAGCACAGAGACAGTTTCCTTTTCTTGCCAAAGCTTTTTTTTTAAACTTTCCCTTTATTTTTGTAGTAGTTTATGTTTAACACAGCACTGTGCTGTACTTGCTTCTTTTTCTTCCTTTTTTTTTGTCTTTACTGCTGCCTGATTGCACACGTCCAGTTCCAAATCAGGTGTGTGGGTGACAGATCAGTTCCTAACTCTGGTGTTGGGAACTTTGAGGCTCTACTGTAACAGCAATTTGTTGAAAGTGGCATTTTCCAACTCGTCCACCCACTTGGGTGGAGACTTGTTTGGAGCAGATCACAAAAGGTTTTTTATTTTTCCATGGGAAAAAACTCAAAAGTCTTTCTTTTACAGCGAGCAAAACCTGAAACCTTCCACCTAAAAATTACCAAAACCCAGGGGGAAAGAATCAGATTCACAAGAAAAAATCAGACATGTTCAAGAAGAGAAAAGGCTTTCTGAGAAAAAAAATACCCTTAGTTAAAACCACTATTTTCTACTGGAGTTCGTCCGTCTTGGTTGGTCACTGTGGGTCAATGGAGAAGGAGAAGCAACCACAAGGGACCTGTCAGTGCCCTTCTGGGCGCTGCCTGGCCTACTCTGGGATGACGTTGCCCCTCCCAAAGCTGTTAACTCCAGGTAGCGCAATTACGGCACCCCTCCTGGTGCATTTGGTACCGATTATCCACCCAGGCAGGTCAGAGCTTTAGATTTACCCTCTGGCCCCATGGGGTGTCCAGTCTGGGGGAGAGATGAGGAGGGGGAAGAGTTCCAGGCACAGGGATCCTCCAAGGAGAGTATCAGAGGGGATGGGATGATGTTGTGGAGACTCCTCTTTGGGATGGGGAGCTGGGTCCCAGCCCGGCGCAGGAAGATGATGGGGCTCTTTATATGAACCTGGTCTCTCCCCAGGGGAGATCATCGGGGGACAGGAAGCCCAGCCCCACTCCAGACCCTACATGGCTTTTCTGATTATACAACACGGAAACAAGACGTTTCTCTGTGGAGGGTTCCTGGTGGCGAAGAACTTTGTGGTGACGGCCGCTCACTGCAAGGGAGAGTAAGTGCCTCTGTGCTGGGGATGTCGGGGCAGGTCGGGGTTAGCAGATGATGGGGGAGCCGGGAGCTCTGGTGCTGTTGTAGGTTGCAGGGAAGGAGCCGTTAGTAGGACAGGCTGGGAGAGCAGAGCCCAGGAACCTGATTTGCTCAGGGGGCCTTGGCGTGTCTCTAGGGGCCTATGCAAACCACGGTCTAGATCCAGCACTGGGTAAATCAATGGGGATAGGGCCATTGACACCAGCTGGGGTCTGGCCCATTGCCCAGATCGGGGCAGGGAGGGGCTCACAGCCCCAAGACATCTCTGCAGGGCTGAAGGCTGGGGGGACCTAGGCATAGACTCCTGTGTGGATCATGCCGGGGAGGGGTCACTGGGCTCGATGGGAGCTGAGACGCAGGGGATGGGAGAACAACGAGGAGTGAAGCAGCTCATGGGAACAGCACAAGGGGTCGGTGGAGACAGAGGCTGGGACCCCCACACCACTGGGCAGGTTTTTATGCTGCAACCAGCAACCCCTAGAGGGGAAGGGCCCCTTGTGCCATTCCGCCCCCCACCACCCAGCCAGCCAATCCCCAGTCCTAGGACCGGATCGGAGCTGGCAAGCTGTACAGAAGCAGAGACTGAGATCTCGGCCGGAGACCCCAGGCTGCCTTGTCTCCTCCATGTCACTGTTCATGAGTCAGACCCTCATGTGCGCATCCCCCTCCTCACGTACGCTCCTGCCCTAACGCCCCACATATTGCTCCTTGGTTTTACAGCAAGATCACTGTCAAGCTGGGAGCCCATAACATTAGAGAACGCGAAGAGAGCCAACAAGTGATTCTTGTGGATCACCAATACCCGCACCTGGATTATGACAAGGAGACTTACAATAATGACATCATGTTGCTGAAGGTACTGCTCCCATCCCATTACCTCCCCCCTCTGACCTTAGACTGCTTCAGGTACCACCCCCATCCCATCACCGCACCTCCAGTGACCCCATGGTCATGGGTTTTTGCTGGGGACAGGGTGTGTGTGTCCCCTTGACTGCGACCCTCATGTTGATCTTCATCGGTCTTGTCTCTCAGCTGGCAGAGAGAGCGAAGCTGAATAGATGGGTGAAAACCATCAACCTTCCCCACACCAAGAAGAAAGTAAAGCCAGGAAGGAAATGCAGCGTTGCCGGTTGGGGAATAACTGTAGCATGGAATAATTTAACCCTGGCCACCACACTCCAGGAGGTGGATGTGGAGGTGCTGGAGGATGACGAGTGTATGTATCCTCACTATAACGCCTCCACAATGATGTGTGTGGGGGACCCAGAGAAGGGCAAAGACTCTGCAAAGGTAAATCTGTTCCTGGCTCCAAACTCCTTTGATAAATCATTATTATTAATGAGGCTGTTGGTGTTGCAGTCGGGCCTACGAGGGGCTATTGGGGATCAGGCCCCGCTGCACTAGGTGCTCTAGAAGTGAATGGGAAACTAACTGGTCTTCTCTCGGAGGGAGGTAGAGACCAGCTGGATAGGGGAAAGGGTGGGGCGCTGAGACCAGCTGGGCCATGGGGGGGGGGGCAAGCAGAGACTGGGGGGACATCAGGGTGGACACTGAGACCAGCTGCACAGGGTGGGGGGGTGTCACTGAGCTGTGCATCAGTGGGAAATGACTCACTGAACTGTTCTCCATCTGTGGCTTGTTTCATTTCACAGGGCGACTCTGGGGGCCCCCTGGTGTGTGGGAATACAGCCCAGGGCATCGTCTCCTGGGGGTATTGCACCCCTCCCGGGGTGTACACAAGAGTCTCCACCTTCATCACCTGGATACGGGAGACAATGAGGAGGCTGCAGCCCTGAGTCGTGCCAGGAATCGCTGCACAGGCCAGAGCTGCGCCGCTTCTGTCCTTTGGAGAGGCCCAGATGTAGGGGCTGCTTTGCAGAGGGGCTGAGCCCACCCAGGCTGAGCCCCCCAGCCATCGCGCAATTCAGGCTGTGCCCAACCCATGAGCATCAAGGCAGGGAGTCCAGGGGAGTTAGGAGTCAGGTTCAAGGCCAGCGTCTGTCGGCTCCCTTGGAAATCCTGCCTCTTTGCTAGGGAAACAGCTGCTTTATTTCCCCCAGGGTGACGGACATGAGCCAAATCTTGGGGAAGACCCAACAGTTTGTAGCTCTCCCCTGCTGTCAGCCTCTTGAGTGACTGTTTGTTGTTATCTGACCTGCAAAGTCGTGTTAAAACTGCAGTTTGCCCTGTCCTCACTGGGCCTTTCCCACATGTTAATTCCCCCCCGGGGAGGGGGGAGAGGGGAGGCGGAGGCACCACCCATTCCAGACACACCTGTCGCCATGGTTGGCAAGGCCAGCGGGAAGGGAACTCAGCGAAGGCTACTGATTGCCTCCTTCCCATCTCCCCTGCCCTGCCCTGCCCTGCTGCTTGGCCTGCTGCATGTCGCTCGCTGCTTCGTAGCCAGCAATGAATAAAAATGAAGCTACAAACAACAGTGATTCAGTGTCTGAGCGATGAACTCGAGCCGTGAAATCCAGAGCAGCTGCCGCATCTGCCAGGGCCGGAATGGAATTAGCACCTATGGGGGAAGGCCGGGCTTGTGTTAATGCACTAGGCTGGGACCCAGGACATCTGAATTCAGTGATTTCATGCAGAATGAGGATCTGGTGGGTGCCAGTGGGGAATTAACCCCCTCAGGGCTGGAGAGGTCCCCACTGGCTCGGACAGAGATGCAGAGGGAACTACAAGGAGAAAAGCAGCCTGAGCAATCAACTATCCATACTCCAGAGATTCAACTTCCAGGACAAAAGTGGGAGAGGTTTGAAACAGTTCTAGCCACAAAAAATCAATCTATGGTTCCTATCCCCTTCCATCCGTCCCCAACCATTGATCTATCCATCTATCACCATCCCCATCCATCCATCCCCATCCATCGATCTATCCATCTATCCGCATCCCCTTCCATCCATCCCCATCCATCGATCTATCCATCTATCCGCATCCCCTTCCATCCGTCCCCATCCATCGATCTATCCATCTATCACCATCCCCATCCATCCATCCCCATCCATCGATCTATCCATCTATCCGCATCCCCTTCCATCCGTCTCCATCCATAGATCTATCCATCTATCCGGATCCCCTTCCATCCGTCCCCATCCATAGATCTATCCATCTATCACGATCCCCATCCATCCATCCCCATCCATCGATCTATCCATCTATCCGCATCCCCATCCATCCATCCCCATCCATTGATCTATCCATCTATCACCATCCCCATCCATCCATCCCCATCCATTGATCTATCCATCTATCACCATCCCCATCCATCCATTGATCTATCCCACCTATCCCCATCTATTGATCTATCCTATTCCCATCCATCTATCCTCATCTATTCACTCCCATCCATCTATCTATCCCCATCCATTAATCTAATCTATCTATCTATCTATCTATTCAATCCAATCTATCTATCTGTCTGTCTATCTATCCATCCATCTATCCATCCACCCACATACATATCTGTCTGTCTGTTTCTCTCCACACCCCCATTTACCTATCCCAATTCACACACGCCTCTCTCTATTGATATCTCTATAGTTTCCCTCCCCCCACCGTGTAATGTAAGAACCAGGTTTAACCTCTTTCATCTCTAAGGGGTGTGGGGACTGGATGGCTCAGGGGTTGAGGAATGGGATACGGGGCCTTTCCCCTCTAGGGGGTGCCAGCTCCCATCCAGCTCCAGACAGGGGGACTGGCTAGCTATGGGGGGTTGAGAATCAGACATATTATTCCTCCCCCCCATCAAGAGGTCTGTGGGAAATGATGCTATCACAGATGGGGCGGGGAGGGGGGCTGATCTCTCTGACCCTCATCCCTCCCCCTGGCTCACACCCACACTCAGGGCAGGGAACAGTTGAGAAGGATTCATGGCTTCATAGATTCCTAGGTGAGAAGGGACCATTGTGATCATCTAGTCTGAGCTCCTGTAGAGCACAAGCCACAGAGCTGCCTCACAATAATCCTAGAGCAGAGCTGTTCGACAAACATCCAGGATCAGCCGGTGTGGCTGTCCCTGGGGCCTGGGGTCAGCCACACTGGCTGCTGCAGAAGTCATGGAGTTGGCGGAAAGTCATGGAATCTGTGACTTCCATGACCTCCGGGACAGAAATGGAGACCTAACAATAACCCCCAGATCTGTCTTAGCAGTTCTACCACCTAGAGAGTTATTCCCCAGTTTGTAGCTGTGCATTTGATTTTTCCTTCCCAAGTGAAGTACTTTGCACTTGTCTTCACTGAATTTCATCTTGGTGATTCCAGACCAATTCTTTAATTTGTCAATTTCATTTTGAAATCAAATGCTGTCCTCCGAAAGGTTTGCAGACCCACCCAGCTTTGTATCATCTGCAAATTTGATAAGTATATTCTCCGCTCCTTTATCTGAGTAATTATTGAAAAGATTGCACAGTACCAGACCCAGGACTGACCCCTGTGGGATCCCACTAGAAACGCCCTCTCACAAGAGCACACCATTGAGAACTACTCGTTGAGTATGGTCTTTCAACCCGTTCTCCCCCCACCTAATTTCATCTAGAGCACATTTCCCTACTTTGATTATGTAACCCTTCTGCCAGTTGGAGTTGGTAGTAACAAGGGCTCTGTTCAATATCTAGGAGTTCCTTATCAACAATAAAACACAAAATCGGCTCGAGCCCCCACACAGGTACCTACGAGAATTACACACCACCTCCTGGGCGGCTCACAGAGGCAATACTTCCCCACTTGGAAGCACAGAGTCTCAGTGTAGAAAAGAAACTTTTAATAAAAGCGTGGAAGTGACCCGGCACTAACTTGGGGAAATACCGCAAGCAGGATTCATAAACATAAAACAATGAGCAAAGGCCCCACCCCAGAGTACATTGGGCAGTGTCCTTTCACCTCAGGTTCTTAAGTCCAGCAAACAAACGTCCCTTTAACGTGCTCCTCATGATTTCACTGCATCCCACTCAAAGTTGTTTTCCTTGGTCAGTGCAGACCCAGAGTTCAGAGGTGCATCTGCAAAGGTCACCTCCCACCTTGGCTGGAGAGGGGCAAGACATTGCATTTTGCGCTCAGTTGGCAAAGCAGTTTTTAACCTATTTCACATGGGCCATGCAACCTGGACTGTGGGACCGCTGAGCCCTTTGTCCCACCAACCTGGGCTGCCTCTCACTGTGATGCTGATGTCAAGCCTCTGGCAGGCACTGCACTTACACAGCCATCCACAGGCATGGACACACCCAACTGAGTTACATGAATGCTTTTACCAGCCACTCATGAACCATCAATAGAGAGGTTCCAGCCAATTCCCCCAACTCCCCAGCCCTGTATCATCTTGCACTGGTCAGAAACCTGGCCAATGTAAGTTCATTACCCAGTTCATCACTTTTTCAAATGAAAGCGGACAAGAACCAGACTTTGTAAACTGAGTAAATTTCCCAAGCACTTTAGACATACTCACTGCTGAGGATAAAACATTAAAATAAGTTTATTAACTACAGAAAGATAGATTTTAAGTGATTATAAGTAGCAAGTGTAGAGATCAAAGTTGGTTCCTTAAGAAATAAAAATAAATTCGCAGTCTGAGTTCTACAAACTAAACAGGATTTGAATCAAGCCGTGTCACACCCTGACAGAGGGTACAAACAGGTCACAGATCCTCAATACACAGACTGGGACTCTTTTCCAGCCTAGGACCACCCTTCCCAAGTTCAAAGTCTTTGTTTTCCAGACATTCTTACAGGTGTTGAGATTGGGGCCTAGAGGCCAAGTCATGATGTCACTTCCCCTCTTTTATACTTTATTTCCAGCTTGCTGGAAAGATCTTTGCTGTGATGTGGGTTAGTCGGCCCCCATGGTGTACTTACCTTCTCCTAGAAGCCTCTGGGATAGTGGATTGTGTGTTGATGAGCCATTAATGCCATCTGGCTATTGATGGCTACTCCTTTGTTAAAACAACAAGGAGTCCTTTTGGCACCTTAGAGACTATCAAATTTATTTGGGCATAAGCCTTTGTGGGCTAAAACCCACTTCATCAGATGCATGGAGTGAAAAATACAGTAAGCAAAATATATATTATAGCACATGAAAAGATTTGAGTTGCCTTACCAAGTGCGTGGTCAGTGCTAACGAGGCCAACTCAATTAAGGTGGAAGTGGTCTATTCTTAACAGTTAACAAGAAGGAGTGAATACCGAGGGAGGGAAAATTACTTTTGTAGTGCTAATGAGGCCAATGCAACCAAGGTAGATGTCGCCCATTTCCAACAGTTGACAGGAAGGTGTGAGTATCAGCAGAGGGAAAATGACTTTTTGTAATGACCCAGCCACTCCCAATCTTTATTCAGGCCTAATTTGATGGTGTCCAGTTTGCAAATTAATTCCAGTTCTGCAGTTTCTCATTGGAGTCTGTTTTTGATTTTTTTTTTGAAGAATTGCCACTCTTTTGTTGTAACTGAAAAGGCTGGTTGTGGGTGCTCCCAACCTCACAAGGTATTTCAGTAACACATACAGCAATACTTCATAACTTCACATATGATGCTAGCACATATGTGACAAAGTGGATTTTTCCTCCTTATTATGTTGTACGTGAGCCTATATAAGTCTTACTGTTTCACATGAATACTGTGAGTGCCTCAGTTTCCCTGTGTATTGCACCAATGCCTAGGTGGTGGGAATAAGGGTCTGTGATTTTGCTGAGACCCTCGGGGGCAGGTGAGGTGGCTCCACCTCCCTGCCCATAAGCAATGGACGGTGCCCTTTGTAACCTGAGACCCAGGAGGGGGATGTGACCTGGTGACACTTTGCCTGGGAAGTGAGGCAAAGACCAGGAGAAGAGGCAATGGGTGTGTTGGCGGTCGGGTTGCTGGAAGCTGGGCAGTCTCTTGTTTCGGACTCGGCGGAGGGAGTCCAGGGTATCCGGCCTGGGATCCCCCCAAGATGGCATGGCAGAGTTGAGGCAAGAACAGACCAGATCATTCAGTCTGAAAATCTGTAGATCATAGGCCACCAATCCTACCCAGCATTCGCACACTAAAACCAACAGCCAAAAGGTGGCCCATGCCCCAGAGGAAGGTGAACCTCCCTCCCCTGAGGTCCCCACCACTCTGATCTGGGGGGAAGATTCCTTCCCAACCCAGAACGTATCGATCACTCAGACCCTGGCCGTTTGAGCAAGCTCCTGAGAGGGAGAATCCTCTTGATCATCTCAGAGCACCATCCAGTGTCCCATCCTCTTCAGAGGCTTCAGATCAACCCCCACCACCTACACCTCATTTACAGAACACATCTTGAGTGACACACCTGGGACTGATCCAGGGACATCCAGAGCTAACGGCATGAACTGCCCAGGGCCGGCTCTGGCTTTTTTGCTGCCTCGGTGGGGGGGGGGGGGGGGGGAGGGTGGCCGGAGCCCTGGGAGGAGGACGGCGAGCCCCGGCGGCCGGGGGGAGGGCGCCGGAGGGGAGGGCGGCCAGAGCACCGGGGGGAGGGCGGCGAGCCCTGCTGTGGCCTCGCTCTCCCCGGGGGCTGGAGCGCCGCTCCGCCCCCCTCCAGGTGCCGCCCCAAGCACAAGCTTGGTGGGCTGGTGCCTGGAGCTGGCCCTGGAACTGCCCCAGCGAGCACTGAAGAGCTGTTGGGTCCCACCAGCTGGCGTCAGCTATGATAATAAAGTGTCCATCACTGGCAACTTTAAAATCAAACCTGGATGTTTTTTTTTAAATGATCTGCTCTAGTTCAACCAGGAATTAGTTCAGGACCATCCCATGGCCAGTGTCATTCAGGCCTCGTGTGGGTCACAGCTGAGAGTGCCAAATTCAGGACAGTCTGGTACAAAAACCAGGATAGACACACCACAAAACTGGTGGCTTATTCTATAATTAGATTTCACCAAGCCAGTAACAAAGTGAGCTTCTCTCTCACCACACTGATTAACAAGAAGCCAAAACACAGTCCCCTTGGGCATTCCAGCCCTTGGCTCACAACCCAGGCAACTGGTCTTTATGATGAGAGGTTATGGAAAACCAGATTCATCATATATAGGGATCTTATAATCCCAAAGGATCAGCCACTTCACCAGGTCAAGCTATAGTTCCAATCTTACTCCAAAATCATGCTTGTAGCCAAACCTTTAGTAACTAAAAACTAAAGGTTTTATTATAGAAATAAAAGAGACAAGAGAGTTATTAAATGGTTAAAAGAATCATATACATTACAAGTGATTTCCAGAGTCTGTAGATCAGGTTCATAGCAGTGACAGAAAGTTGGCTAGCTTGCAGAAAGTCTCTGTGGATCACCCAGAGAGGTTCGGGGGTCATTCAGTCCATTGTTCAAAGCTTCCTTGTTAGAAATCACAGTCCAGAGAAGTGAAGCGGGGATGAAGATAAAGAAGTGATGTCACTGTCTCCACTTTTATGCTTTCAGCCCAAGCGCATGGAAAGTTACTGGCAAAAGATGGAGTCTTAGGTCACAAGTCCTTATTCCATGTCCTTACATTCCTTGCTGAGTCACTGGGCCTCCATTGTCCATATGCCCTTTCAGGAGTCCGCTGAAGGGGTCTCTTGATATCCTTAATGGGCCATCAACACATGGCTGGCTAGTCCTGATGTAAATCTGCCTGGTGGGTGTCACCCAAGAGGAAAACATATTTGAGACACACCTAGCCAATATTCATAACTTCAGACACAACCATGATACGTGAATGTAAACAGGATAATCATACTTAACAGATTATAACCTTTTCAAGGATACCTTACATGACATGCTCTGTACAAGATTGATTGTAATTTTGTAACAATGGCAACAGAATTGTTGCAATTAATCATCTTTCTTTTTATACAGCATCACACAAGAGGTCAGACTAGATAATCACAATGGTGCTTCTGGTCTTAGATTCTATGAATCCCCCATCTTGGGCTTTTCAGTGTTAATTCATTTCTTTTTTGAGGATGCTCTGGCTTTAATGGCCCAAACAGTCCTGGAGTCCTGGGTATGATCAGTGCATTAAAACTCATCTCCCTGCTTATTCTGGGACAGGGTGATTCTGGAAGCCCGTTTGTGTGCTGTGGCGTGGCCGAGGGCATCGTCTCCAAGAGCATCAAGAACAGTATCAACTTCTCCTGTTGTGTACACACGGATTTCCCACTTCATGCCCTGGATCACTGACACCATGAGAGGAATCTAGCAACACAGAGCCCATAGCCAGTTGCAACCTTCTGCTATGCAACCTGCTCCTGGAAACATGTGATCAGACATCCCTGTTAGTCTAGGCCCAGCTGCTCATGGTCAACATAGGCCTTGTGGCCAGATCAGAGATGGTGCCCTGTAGTGGGGAAAGGCCCCGTGTCCCATTCCCCACCTCCCTGAGCCAGCCAGTCCCCCGCCCCAGCGTGGATTGGAGCTGGTGCCCACTAGAGGGGAAAGGTCCCAAGTCTCAATCCCCACCCCTCTAAGCCAGCCAGTCCCCCATGCTGGGGCGGACTGGAGCTGGCACCCTCTAGAGAGACCACATACCACGTTCCTTTCTGCTTGTATCCTGGATAGTCTCTGTAAAGCACTGAGGAAAATATGCAACATTCCCTGCTCTGTGGGTCACAGATACAGCTTGTGATGCACTAAATGGCTTTTTGTAGCAGCTGCTGTTGGTGTCTGGATTTCTGAGTGTTTTGCTGATTGTGAGAGGTGGGCTGCCCGAACCCCTCACACAGTCCAGTGTCCCTCTGAGTGGTGGTTTGGGTGTGGGGGTTGTGGAGTGTGAAACTACAGTTAAAGGGGACATGTGGGGAGAAGGGAGAAAGGCCCCAATTCAGACAGGCACCGACATTTCAGCCCATGAGTAGCCCCTTTGCATCCAGTCAGAATATGCAAATGCTTAAAGTCAGACACCCGATTATGTACCTTGCTAAATCAGAAGACAAATAGGGGAGAGAGAGAGAGAGAGAGAGAGAGAGAGAGAGGTTGGATGGATAGAGAGAATTTAGATGGACAGAGAGAAGGAGAGATGGCTAAATAGAGAGAGCTTTGTATTAGATAGATAGATAGATAGATAGATAGATAGATAGATAGATAGATAGATAGATCAGGTCTGTCTTCACTGCAGAGCTCACCCAGGCTGAGCCTTAAGTTGCTACAGTCCACACACAAACCCCCGGAGGTGCTTTAGACCAGGGCTAGGTGTCCTGACTGGGGTTATGGGGTTGCCAGCTAGAACCCGGGTTCTGCTTGATCTCGGCCTCTAACTCACCCACTTTGGAGAGAAAACGCAGGCTGGATCACTCAGGGCTGGTGCTTCTCCAACGCCTTCCCACAATCCCCTCAGGCCTTTCTTGCCCTTCCCCCTACTCCCTTCTGCACCCGACATCACCCCCAATTTCTTAGTGCCCTGGGTTGGCTTTGAGCCCCTCGTTGGGCAGAGTCTGCTCCGTTTCTACCCAGCCCTAGAGCAGCACTTCCCTTTGGCAGATCCTCTTGCCAACATGCTGCTCGGTGGCCAGGGCCCCCAGCCTAGCTCGGGGGGAGCACCATGGGTAGATGGACCCCACAGATAAGATCCCCAAGAGGCAAACAGGGGAGGGGATGGAGCAGGTGACAATTGAGTGGGAGGAGAATAAAAAACCCGGAGGGCGCCTATGGCAGGGGAGTTGACACCAACAGCCAGCCTGGCCCCTCAGCCCCAGCCTGCCCTGTGATGGGGGCTGAGTCGATACTGGCACCGCTCGGAGTGTGGAGCCCCAGATGTGCTGGACAGGCTTTGAGCCCAGAGGTGTTAATAACAGAACAGGGCAGAGGGGCCGGAGGGGCTGGGACAGACTCCGACTGCCTGGGGGAAAAGCTGGTACCTCTTGGGCCTGGTCTCCCATGGGAGACAAGCTCAGAGCTCAGGCCGGGGAGGACCCCACTGCTGTGGGGGATGGGCCTGTGACATTCCCCAGGCTACAATCTGGCCTGTTGGACAGTGTGTTCCCTCAATTCTGCAACCTGGGGTGCCATTTACACTGCTTCACTCTGAGAGCCACCACTCCCGGCCTGCTCACACCCAGCCTCCAGCATGTTAGTTACTCCCAGCTCTGGTGTGTGAGTGCTATGGGCAGCCACTCCTCACTTACACTGCAGGGCAACACCAGCAAACTCCCAGTCCCAGACTTGCCCCCAGAAATGTGCATCTTGTACTGCCCAGCACCTCCTTCTGGACCTTACAAGCTCATTGAAAGTCTGTCATTTCATTAATTGAAAGTGATCTGCACAAATCCCGTGATCTCAAAGGGAGCTTTACAAACAATTTGAATCCAAACACACTGATTTAGATACAACAATAAAACAAGTGTATTGACTATAGAAAGAGCGATTTTAAGTGATTCCAAGTAATGTGACATAAAAGTCAGATTTGGTTACAAAGAAAGAAAAGGTAAAACACAGCTAATATCTAACTTAACAAGCTAAGTGAATTCTAACCAACGGTCTCTCTCACCATGCATCCAACAGTCTTACTGGCTGCATGCTTCAGTCAGGATCTCCCCCCAGCCCAGTGCTGCTTCCTTTCTTCTTCAAGTGTTGTTGATGCTGTTGGTATAAAGAAAGGGAGAGAGAGATTTGGGGCTATTGCCTTCTTCTCTTATAACCCTTTCTCTTGCGCAAGGACCATCTCCAGCTGCTGTCAATGAGACACAGAAAATCTGTGTGGCCAGGAACCTCAAGCTGCTGCTTTGTCAAAATGTAGATTTTTTGCCCACACCCTCTCTCCTGCCAAAGAATGGCCACTTAACCAGGGGATGATCCATTTGATCTCATTGACACCTGGCTGAGGCGCTGGCTAGCCTTTCATCTCTGGGGCACTGGTTTGCGACCATCCTCCAGACCATGTTGGAACACGCCCCAGTATTATCACACTGTAGAATCTCTACATACAGTGTTGCCACATGTATTTTACCAGAACAATAATGATCAGTGAACTATGAGTTTTCAAATGATTCTTCACAAGGCCTACTTGGTACCAGATTTATCATAACTCTGTGAAAGGGATTGAATATAGGGGTACAGACTGTCACAGGGACATGCTTCATGTTTTGCTGCAGCTGAAGATGGAGGAATGGCCATTTCCCTGCCACTCCCCCCCAGACGTGTGGCACCATCAACTGGAAGGGACCAGTAGATCATCTACTCTGATCTTCTGGAGAGCACTGGCCCCCAGAACCACCCAGGTCCCCCTACCCCAGTCCCCCCATGGGCCACCACAGGTAAAGCCCCAGGCAGGGTAAAATTCAGCCTGAGACTAATTATTGATCATGGCAGTGTCCCTGCGTGGTGCTGAGCAGGGGTGATTGATCCAGGCCTAGCACAGCCTGCAGATGCAGGGCACGGGTGGCCCAGCCATGGACGTGTGAGCACTACAGGGGACGGTCTGGAAAACGTCCAGCCTTAATTCATAAACCAAGTAACCTGAGATCTTTGGTGAAAAGGCTGCAGTGAAGAAATGGTCAATAGCCTCCTGGCTCTGGTTACTGACAGGGCAACTCTGGTGTGTGACGGTGCGGCCCAGGGCATCGTCTCCATAGGAGATCCCAATGGGATCTACACACAAGGATCTCCACATTCCTCCCCTGCATAGAGAGAAATCTGCAAACCTGTAAACCTTTTGTCGGGCTTTGGGACCCAGTCAAGTATTCCCTGCTAAGGGCCTGTCAAAGTTAGACTCAGGATTCACAATTTGTCAGATCACTCTGTTTCATTAGCACAGCGCTCTGCTAATAACACTCAGATAATGTGAGCACCATCCAAGACCCACACTACTTTATTTTATACAGATAAAAAGGGCGTGAACTTAACAAGAGGACAAAGAAAGCAGAACTGACAAGTTTACCCGAGGCTAGACGTACATATTCAATTTTCTTACTAACTTTTACAGATCTCCGGCTGATGTTCCACCATTAGCTTAAGCGGACTCATTGTTAATGTCTTAATGTTCCTTTTCCTGACACCTGTATTTCAGCATTCCTTATTTCTGCTTAAAGGTACATACAACATGTCTTTAATCCATTCTATTTTTACAATATAATTCGTTCTACTTTCACAGGCCGAAGGGTGGCTCCAAAGAGCCTGTTGGAAAGATTCTGACCCTGGCCTGCTGGGGGGCTGTGAGCATCTCCTGTCCCTCCTTGTGCCTCAGTTTCCCCCATGCCCCATGGGGAGAATGACACCTGTGATGTAAGGCCTATGCATGACGGACAGTCCCGAAGAGCTGTGTGCTATTACCATTATCATGAGCAGTTCCCCGCTGCTGGCCATGAAAACCAATGGAAACACCAAAGACAGACCTGGGAAAGGCACCCTGAATCCTCCAGCCCAACGCCATTAGAAACACACAGAGAACAGCCAAGCAACCCTAGAGTGTAGGTCTGAAAGCCTCACCTTGAAAATTGTTTTAAGTGATAATTATTCTAATTTTTGTTAGTATATGATATGATGTGTTGTGAATTAGTAAGGAGAAGTTGTTTTGGTTTTATTCTTTGCTTTATGAGTTAATGATTGTTTTTAGAAGGATAGAAGTGTTATGGCTGTAATTCTTGCTTTTGAAATTATTTACTGTTTTGTGTGTGAGTGAAGAATGTATGGCATTCTAACAGATAGAGACAGGAGGCACCAGTACCAGATGAGCCGGATGGTCAAGAGGGAAGTGAAGGAATTGAGAGTTGCCACCCTAATTATCAGAAGGGCTGAAGAAGGGCAGATTGAGGACCCTAAAGCAGAGGCACCGCCCCCCCCACGCCCCAGGATTAGGGTTACCATACGTCCGGATTTTCCCGGACATGTCCGGCTTTTGGGGGCTCAAATCCCCGTCCGGGGGGAAATCCCCCAAAGCCGGGCATGTCCGGGAAAATCGGGAGGCTTGGCCGGGGCCTCTTTGTCCGGGGTTGGGGGCATGGTGCCGGGCCGGGAGCGCGGTGCCGGTGCGCCGGGCCCGCGGGGCCGGCAGCCGGGGCCGGTGCGCCGGGCCCGCGGGGCCGGCAGCCGGGGCCGGTGCGCCGGGCCCGCGGGGCCGGCAGCCGGGGCCGGGGTCGGCGCGCCGGGCCCGCGGGGCCGGCAGCCGGGGCCGGGGTCGGTGCGCCGGGCCCGCGGGGCCGGCAGCCGGGGCCGGGGTCGGTGCGCCGGGCCAGCAGGGCCGGGAGCCGGGGTCGGGGTCGGTGCGCCGGGCCAGCGGGGCCGGGAGCCGGGGTCGGGGTCGGTGCGCCGGGCCCGCGGGGCCGGGGCTGGGAGCCGGGGGGTCCGCCGGGCCCGCGGGGCCGGGAGCCGGGCCCGCGGGGCGGGGAGCCGGGGGGTGCGCCGGGCCCGCGGGGGGTGGTCGGTCGGGGCCGGCACCCCAGGGCCCGAGCCAACCCAGGCTGGAGTCGCCGGGGGGCCAGCCTGGGCCGCGCCTCCTCCCCCCGCCCCCCTTACCTGCTTCAGGCTTCCCGTGAATTAAATGTTCGCGGGAAGCAGGGGAGGGGGCGGAGACTTTGGGAGGTGGCGGAGTTGGGGCGGGGGCGTGGGCGGGGCTGGGGGTGGGGCCAGGGCCCCGGGGAGTGTCCTCCATTTGGAGGCACAAAATATGGTAACCCTACCCAGGATGAGATAAAGAGTGGAGCCAGAGAGACGAGATAAGAAACAGCTGTGGAAAACATCCCAAATTAATGGTGATTTGACAGAGGCCCCAGCCCCAGCGTGCGGCAAATCCAGAGCCCCCCGGGCACCCCTTTGTGATTAACGACTCCAGTGTGACACAGCAAGGCCCATAGACTTGCAGGGGAACTTATTGCTATAAAAGAAGGGTGTATGGCCATGGGACTTTGGGTTCATTCTGCATCAACACCGGAGCTTCGAATGCGTTTGACAGAGGCCCCAGCTCCCCCTCCCTCGTGTGCAGTTTCAGTTGGCCACAGAAACTGAATGAGCAATGCTAAGGACTGGTAACTATAAGATCCATTGGTCTGTGTGTATGTGTTTGTGTGTGAGAATGGAAGCATGTGCTGATTTTAATGCTTAAATTGTTCTCTCAATAAACGCAGCGTATTGCCTTATCCCCTTGAAAAAGATTCCATGTGCTTCTTATTAGCATAACAAGAGGTCACTTCACCTGCCCATGCCAGGGGCTACAGGTTTGTTTCCAGATATTGAACCACTTGGACCAAGGAGCCCTGCTCCTCCTGCCCCGGGTGTAGGTTGTGGGTTACACTAATCACTATCAGTGCTGGGTGAGAGAACACGCCCTGATCCTTCCTGTGTGTGAGATAGACAAGGGTGCGGCTCTGATCACCCTGATACCAGCTCCCACCGGTCAGTATGTATATGATGCCCAGAGTGTCTCTGACTTCCTCCCCCATAAGCACATTGTCAGAGTCAGACACCTCCTCTGCTTCTGCTGCCCCATTGGGTCTATCAACCCACAAAGGGGGTTCAGCCCTGTCCCCTGTCTGTGGGGTCCCTGTCCTGTCTGGGGAGGTGCCATCTCCCTGGGGCTATTCACACACACAGAGCCAGGAGCATCACTGGTCCAGCCATTCCTGCATCCCACCTCCCCCAGGGCCAGTCCCGGATGCTCCCAGCCAACATCCCCAGTGGCCTTGTATCCAAGTCAGGTGGGTCCAGCACTGGCAGGGTGGGGAGATGGGTCTAGAATGGACGTATGGGGATTTAGATGAAACTAGAAGAGATCTATATGAATGTGAATGGATCTAGAATGGATCCACATGTAGCTATGTGGATATGGATAGATCTAGAATGGAATTGCATCAACTTAAATGAATCTAGAATTAATGTAAATAGAGTTAGTCAGGTATTCACACATCTGCATTGATCTCAAATGGTTTTTACAGTGGGTCCTGTGGGGAGCAGGGCCCTCACCGGCAAGGGGAGCTCTGCGCAGCAGTGAGGGTCTCTCCCCTGATCCTGCTGGGCCAAGGGGGTTATAGTGAACCCTGCAGCCTCTCCTGAGTGTTGTTGGGGCTATCAGAGCAGCCCGAGGGGTTGGGTGGCCCAGCCCCCAAAGGCTCCTGTGGGACCCACTGCCAATATGTGCCCCACACAGGGACGCTGGTCGTGGGGTGAGGCCACTGGGCTGGGACCTAAAAAATCTGGGACCAGTTCCCAGCTCAGCCCAGGACCTCTGTGGATATCATGGGCCAATCCCTAGGGCTGGGATTTTCATGGCGCACTGATGGGAACTGGGCATCCAAACCCCTTAGGCAGATTTAGAAACAATCTCCTTGGGCCTCAGTTTCCCCATCTGTACAATGAGAAGACCAATTCTGCCCGTGTTTGTCTGAAGTGAACACTCTCTGGGGCAGGGTGTGTGGGTCAGTGCAAGGTGTGGAACAATGGGGTCCCTGGTATCGGTTAGTTTCTGTGCAGCACCTGATACAATGTGGGCACCTGGATCTGGGTCTAGGTGCCACCCCAATGCAAATACCAGCCATGTGTTAAAGGTGGGATTTTCCAACACACCCATCCCCCTGGATGGAGACTTCAGAGCTGATCACAAAATGTTTTTTAGTTTTCCATGGGAAACCCTTCCAAAGTAGTACTTTTACAATGATCAAAACCAGAAATTTTTCATCTAAATATTACCCTCAACTGGGGGGAAAGAATCAGTTTCACCACAATATTTCAGACAGGTTCGAGACAAGGCTTTCTGGGAAAAAAATGCCTTTATTAAAAACCACAGTTTTCCATTGCACCAAATGTTTGGTGGGTCAGTCTTGGAGGACCCCTGGCCAGTCACTGTGGGTTAATGGAGAAGGAGAAGCATCCACTAGGGACCTGTCAGGGCCCTTTTGTTGGCTGTCTGGCCTAATCTGGGGTGACTTTGGCCCCCAATGCCGTTGACTCAAGGCAGTGCGATTACTGATCCACTCCCAGTGCGTTTGGTACTGATTCTCCACCCAGCCAGGTCAGAGCTTTAGATTTACCCTCTGGCCCCATGGGGTGTCCAGTGTGGGGGAGAGCTGAGCAGGGGGCAGGGTTCCAGGCACAGGGATCCCCCAGGGAGAGCATCACAGGGGGTGGGTTGAGGCTGTGGGGACTCCCCTTCGGGATGGGGAGCTCGGTCCCAGCCCAGCCAGGGAGACGATGGGAGTTTTTATATGAACCTGGTTTCCTCCCAGGTAAGATCATCGGGGGACATGAAGCCCAGCCCCATTCCAGACCCTACATGGCCTATCTGGAAATACAAGATGGACAGGTTAAAAGAATGTGGAGGGTTCCTGGTGAAGAAAAACTTCGTACTGACAAAAGAGGGTCCTGTGGCACCTTTGAGACTAACAGAAGTACTGGGAGCATAAGCTTTCGTGGGTAAGAACCTCACTTCTTCAGATGCAAGTGAGGTTCTTACCCACGAAAGCTTATGCTCCCAGTACTTCTGTTAGTCTCAAAGGTGCCACAGGACCCTCTCTTGCTTTTTACAGATTCAGACTAACACGGCTACCCCTCTGATACTTCGTACTGACAGCTGCTCACTGCAATGGAGAGTAAGCGCCTCTGTGCTGGGGATGTCTGGGCAGCTCAGGCGTTAGCAGGTGATGGGGGAGCCGGGAGCTCTGGTGCTGTTGTAGGTTGCAGGGAAGGAGCAGTTAGTAGGACAGGCTGGGAGAGCAGAGCCCAGGGGTCTGATCTGCTCAGGGGGCGTTGGAGTGTCTCTAGGGCAGTGGTCTCCAAGGTGGAGTGCGCGCACCCCAGGGGGTGAACCAGAGGATCCCAGGGGGTGCGCGGCAGGAGGAGCGCCGCCGAATGGCACTCTGATGTTTTTTTTCTTCGGCGGCAGCTTTGCATGCCTGCGGTAGGTCTTCCCCTCCTCTTTCGGCGGCGCCCTGGGGGTGCGCAATCCAAAAACTTTGGAGACCACTGCTCTAGGGGCCTCTGGAAACCATGGTCCAGATCCAGCGCTGGGTAAATCAGTGGAGCTATGGCCCATTGACAGCAGCTGGGGGGTCTGTCCCATTGCCCAGCTCAGGGCAGGGAGGAGCTCACAGCCCCAGGACAGCTCTTCAAGGCTCTGGTCTGGGGGGAGCTGGGCATAGAAACCTGTCTGGATCTATCCGCGGTGGGGTCACCGGACTAGATGGGAGCTGGGAGGAGAATGGGAAGTAAAGCAGCTCAGGGGAACATCACAAGGGGGTGGGGGAACACCAAATGGTACCCCATCACCACTGGGTAGGGGCTTTCTGTTGTAGCTGGTGCCCCCTAGAGGGGAAAGGCCCCTGGTGCCATTTTCCACCCTCCTGCGCCAACCAGTTCCCAGCCCTGGGCCAGATCGCAGCGGGCAATGTGTTCAGTGGTACAGTATATATATATTTTACAGGCCGGCCGATGAGTCCAGGATCATGGCACGAGACCCCCAGGCTGCCCTGTCCCCTCCATATCACTGTTCATGAGTCAGACTCTAATATGTCTATCCCCCATCTCATGTACGCTCCTGCCGCTAATGCCCCATGTATTGCTCTTGGCTTTTAGAGCAAGATCACTGTCAAGCTGGGAGCCCATAACATTAGTGAACAGGAACAGAGCCAACAGAAAATCCCAGTGCACCACCGGATCTCCCACCAGCAATACAAAACGAAGACCCTTAACAATGACATCATTCTGCTGCAGGTATCATCCACTTCCCATCAACCCACCCCCAGTGACCTCACAATGCTGCAGGTACCTCCCCCATCCCATCACCCCACCCACAGTGATCTCACACTACTGGAGGTACCACCGCTATCCCAACGCTCTGCCACCAGTGACATTACAATGCTGCAGATACTGCCCTCCACCCCATCACCCCACCCCCAGTGACCTCACATGAAAACACTGGACACATCTCCACTTTCCTCTACTGGGACGTGTTGGTCCCTTTCAGCTCCACTCCCTGTGCTGATCTGTATCCCTGTTTTCCCTCACGCCCATGGCAGCTGTCACACAGCACAGTGCTGAATAACTGGGTGCAGCTCATCCCCCGGCCAAGCGACAAGGCCAGGGTGAGGCCGGGATCCATGTGCAGTGTGGCTGGATGGGGTCGGACTGGCCAGAACTCAAGGACTGATACTCTCTGTGAGGTGGACCTTGAGGTCATGAAGGACAACATGTGCCAGCTGTACCCTGAATACAACCCTTCAACAATGCTGTGTGTGGGGAAGCCCGGCCTGGGGAAATTACCTTATCGGGTAAGTATCCTGCTAACCTGGAGGCTCCTTGGTTCCAGGAGGCCGCTGCTGGGAGGGAATGGGGAGGTGCTTTCCAGGGCTAAATATCTAATTGCACAGTGATCCCCTACCAAGCTAGCCCTGCTCGGGAGACGGGGTATTGATGCAGACATCAGATCGGCCCAAAGAGGTGAGGCGATGGTGAGACCAGATCAGCACAGTTCCTACTAGCTTGGCCAAGATCCTTTATTACACATGGCTATTGACATTCCTTCATCTCAAACCCCGGCCAACACAACCAATTCAACTCTACCCCAAATTCAACCCCCCTCCCCAACAAAATCCTTCCAAACTGTATTACAAACTGACCCCCCCAACACAACACTACCCCAAAATCAATCCCCTTTCCCAACACAACCCTACCAACCTTACCCCAAACTCAACTCCCCCACCCCCAACAGAATTCTAC
The DNA here is from genome assembly GCF_011386835.1 of Chrysemys picta bellii. Classification (NCBI taxonomy): domain Eukaryota; kingdom Metazoa; phylum Chordata; order Testudines; family Emydidae; genus Chrysemys; species Chrysemys picta. The sequence continues at coordinate 11,097,002 of NC_088803.1, read as the reverse complement.
CAATCCTACTGCCAACACAAAAGTACCAACTCCACCCCAAACTCAACTGCCTCCAACACAACCCTACCAACACTACCCCAAACTCAAACCCTGGCCAACATAACCCTACCAACTCTACCCCAAATTCAATCCCCACCCTACACAACTGTATCTCAAACTCAACCCCCACTGTCCCCAACTCCAACTCTACCCAACACTACCCAATCTCTACTAATTTAACCACTGTCCTATCCAGCTCTACCCAACATACCCCCTGTCCTACTAAACTCTACGGAAACTCATCCCTATCCACATCCACCCAATTCAAACTCTACCCAATTCTACCCAACCCAAACCCAACTCTGCCTAACCCTTCTAGTGCTACATGAACAAAAAAGGAAACACTTCAACACAACAAACATTTTTGCTGAAGTTTCAAAAGTTTAAAAAAGGCCATTTTTTGACACAAAATGTATTTCTTGCCAAATATTTAAACCTCCCCTACTCTGCTGCAATCAGATCTGCAGATGAAAAGTTGTGCTAGAGATTTGCAAGATGTAATTGTGGCCATTCTTAATCCCAGGGTGATTCTAGTGAACCATTGTTATGTGAGGGTGTGGCCCAGGGCATCGCTTCATATGTTGACGAACACCTGTGGGAGCCAAGCATGTTTACAAGACTCTCCACCTTCATCCCCTGGATCCAGAACATTCTGCAGAAACAGCATTAAAGGAGACACCCATTTTGCTGGCTCTTTGCCTGGCTAGACCAGCCATGGGCTAACGAGGCTTTGAGTGTGAAATGCAGATTATCTTGATTAGTCTTAGAAAAATGCTATGAATTGATTGGTCTCAAAATGGATTGGGGGCGGGGGAAGGAGTTCGTAGATGTTGGGATAAAACCCCTTGTGTTTCTATGAATTTTTGGACTCTCCTATGGGATTCTAGAGCAGGGATCAGATTATCTTTATTAAACCCTATAGGATGGTGCCAAAAACATATAGAAAGGCTGGTATTGTAGCAAGCCACTCCCCCCTTCCTGAAGTCAAATCAGAGCTGGTACCCTCTACAGGTTTTTTACAGGAATTTGCCTGCTGTGGCAACAGTGCCTCCTACTGCCCCAATGATTTTACAGCTCAGCCATTGTTTAACTTGATATCTTTTTTTTTGATATATGCAGCTTTGTTGTAGCCGTGTGGGTCCCAGGATATGTCAGAGACAAGGTGAATGAGGTGATATCCTCTTGCATCAATTTCTCTTACGAGAAAGACAAGCTTTGGCGCTTACATAGAGGTCTTCTTCAGGTCCGGGAAAGGTCCTCTGTATGTCACAGCTCAACGCAAGATGGAAACAGATTGTTTAACATAAGAAGTTAACACATATTTCAAGGGACCTTTCAAGGTGAAGTGGTCTATTAACACCTCTCCAGACATAGGGGGACAAAGAGGAGGGAAAAGGTGTGGGGAGGGGGTTTTAGTGGGTTACAGATTGTTGTGATAAGCCAAAAATCCAGTGTCTCTGCTCAGTCCCTGATTTTTTAGTGTCTAACAAAGTTATGAATTTAAGCTCCTAGGCCCATCTTTTGCAAGTATTGTGCAGGTTTCCTTTGAGAAAGCGTACTGAGAGGTCAGCTATGGAGTGATCATTTTGTGAAAAGTGTTTGCCCCCAGGTGATAACATGTTTTTGTCTTTCATCATTTTTCTGTGTGAGTTCATTCGAGGTTGATTGTCTCATTTAACCCACCTAGTTGTTATTGGGGCATTTAATGCATGGGATGAGGTATGCCACATGTTGTGATGGGCATGTGTAGGACCCATGGATCTAGAAATGTGCATTGTGGGGAGGGGGTGTTGGTCATTGTAACAGTGGAGATATTTCTGCAAGTTTTGCATCCTTCGTTCTGGCAGGGTCTGATGCCAACTTTGAGTTGGTGGGGTCCTGGTCTGTGCGGAACTTGCTTCTGATGATGAGCTTGGAGAGAAATATGTGCTGAATACTTATGCTAAACAATCTGTCCACCTTGTACTTAGCTGTGATACCCTGAGAACCTTTCCCAGACCTGAAGAAGAGCTCTGTGTAAGCTCCAAAACTTGTCTCTCTCACCAACAACAGTTGGTCCAATAAAAGATATTACTGCACAGTCCTTGTCTCCTTTTGATCAGATTACAACTTTGGTTGATAAAGGTAATAGTGTCAATATTTTATACTTATAATTCTGGAAGGCATTTGACTTGGTACCACAGATGCTGATTAAAAACCTAGAACTATGTATGATTATCATGGCCCACATGACATAGGTTAAAAACTGGCTAAATGATAGGTCTCAAAATATAATTGTAAATATGGAATCATCATCGAAGGGGTGGGTTCCTTGTGAGGTCAGGGATTTGTTCTTGTCCTATACAATTTACCAGTTTTATCAATGCACTGGAAGAAAACAAAATCATCATTGATAATGTTTGCAGATGACTCAAAAATTGGGGGAGTGATAAATAATGCGAAGGACAGATCACAGACACAAAGTGATCTGGATAGTTTGGTACACTGGATGCAAGCAAACAATACACATTTTATCATGGTCAAATGTCAATGTATACATTGGATCGAGGAACAAAGAATGTCGACCATACTTACATACTCGATCCTGGGAAGCAGGGACTCTGCAAAAGGATTTGGGGATGAAGGTGAACATGAGCTCCCAGTGCGACTCTGTGGCCAAAAGGGCTAATGCTATCCTAAGATGCATAAACAGGGGAATCTCGAGTAAGAGTAGAAAGATTATTTTACCTCTGGATTTGGTCCTGTTGTGACCATTGCTGGATCCCTGTGACCACATCAAGGGCCCACAATTCAAGAAGGATGGTGATAAGTCTGAGAGGGCTCAGAGAAGAGCCACAAGAATGATTAAAAAATAATAAAACCTGCTTTCGGGTGATTGACTCAAGGATCTCAACTATTTAGCTTAACAAAGAGAAGGTTAAGGGGTGACATAATTACAGTATATAGGTACTTGCGTGGGGAACAGAGATTTAATAATGGGCTTTTCAATCTAGCAGTGAAAGGACTAACACATATGGAAAATGTTGTGTCTTGCCTTATTACTTTTTCATCAGATGTCTGCAGGTGTGGCAGGTTTGTATAATTTTTGGTGGTGCCCAGAACGGGTCCAAGTCTCCCCCTCCACACACACACACCTTCCTAAGGCTCTGGGAGGAAGTTTGGGTGTGGGAGGGGTGCTGGCTCTGGGACAGAGTTTGGCTGCTGGGTGCAGGTTCTGGGGCTGGGGTGCAGGAGGGGATGCAGGCTCTGAGAGGGAGTTTGGGTGCAGGAAGTGGTTTGGGGTGCGGGCTCTGGGAGAGACTTTGGGTGCAGGAGAGGTGCAGGCTCTGGGAGGGATTTGGGTACTGGATGCGAGCTCTGGGCTGGGACAGAGGGTTGGGGTGCGGGGTGTGGGGCGTGGGGCTGGGCCGGGGATGAGGAGTTTGGGGTGCAGCAGGCAGGTTGCCCTGGGGCTGGGGCCAGAGAGGACTTCCCCCAGCCATCTCCCCGCCAGCACCCTCTCCGAGGGCAGCCCCCTTCCCAGCCCCCCCCCCCCCCAGCACCACACTCACCCAAGCTTTCCAAGGGTGCTGTTCAGGAGGTCCAGCCAGGAAAAGGCCTCCCCTCGGAGTCAACTCGGAATCGCCTGCAGGAGGGGAGGGAGGCTGCCATGTGCCTCCTCCCTCCACAGGCGCAGCAGCCGCCTCAGCCTGCCCCCGGCGCTGCTCTCTTGTAGCCTAGGGTTACCATATTTGAACTTTCAAAAAAGAGGACACTCTGGGGGAGATAGCCCCGCCCCCTAGCCACTCCCTCCCTCTTCCTGCCCACTGACTGCCCCCCACAGAAACCCCCAATCCATCCAACCCCCCCTGCTCCTTGTCCCCTGATCGCCCCCTCCCGGGACCCCTACCCCTAACCACCCCCAGGACCCCACCCCCTATCTAAGCCTCCCTTATCCTTGTCCCCGAGTGCCCCCTCCTGAGACCCCCCCACCCTAACTGTCCCCCTAGAACCCCACTCCCTACCTGTCTCCTGACTGTTCTGACTCCTATCCACACCCCTGCCCCCGCCAGATCCCCAGGACTCCCACGCCTATCCAACCTCTGCCTGTCCCCTGACTGCCTCCCCCGAAACCCCAACCCATCTAACCCTCCCTGTCCCCTGACTGCCCCAATCTCTCTCCACACCCCTGCCCCCTGACAGCCCCCCCGAACCCCCAACCCATCCAACCCTCCCCCTGCTCCCTGTCCCTTGACTGCTCCAACCCCTCTCCACACCCCTGCCCCCTGACAGCCCCCCCGAACCCCCAACCCATCCAACCCTCCCCCTGCTCCCTGTCCCTTGACTGCTCTAACCCCTCTCCACACCCCTGCCCCCTGACAGGTCCCCCCAGAACCTCCGCACCATCCAACCCCCCTGCTCCCTGTCCCTTGACTCACCCCAGCTCACCTCCGCTCCGGCTCTGCCTGCTCCCCTGAGCGCGCAGCCGCCCCGCTTCTCTGCCCCCTCCAACGCTTGCCATGAATCAGCTGTTCGCCGGCAAGCCTGGGAGGGAGGGGCGAGAAGCAGAGTGGAGCGGCGTGGCTGAGTGCTCAAGGCAGCAGGCACAGGCGGAGCGGAAGTGAGCTGTGGCGGGGAGCAGTTCCCCTGCGCCCCCCCCGGTTACCTGCTGCGGGCAGCCCTCCCCGCGGCCCCCTGCCCCAGCTCACCTCTGCTCTGCCATCTCCCCTGAGTGCTCCGCTTCTCCTCCCTCGCTCCCTCCCAGACTTTTGCGCGGCAAGCCTGGGGGAGGAGGCGGAGCCTGGGATTTGGGGAAGGGGTTGGAAGGGGGCGGGGAAGGGGCTGAGCCAGGAGGGGGGGCACGAGCACCCACCGGCATCGGCTAAAGTTGGTGCCTATGCCCCGTGCAGTGCTGTCGGCGTGCTGAAGCTGCGGGGGGAGGGGGGAGCGGGGGAGGGGCTTTTGCTGCCAGAGAGGCCCCAAGTGAGCGACTCAATCCGGCATGGCCGCCCTGTCAGCCGCTTTTGGGTCTTTAAATAGCCGTCCGGGGGGGAATCCAGGACATTTTTAGCTTTTTACAAATTCCCCCCAGATGGCTATTTAAAGACCCAAAAGCCAGACATGTCCGGGGAAACCCGGACGTATGGTAACCCTATTGTAGCCAGCTGTGGCTGGTGAGGGAGCTCAGTGCGGAGCTGCCCAGGGCAGGTGGGGACACTCGGGGGGGGAGACAGTCAGGGGAGGAGGCACACAGGGGCAGTAGGCAGGGCTGGGAAGGAGACCCAGCCCCAAACATTGGTGGAGTCGGGCCCCCGGGCTCTGAATTTGCTGGAGCCCAGGCATCATGGGCCCATATAACTTGCCACCCCTGGATGTCTGGGTAGTTAATGTCGCCTCCCCTCCCCACCATCTGCCCTCTTTACTTGTTAATTTCACATGGTGGTTTGTTGCCTCAGGAATCAACACAGAGTTTTATGAAATCCCATCCCTGTGAGTGTTTTCTTCCCTCCTGGATCTCTGTCAGCCTGACAAGGGGAGCCCCAGCCACTCAGTAGTTAAATCCGGCAGTTTGAGCTGTCTGTCAGACCAGGGCAGTAGGAATAACAAATGACTAGGATCCAGCTACTCTATTTGCATCTGCCTCTGCTGTCAATGGTGGTAGAAAATGTGAGATGGGGCCTTACCCCTCTGTGGGGTACTGTCTCCAGGGGACTGGCTGGCTCAGGGGGCAGGGAATGGGATACCAAAGCTCAGCATATGTGCTGAGGCTTGAAATCTGGCCTGGTTTCCCAAGTTCAGAGCAAACATTTTCATATATCACCAATGTGATATATGCCATCATGTGCCAGCAATGCCCCTCTGCCATGTACATTGGCCAAACCGGACAGTCTCTACATAAAAGAATAAATGGACACAAATATGACATCAGGAATCATAACATTCAAAAAACAGTCGGAGAACACTTCAGTCTCCCTGGTCACTCAATAACAGACTTAAAAGTGGCCATTCTTCAACAAAACAAACATAAAAACAGACTTTAATGAGAAACTGCAGAACTGGAATTCATTTGCAAACTGGACACCATCAAATTAGGCCTGAATAAAGACTGGGAGTGGATGAGTCACTAGAAGAACTAAAAACTATTTCCCCCCTACTGTTACTCACACCTTCTTGTCAACTGTTTGAAATGCGCCACCCTGAGTACCACTACAAAAGTGATTTTTCGTCCTGTTGATAATAGCTCAATTTCAGTGAATTGTCTCGACCCCCCCAACTTGGTAAGCCAACTCCCGGAACCTTTTCATGTACTGTTATATATATCTTCCTACTGTATTTTTCACTCCATGCATCTGATGAAGTGGATTTTAGCCCACGAAAGCTTATGCCCAAATACATTTCTTAGTCTCCAAGGTGCCACTAGTACTCCTCGTTGTTTTTATTTTCAGTGTGATAAAGCAAAACGTACATATTTCCGTATAGCCCGGAATACAGACATTGCACATGAGGTTAACATAGGCAGCAACTTCCAAGCACTGCACAGAGTCTGAATACTAAATGGGCTTTTGTGAAACTCATCCCTATTTTGAGCGTAACTAACACACAGATGAACAGTTTGGTCTCCTGTGACAAGTTTGCTAGTTCTTAGCTAATGCCAGCCGCCTGGGCCTGCCAGCATCACACAGTGTAGTCCATCACCAGATAGCCAGAGAGGGCTCACAGCTCTCTCCCATGTGAATGGATTGTCACCGAGCCACGAGACTCCCTGGATGGTCACTCCAGGCCCATTAGCCGTAGGTGTCAGGATAGAGACATTATCCCTGAACTAGTACACGTACATATGGCTTGCAGCGAGCATGAGGCTTGACAAGTTGCCAGCTTTCAATAGAGCCCTCACACACCACACTTCACGGCTAAACACCAGGGAAGTGACGTCTGAGGTGTAGTGAGTTGGTGAGGTCTGTGATAGGAGTGGCTTGTAAAGGACAACCAGCACTTTTCTGGTTGGCACCAACTATCCCTGGCTTTGGGAGGGTGGTGGGGTCTAGTTGTTAGAATCGGGGTTGGGAGCCAGGACTCCTGGGTTCTATCCCCAGCTCTAGAAAGGGAGTGGAATCTAGTGGTTAGAGCTGGGGGGTGGGGAATAAGGGGAGCTGTAAGCCAGGACTCCTGGGTTCTATCCCTGGCTCTGCTGTCTTATTTCCCCTCTAGTGCTGCACAGTCATAGCTCCCAGGTGTATGGTGTCACACAGGCTGCCACATCCTCTTCGCGTGGTCACAGACTCACCGGGGGACTTCTCAGAAACCCTCCTGCCACGTTTGCTGTGATCAGGAGCCCCAGATGCTCTGCCCAGCCCCACCCTCTTCATGTCTGGGCCACCCTGAGAAAGATCAATGGGTCATGTTCCCACCCACCACTGAGATCAGTCACTGTCACACAGCCCCGACCACAGAGACATGGGCAGGGAGCTGAGCGAGGATGGGCCCAGGTGAGTAAGAGCCCCAGATGTGCCCAGCTGTGAGCCGGCACCCAGAGCAGTCCTGGATCCTGCTAGACACATCCCCACCGGTGTCTTCTCCATCCAGTGGTACAGTATCCATCCAGCTGTGCAGGATCTCTGGCTGATGCATGGCCTGTCCTTCCCCCCAGCTCATGTGGTTGGCTGTGGTTGGAAACTGAGATGCCTGATCCGCACATTTAGATGAGTGTGTGGGCAACCCTGAGGTTTCCTGCCCCTCTGATCCCCTCAAGCTAAGTCTATAAAGCCTCCAGGCCGGAGCAGATACGCCATCCCTGCACTGATGTCGAACATACAGGTCCAGATATTGCTCCTGCTCCCTATGGCCTTTCTCCTGCCCCACAGAGCTTGGGCTGGTGAGTACGGTTGGGATCGGGGGGCCGTGGGACTTTGGCATGAATGAGGGATCTCAGATTTTGGGTTCCGTGGGTGGTATCTAGGGGCCTGTGATAGTTTGTACCCCTATGTTTGCCCCTTGTAGAGGACTATGATACATTTTATACAAAGCATGTGTAAGCGGGGGAATGGTCCCGCCATTGTGGGGAACTTTCCTGGCTTTTGCACTACCCGGTGAAGTGGGCTAGTGAAAGGATCTGAGTCCTCGCTCCCACTTCCTTTACCCAGAGGCCTCCCTGCCCTTGAGGACTCCCCTTCCACTCTCCTGTCTGGCAGAGTCCTCGTAAATCCCGACAAGGCTGGGCCCAGGATTCCTGGGGGTCTCGAACCCCAACCCTGCTGTGGTCACCAAGGACAGGGGCTAGGGTATCCCCACTCTGGGGTACTCTCTCTGCACTGGGCACCTCCCTGACCCACTGATCATTTCATACAATTTAAAGCAAATACAAGTTGTTTAATTAACAATTAAAGAAAAGAATAAGGAAAAATGGGAGAGGTTAAAGGAAAACACATCACCCTGCTCTGTGGCAGGAAACATCACAACCAGTGTCTCCGGACATCAGGGCACTTCACAGTCTGTTCCTTGTAGGTCCCAGGCCTCCTTCTCAGGCCCTGGCTGTACTGCAGGGATGCTGCGGGTTGGACACTTGCAATGGTGGTGGCCACACACCTTCGGACTTTGGGTGGTGGGACCCTTCTTCCAGCGTCAGCCCCCAGTCGGGTTAAGATCCCCCTCCTAGTCTAGCCTGCAAGGACCCTTGGCTGGGGGTGTTTTTCTGTGCTGGGCCCTTTGCCCAAGATCCCCCCTTGGCTGGCCCCAGTTGCTCACCAAACCTGACTCTGTGGCTGCAGCTCTGCTCCCAGCATAGGATCTGCTCTCCCTGGGCTGCGTCTCTGGCTCTGTGGTTGCAGCTGTACTCCCAACTCTGACCTGCTCCCTGGGCTGCTTTTCTGGCCCCTCTGGCTGGCCCGGCTCTGCTCCCCAGCTCAGCTCGGGCCCCTGCTCTCTCCTTAGCTCGGCCCCACTCTGTCTGACTCAGGCAATTCCAGCTCACACGGAGGACGGGACCCCCCTGGCCTCCTGACTCCCTGATCAGCTGCCCGCCCTGTCAATCAGGCTGACCTGGAGCATTGGCCTCTCCCCATTGCCCCTGGGGATTGTCAGTCTGAGGCTCCTGATTTCCCATTGACCCTTTCCCTTTCTTTTGGCACTGGGAGCTAGCCAACTAGAACACCACACTGAATGTTAGTAGTCCCCTTACACATGTTTTGTGAGATATAATCTGAACACTCATAATCTGAAGATCATTTCCTGATAAAATATTTGTGGCATGTAAAGTTATAAGTCTCTACTGTATGGTGTTACTACAATATGTTCCAAGTCTGGAGAGCAGCCACAAACTAGTTCCCCAGAGACAAAATGCCAACTGACACGTCAGCCAAGTGTCAATGTAATAAAATGGACCATGGCTAAGTGGCCATTCTTAGGCAGGAAAGAGGACATGGGTGAAAAATTTACTTCTTGTCAAACAAACAGCTTGGAGTTCCTGTCCACACAGACACTCTCTCCCTTTCTCTCTACCCATGTCATTCACAACACCGGAAGTACAAAGGGAGCAGCATTGGACTGGGAGAGGGATCCTGACTGAATGAAATTCAGCCAATAAGATTTCAGAAACATGTGGTGAGAGAGATGTCAGAAGTACATTCTGTATGAAATTTATCACCATCCTGTAAAGGGGTGAACACAGAGGTGCAGACTGTCGCAGGGGATCAGGGTGTGTTGTCTCACCTGGTATGGATATTGATCAGTGTTAGCCACCACCCATGTAAGGAAGAGGTGGGGAAGGGCAAAAATAATCCCTTGGAACAGTGACAGGAGCACCAAGCTGTCCTCAAGGGGAAAGACCAGAGGTCCCATTCCCCACCCCTGAGCCAGCCAGTCCCCTTCTAGGGGCCATCTAGTCTAATCTGGGGTGACATTGGCCCCCAATGCCATTAACTCCAGGCAGTGTGATTACTGACTTGCTCCCGGTGCGTTTGGCACCAATTCTCCACGAAGTGAGGTCAGAGCTTTAGATTTTCCCTCCGGCCCCATGGGGTGTCCAGTCTGGGGGAGAGCTGAGGAGGAAGCAGAGTTCCAGGCACAGAGTCCCCTAGGGCATCACAGGGGGTGGGTTGAGGCTGTGGGGACTTCCCTTTGGGATGGGGAGCTCGGTCCCAGCCCAGCCCAGGGAGACGATGGACCTCTTTGTATGAACTTCGTCTCTCCCCAGGTGAGATCATCGGGGGCCGGGAAGCCCAGCCCCACTCCAGACCTTACATGGCCTATCTGGATATACAACGCGGAAACAAGAATCACAGCTGTGGAGGGTTCCTGGTGGCGGAGAACTTCGTGCTGACGGCCGCTCACTGCAATGGAGAGTAAGCGCCTCTGTGCTGGGGATGTCGGGCAGGTCGGGCGTTAGCAGGCGATGGGGGAGCTGGAAGCTCTGGCGCCATCGTAGGCTGCAGGGAAGGAGCAGTTAGTAGGACAGTCTGGGAGAGCAGAGCCCAGAGGTCTGATCTGCTCACGGGGCATTGGTGTGTCTGTAGGGGCCTCTGCAAACCATGGTCCAGATCCAGCGCTGGGTAAATCAATGGAGCTACGGCCAGTGACACCAGTTGGGCTCTGGCTCATTGCCCAGATCAGGGCAGGGAGGGGCTCACAGCCCCAGGATGGTTATCCAGGGCTCTGGTCTGGGGGGGAGCTGTGCATGGACTCCTGTCTGGATCTAGCCAGGGAGGGGTCACTGGGGTGAGGGTAGCTGAGACCCAGGGGCCGGGAGGACAGTGGGGAATGTAGGAGCTCAGGGAACAGCACAAAGGACTGGGGGAGACACTGGCTGGGACCCCAGCATCACTGGGAAGGGGCTTTGTGCTGCAACCTAAGTCCCCTAGAGGGGAAAGTCCCTAGGCCCACCTGAGGCAGCCAGTCCCCAACCCTGTGTGCAGTGGTGTAAGATTTTTCACCTCAGCAATGGAGTCTGAGATCTCGGCTCGAGAACCCCAGGCTGCCCTGTGCCCACAAAATCAGGATAAGTCAGACCCACATATTCCCATTCCCCACCTCATGTACGCTACAGCTCCTAATGCCCCATGGATTGGGCTTGCTTTTACAGCAAGATCACTGTATCTCTGGGAGCCCATAACATAAAACAACGAGTGGCTGAGAAACTACAAAAGATCACTGTGTCTGAAAAGATTTCCCACGAAAACTACAACAAGGCCACCAACAACAATGATATCATGCTGCTGCAGGTAACACCCCCATCCCATCACCCCTCCCCCGGTGACCCCACAGTGCTGCAAGTACTTCCCGCATCCCATCTTCCCTCCCCTAGTAACCTCACACTGCTGCAGGTACTGCTCCCATCTCATCACCCTGCCCTCAGTAACCTAACACTGCTGCAGGTCCATCAGCCCCATCCCATCACCCCACCCCCAGTGACTCCACCCTCCTGCAAGTACTTTCCCCATACCATCACCCGACCCCTAGTGACCTCACACTGCTGCAGGTACCACGTCCATTCCATCACCCCTGCCCAGTGACATCACACTGCTGCATGTACTTGCCCCATCCAATCACTGAACCCCATGATCTCACACTATTTTAGGTACGGCCCCCATCTTATAACCCCACCCCCAGTGACCTCACAGTCCTCCAGTACCATCCCCATCCCATCATCATGCCCCCAGTAACTTCACACTGCTGTACATAGCACCCCCATCAAAACATCCACCCCCAGTGACGTGAGACAGCTGGAGGTACTGCCTCCATCCTATCACTTCACCATCACTGACCTCATGCTGCTGCAGGTACCGCCCGCATCCTAACACCCTACCCACTGTGACTTCACACTACTGTAGGTACCGACCCCATTGCATCACCCCACCCCCAGTGACCTCATGCTGCTGCAGGTACTGCCCCCATCCCACCACCCCACCTGCAGTGACCCCATGGTCATGGGTTTTTGCTGGGGACGGGGTGTGTCGGTGTGTCCTTGAGTGCATCCCCCACTTTGATCTTCATCGGTCTTGTCTCAGCTGGCAGAGAGCGCGAAGCTGAATGGATGGGTGGATACCATCGCCCTGCCCCGCACTCGCAAGAGAGTAAACCCAGGGACAATATGCAGCATCGCCGGCTGGGGCAGGACTGTAGCACGGAATCAATTCACCAAGGCCACCACACTCCAGGAGGTGGATGTGGAGGTGCTGGAGGATGACGAGTGTATGTATCGTCACTATAACGCCTTCACAATGATGTGTGTGGGGAACCCAGAGAAGGGCAAAGACTCTGCAAAGGTAAATCTGTTCCTGGCTCCAAACTCCCTTGATAAATTGTTATTATTAATGAGGCTGTTGGTGAGTTATCGGGGCCTAAGAGTGGTTATCGGGGATCAGGCCCCGCTGCGCTAGATGTTCTAGAAATTAACTGGTTTTCTCTCAGAGGGAGGCAGAGACCAGCTGCACAGGGAAGTTGGTGGGGTGCTGAGGCCAACTGGGATGTGGGTGGGGGGGGTGTAAACAGAGACTGAAGGGACATCAGGGCAGACACTGAGACTAGCTTCACTGGGGAGTGTCACTGAGCTGTTCTTCATCTGTGGCTTGTTTCATTTCTCAGGGTGACTCTGGGGGCCCCCTGGTGTGTGGGAAAACAGCCCAGGGCATCGTCTCCTGGGGGCCCTACAGTCCTCCCGGGGTGTACACAAGACTCTCCACCTTCATCCCCTGGATACGGAGGACAATGAGGAGGCTGCAGCCCTGAGCCGCGCTGGGAATCGCTGCAGGGGCTGGAGCTGCGCCGCTTCTGTCCTTTGGAGAGGCCCAGATGTAGCGGCTGCTTTGCAGAAGGGCTGAACCCCCCCAGGCTGATCTCCCCCACCCCAGACATCGCTCCATTCAGGCTGTGCCCAACCCATGAGCATCAAGGCAGGGAGGCCAGGGAAGTTAGGAGTCAGGTTCTAGGCCAGCATCCGTTGGCTCCCTTGGCAATCCTGCCTCTTTGCTAGGGAAATAGCTGCTTTATTTCCCTCAGAGTGACGGATACGAGCCAAGTCTTCAGGAAGAGCCTGTGGTTTGTAGCTCTCCCCTCCTGTCAGCCTCTTGAGAGACTGTTTATTGGAGATCCTCATCATTACCTGACCTGCTAAGTTGTGTTAAAACTGCAGCCTGCCCTGTCCTCACTGGGCCTTTCCCAAGTAGGGTGACCAGATGTCCCGATTTTATAGGGACAGTCCTGATATTTGGGCCTTTTTCTTATATAGGATCCTATTACCCCCCACCCCCGTCCCGATTTTTCACACTTGCTGTCTGGTCACCCTATTCCCAAGTGTTAGTTCCCCTGGGCCAGGGCCAACTCCTGCTTTTTTGCCACCCCAAGTGGCGAAGCGAAAAAAAAAAAAAGAAAGAAAGCCGATCGGTGGCACTTCAGCGGCAGTTCAATCGCGCCACTTCATTCTTCTGTTGGAATTCAGCGGCGGGTTCTTCGCTCCCTCTCTTCCTCTTCAGTGGCACTTCAGCGGCAGCTCAAAGAGGAAGAGAGGGACTGAGGGACCCGCCACCGAATTGCCGCCGAAGACCCGGATGTGCCGCCCTTTTCCATTGGCTGCCCCAAGCACCTGCTTCCTTTGCTGGTTCCTGGAGCCGGCCCTGCCCTGGGCGGGGCCACCGCCCATTCCAAACACACCTGTCCCCATGGTTGGCAAGGCCAGTGGGAAGGAAACTCAGCGAAGGCTACTGATTGCCTCTTTCCCACCTCCCCTGCCCTGCCCTGCTGCTTGGCCTGCTGCATTTCGCTCGCTGCTTCGTAGCCAGCAATGAATAAAAATGAAGTTACAAACAACAGTGATTCAGTGACTGAGCGATGAACTCGAGCCGTGAAATCCAGAGCAGCTGCTGCATCTGCTAGGGCCAGGAGGGAATTGGCCCCTACAGGGGAAGCTGGGCTTGTGGTTAATGTGCTAGGCTGGGAACCAGGACCCCTGGGTTCAGTGATTTCATGCAGAATGAGGATCTGGTGGGTGCCAGTGGGGAATTAACCCCCTCAGGGCTGGAGAGGTCCCCACTGGCTGGGACAGAGATGCAGAGGGAACTACAAGGAGAAAAGCAGCCTGAGCAATCAGCTATCCATACTCCAGAGATTCAACTTCCAGGACAAAAGTGGGAGAGGTTTGAAACAGTTCTAGCCACAAAAAATCAATCTGTGTTTTCTATCCCCTTCCATCCATCCCCATCCATCGATCTATCCATCTATCCGCATCCCCATCCATCCCCATCCATCGATCTATCCATCTATCCGCATCTTCTTCCATCCGTCCCCATCCTTCGATCAATCCATCTATCTGCATCCCTTTCCATCCGTCCCCATCCATCGATCTATCCATCTATCCGCATCCCCTTCCATCCATCCATCCCCATCCATCGATCTATCCATCTATCCGCATCCCCTTCCATCCGTCCCCATCCTTCGATCAATCCATCTATCTGCATCCCTTTCCATCCGTCCCCATCCATCGATCTATCCATCTATCGGCATCCCTTTCCATCCATCCCCATCCATCGATCTATCCATCTATCCGCATCCCCTTCCATCCATCCCCATCCATTGATCTATCCATCTATCCGCATCCCTTTCCATCCATCCCCATCCATTGATCTATCCATCTATCCGCATCCCCTTCCATCCATCCCCATCCATTGATCTATCCATCTATCCGCATCCCCTTCCATCCATCCCCATCTATTGATCTATCCATCTATCCGCATCCCCTTCCATCCATCCCCATCCATCGATCTATCCATCTATCCCCATCTTCTGATCTATCCTATTCCCATCTATCTATCCTCATCTATTCACCCCCATCCATCTATCTATCCCCATCCCAATCCATCTATCCCCACCCATCCCGATCCATTGAGTTATCCCATCCCCATCCATCTTTCCATCTATCTATCACCATCCCCATCTATCCATCCCCATCTATCTATCTCTATTCGATCCATATCTATCTATATATCTATCTCTATCCACCACATCCATATCTGTCTGTCTGTCTCTCTCCACACCCCCATCTACCTATCCCAATTCACACATGCCTCTCTCTATTGATAGCTCTATAGTTCTCATCCCCCCACCATGTAATGTCCGAACCAGTTTTCACCTCTTTCATCTCCAAGGGGTGTGGGGACTGGCTTGCTCAGGAGGTGGGGAATGGGACACGGGGCCTATCCCCTCTAGGGGGTGCCATCTCCCATCCAGCCCCGGACAGGGGCTATGGGGAGTTGAGAATCAGACACATTATTTCCCCCCTCCCACATCAAGGGGTGGGGCTGATCTCTCTGACCCACATCCATCCCCCTGGCTCACACCCACACTCAGGGCAGGGGACAGTTCAGAAGGATTCATGGCTTCATAGATTCCCATTGTGACCATTGTGATCATCTAGTCTGAGCTCCTGTATAGCACAGGCCACAGACCTGCCCCACAATAATCCTAGAGCAGAGCTGTTCAACAAACATCCAGCAGCTGCCGGTGTGGCTGTCCCTGGGGTCTGGGGTCAGCCACACTGGCTGCTGCAGAAGTCATGGAGTTGGCGGACAGACAGACATGGAGACCTAATTATAACCCCCAGATCCTTTTTAGCAGTACTACCACCTAGAGAGTTATTCCCCAGTTTGTAGCTGTGCATCTGATTTTTCCTTCTTAAGTGAAGTAGTTCCCAATTGTCTTCATTGAATTTCACCTTGGTGATTCCAGACCAATTCTTCAATTTGTCAATTTCATTTTGAAATCAAATGCTCTCCTCCAAAGGCTTTGCAGCCCCTCCCAGCTTGGTACCATCTGCAAAGTTGATAAGTATATTCTCCGCTCCTTTATCCGAGTCATTATTGAAAAGATTGCACAGTACCAGACCCAGGACTGACCCCTGTGGGGTCCCTCTAGAAACGCCCTCCCACAACAGCACACCTTTGAGAACTACTAGTTGAGTACGGTCCTTCAACTCGTCCTCCCTGCACCTTATAATAATTTTATCTAGAGCACATTTCCCTACTTTCTCATGTAACCCTTCTGCCACTTGGAGTTGGTAGTAACAAGGGCTGGGTACAACATCTATGGGTTCCTACTCAACAATACAACACAAAATCGGCTTGAGCCCCTACCCGGCAACCTAGGAGAATTACACACCACCCCCTGGGCAGCTCTCATAGGCAATACTTCACCCAGCACTAACTTGGGAAAATGCCGCAAGCAGGACTTATAAACATAAAACAATGAGCAAAAGCCCCACCCCAGAGTACATTGGGCAGTGTCCTTTCACCTCAGGTTCTTAAGTCCAGCAACCAAAAGTTCCTTTAATATCATTTCACTGCATCCCACACACAGTTGTTCTCCTTGGTCAGTGCAGACCCAGAGTTCAGAGGTGCATCTGCAAAGGTCACCTCCCACCTTGGCAGGAGGGTGGCAAGACATTGCATTTTGCACTCAGTTGGCAAACCAGTTTTTAACCCATTTCACTTGGGCCATGTTGATGTTACAGGTTCTCAATCCAAAAATCATGTGGCAGGTTGGCAAATGCCTTCTGTGTCAGGGTCCCCGGGGTGCAACCTGGACTGTGGGACTGCTGAGCCCCCTGTCCCATCAACCTGGGCTGCCTCTCACACTGTGATGCTGATGTCAAGCCTCTGGCAGGCACTGCACTTACACAGCCATCCACAGGCATGGACACACCCAACTGAGTTACATGAATGCTTTTACCAGGCACTTATGAACCATCCATAGGGAGGCTCCAGCTCCCCAGCCTTGCACCCTAGAACTGTACCGTTTTGCACTGGTCAGAAGCCTGGCCAGGGTAAGTTCATTACCTAGTTTGACACTTTTTCAAATGAAAGTGGACGAGCACCAGCCTTTTGTAACCTGAACAGATTTCCCCAGCACTTTAGACAAACTCACTGGTAAGGACAAAACATTAAAATATGTTTATTAACTACAGAAAAACTGATTTTAAGTGATTATAAGTAGCAAGTGTAGAGATCAAAGTTGGTTCCTTAAGAAATAAAAATAAATTCACAGTCTGAGTTCTACAAACTAAAAGAATTTGAATCAAGCCGTGTCTCACCCTGACAGAGGGTACAAACAGGTCACACATCCTCAATACACAGACTGGGACTCTTTTCCAGCCTAGGACCACCCGTCCCCAGTTCAAAGTCTTTGTTTTCCAGATGCTCTTACAGGTGTTGAGATTGGGGCCTAGAGGCCAAGTCATGGGGTATGTCTACACTACGGGATTAATCCGAATTTAGATAATTCGGATTTGAAAAACAGGTTGTATAAAGTCGAAATGAATGCGGCCACACTAAGCACATTACTTCGGTGGTGTGCGTCCAAGTACCGGGGCTAGCGTCGATTTCTGCACCGTTGCACTGTGGGTAGCAATTCCATAGCTATCCCATAGTTCCCGCAGTCTCCCGCGCCAATTGGGATTGTGGGTTAAGATCCCAGTGCCTGATGGGACAAAAAACATCGTCGCAGGTGGTTCTGGGTACAGCCTCACCTCCTCCCTCCCTCCCTGCATGAAAGCAACGGACGGCAGACAACCATTTTCGCGCCTTTTTTCCTGGGTGGGTGAACACTGCAGACTCCATACCACGGCAAGCATGGAGCCCGCTGAGCTCAAGACAGCAGTCATGAATATTGTAAACACCTCGCGTGTTCTCGTGGAGTTTATGCTCAGCCAGGACCAGAAAAACGAGGCGAGGAGGCAGCGGCGGCGGCAGCGCAGCGACAAGCATGATGAGGACATGGACACGGACACGGATACAGAATTCAGTGAAACCACAGGCCCCGGTGCTTTGGAGATCATGTTGTTAATGGGGCAGATTCTATCCATGGAACGCCGATTCTGGGCAAGGGAAACAAGCACAGACTGGTGGGACCGCATAGTGTTGCAGGTCTGGGACGATTCCCAGTGGCTGCGGAACTTTCGCATGCGTAAGGGCACTGTCATGGAACTTTGTGACTTGCTGTCCCCTGCCCTGAAACGCCAGAATACCAAGATGAGAGCAGCCCTCACAGTTGAGAAGCGAGTGGCGATAGCCCTGTGGAAGCTTGCAACGCCAGACAGCTACCGGTCAGTCGGGAATCAATTTGGAGTGGGCAAATCTACTGTGGGGGCTGCTGTGATGCAAGTAGCCAAAGCAATCACTCAGGTGCTGCTACGAAAGTTTGTGACTCTGGGAAATGTGCAGGCTATAGTGGATGGTTTTGCTGCAATGGGATTCCCTAACTGTGGTGGGGCAATAGACGGAACCCATATCCCTATCTTGGCACCGGAGCACCAAGCCACCGAGTACATAAACCGCAAGGGGTACTTTTCAATGGTGCTGCAAGCACTTGTGGATCACAAGGGACGTTTCACCAACATCAACGCGGGCTGGGCGGGAAGGGTTCATGACGCTCGCGTCTTCAGGAACACTACTCTGTTTAAAGGGCTGCAGCAAGGGACTTACTTTCCGGACCAGAAAATAACCGTTGGGGATGTTGAAATGCCCATAGTTATTCTTGGGGACCCAGCCTACCCCTTAATGCCATGGCTTATGAAGCCATACACAGGCAGCCTGGACAGGAGTCAGGAGCTGTTTAACTACAGGCTAAGCAAGTGCAGAATGGTAGTAGAATGTGCATTTGGCCGTTTAAAAGGTCGCTGGAGATCATTATTGACTCGCTCTGACCTCAGCCAAAGAAATCTCCCCATTGTTATTTCTGCTTGCTGTGTGCTCCACAATCTCTGTGAAAGTAAGGGGGAGACCTTTATGGCGGGGTGGGAGGCTGAGGCAAATCGCCTGGCTGCTGATTACGCGCAGCCAGACACCAGGGCGATTAGAAGATCACACCATGAAGCGCTGTGCATCAGAGAAGCTTTAAAAACCAGTTTCATGGCTGGCCAGGCTACAGTGTGAAATATCTGTTTGTTTCTCCTTCATGAAAACCCGCCCCCTTTATTGACTGATTTTCTGTAAGGAACCCACCCTGCCCCTTCCCCCAGCTTTCTTTCAAACCAAATAAAGTCACTATCATTTAAAAATCATTTATTCTTTATTAATAGATTAGAAAAAGAGGGAGGGAACCCGGGTGGTATTTGGGAGGAGGATTGCTGGGAAGGAAAAAGCCACAAAGAAAAGGTTAAAAAAATGACAGCCTTTTGCTTGGGCTGTCTACTGGGGTGGAATGGGAAGGTGTACGGAGCCTCTCCCCCCCGCGTTCTTACACGTCTGGGTGAGGAGGATACGGAACATGGGGAGGGGGGAGGGTGGAACAGGGGCTGAAGCGGCAGTCTGTTTTCCAGCAGCCGTTCCTGAACCTCCACCAGACGCCGGAGCAGCCCCAGCGTTGCATCCTTCATCCTCTGGTCTTCCTGCCGCCACCTCTCATCTCGAGCGTCTCTCCTCTCCTCACGTTGGTCCCTCCTCTCCTCTCGTTGGTCCCTCCTCTCCTCACGTTCACTGACTTCTTTCCTATACTTTGAAACTGTTTCCTTCCACTCATTCACATGAGCTCTGTCACTGCGGCTGGATTCCATAATTTCAGAAAACATCTCCTCTCGCGTTCTCTTCTTACGACGCCTTATCTGTGATAACCTTCGGGATGGAGGAGGGAGGCTTGAGGAATTTGCAGCTGCTGTAGGGAGGGGAAAAAAGAGAGAATTGTTTTAAAAGCTACATTTTGCAAAACAATGCTTATACTCTTTCACGGTGACCAACACTGTTCACATTACATAGCACATGTGATTTCTGTGCAAGGTCGCATTTTGCCTCTTAATGCTGAGTGCCTGTGGCTTTGCTGCTAGAGATCACAGGTCTGGGCAACAGAATTCGGCTTGCATGCGGCCATGGTAAGCTTCTGCGCCCTCCTTTCCCACATACCAAACATAGCTTGTAGAGTGCTGCAGAAGCCTGGCCAATCTCAGCCAGTGGGGGGGGGGGCAGTGTGGGGGGGCTTGTTGCTGCAGAAGCCTGGCCAATCTCAGCCAGTGGGGGGGGCAGTGTGGGGGGGCTTGTCTGGGCCCCTTCAGGCAAGTAGAGTGCTGCGGTTTTTCTGTTAACATTCAGCAGCACCAGAAAACAAACTAACCACCCCCCCCTCTCGCCATGAATTCTCTGGGATGATCGCTGTACCCCTCCCCCCCACCGCGTGGCTGGTATCAGGGAAGATCCCTGCAGGCACCAAACTAACCCCCCCCCCGCCGCCACCCCCCTCCCGCCATGAATTCTCTGGGATGATCACGGTACCCCTCCCCCCACCGCGTGGCTGGTAACAGGGAAGATCCCTGCTAGCCAAACGCGAAAAACTCAGGGCCAATTTCCCATCTGCGCTTGGCTAACTGCAGGGAAGGATTTATTTTCCGCCACAGGCAAACAGCCGAGTAGGAACGGCCACCTCTGTCCCCTTAATTAAGTTCCCGTATTTCAACAAGGTTACCAGGAGTGATATCACTCTCCTGAGGATTACACAACAAGATAAAGAACGGATGTTGCTTGAATGCCAGCAAACACCGGGACCATACGCTGCCAGGCTTTGTCAGGCAATGATACCAGATTACTTGCTGCAAGCATGGCGTGGTCAAGTGTCCTACCATGGAGGAGGGAATAAGGATGCACTGCCTAGAAACCTTCTGGCAAGGCTTTCGGAGTACCTCCAGGAGAGCTTCATGGAGATGTCCCTGGAGGATTTCCGCTCCATCCCCATACACGTTAACAGACTTTTCCAGTAGCTACAGACTTTTCCAGTAGCTGAACTGACCGCGAATGCAAAGTCGGGCAAAGTAATCATTAAAAACCGTTTGCTTTTAAAACAAGTTTTATATTTTAAAAGGTAAACTCACCTGAGGTCCCTTCCATGGGGTCAGAGTCTTGGGTACTGGCTTGGGAGGCTTGGGAGGGTACTTCAGTCAGGGTGATAAAAAGATCCTGGCTGTTGGGGAGAACGGAGTGCTGCGTGCTCTCTGCAAGCTCATCCTCATCCTCCTCCTCTCCCCCATCGGCAGAATCCTCAGGCGTCGCTGATGAGACTATCCCCGACCCAGAATCCACGAACACAGGTGGGGTAGTGGTGGCAGCCCCCCCTAGAATTGCATGCAGCTCGGCGTAGAAGCGGCATGTCCGCGGCTCTGACCCGGAGCGACCGTTTGCCTCCTTTGTTTTTTGATAGGCTTGTCTGAGCTCCTTGACTTTCACGCGGCACTGCTCAGAGTCCCTATTGTGGCCTCTCTCCATCATGCCCTTGGAGATTTTTTCAAAAGTTTTTGCATTTCGTCTTTTAGAACGAAGTTCTGCAAGCACTGAATCCTCTCCCCATACAGCGATCAGATCCAGTACCTCCCTCACGGTCCATGCTGGTACTCTTTTTCGATTATCAGCCTGCATGGTTACCTGTGCTGATGAGCTATCTGTGGTCACCTGTGCTCTCCACACTGGGCAAACAGGAAATGGAATTCAAATGTTCGCGGGGCTTTTCCTGTCTACCTGGCCAGTGCATCCGAGTTTAGATTGCTGTCCAGAGCGGTCACAATGGTGCACTGTGGGATAGCTCCCGGAGGCCAATACCATCGAATTGCGGCCACACTAACCCTAATTCGAATTGCTAAAATCGATTTTGGCACTACTCCGCTCGTCGGGGTGGAGTACAGAAATCGATTTAAAGGGCCCTTTACATCGAAATAAATAGCGTCGTTGTGTGGACGGTTGCAGGGTTAATTCGAATTAAAGCTGATAAATCCGAATTAAAGTCATAGTGTAGACCAGGCCATGATGTCACTTTGGCCTTGGCTACACTGGCGCTGTACAGCGCTGCAACTTGCTGCGCTCAGGGGTGTGAAAAAACACCCACCTGAGCGCAGCGAGTGCAGCGCTGTAAAGCCAGTGTAATCAGCGCCTGCAGTGCTGCATGCTCCCTCACAGCGCTGCACGCTACTCCCCTCAGAGAGGTGGAGTACTTGCAGCGCTGCGAGAGAGCTCTCGCTGCACTGGCGGCGCGACTACACTCGCACTTCACAGCTGTGAATCTGCGAGTGTAGCCAAGGCCTTTTATACTTCATTTCCAGCATGCTGCTCCTAGAAGCCTCTGGGATAGTGAATTGGGTGTTGATGAGCCATTAACGCCATCTGGCTATTAATGGCTACTCCTTTGTTGTAACTGAAAAGGCTCCCTGTTCGTGTTCCCAGCCTCACAACATATTTCAGTAACACATACAGAATACTTCATAACTTCACCTATAATGCTAGCACATATGTGACAAAGTGGATTTCCCCCCCTTATTATATTGTACGTGAGCCTATATGAGTCTTACTGTTATGCATGAATACTGTGAGTACCTCAGTTCCCCTGTGTATTGCACCAATGCCTAGGTGGTGGGAATAAGGGCGTGTGATTTTGCTGAGACCCTGTACATAAGCGATGGATGGTGCCATTAGTAACCTGAGACACAGGAAGGGGATGCAACCAGGTGACACTTTACCTGGGAAGTGAGACAAAGACCAGGAGGAGAGGCAATGGGCGTGTTGAAGATCGGGTCACTGGAAGCTGGGCAGTCTCCTGTTTGGGACTCAGAGGGGGGAATCCAGGGCGTCCGGCCTGGGGTCGCCCCAAGATGGACTTTGCTGAAAGTCACTGATTTCTGTGCTAACAAGCTCTGTTCTACGGTGTGTTCCTGTCGACTAACAAAACTTCTGTTTTACAACAGTGTCTGAGAGTCACAACTGACTGCGGAGTTGGGGTGCAGGGCCCTCTGGCTCTCCCAGGGATCCTGTCCAGGTGGATCCACCAAGGGGCAGTGTGAGGTGTGAACAGAGATGCTGAATGCTCCAAGATCAGACCAGGAAGGCTGTAGCCAAGGAGGCTTTTTGCCCTGGACAGCCTGCCCCGAGGGAGTCACGCTACCCAGAGTCCTGGCTGGCTTCATACAGAGCAGTTCCAGAGCATCGGACCTGTGACTCCGTCACAACATACAAATCAACAGGATATTGTTTAGCAGATCAAGACTTTTAAAATGATTCCTCACAGGCAGACTTTGTACAAACATATCATAATTATCGACAGTGGTGAATATGGGGACTCCAGGTGCTACTTTGAAGTACAGAGTGTCACACGTCCCCACTTAGTTTACTGCAGGAGTGTTAGGCACTGACTAATGTGGAGGAAGTGGGCCCCAGATCCTTTTCCGGTTTTGACCATACAACTCTCAAGTGTTGCTAAACATTGTCGTGTTAACCACATGAGCTCTTGCAAAGTTCTGTTTACCTTTCAACCCTTTGTAGATCAGTCTAGAGATCTCAAATGCTAGCCAGTGTGCCTTTTCTGGGTTGCTAGAAACTATTGTTTTGTATGTGTGTAGCATTGTTAACTCAATGCAGATATTAATGTTAATGAGTGTAGGTATCTTAGCATGTAGCCATCAATGCCATGAGGGGGTGTGCCGCAGTTTCCCCTTCCACACAGCAGACCAGTTTTTTTATGGTTTCTCTGCTGTGATAAGCTTCAACCCCATTAGCTGAGAAGCAGCATTACCATAGGGCTTCTTAACACTGGGTGTGTTATAATTTTACCACTCTTAGCATGTCCCATAGCTTTTCCCCAAAATCATGCATGTTACATCTTTTCATAGGATTTACCATCAATACCAAATTCTTTGTCATAAGGTTTATCATTAGTATTAAACTTTTTATCATGAAATTTAACAGTAACACCAAACCCCTTATAACAGGTTGGCATTTACAAGTATCTTTGTCATACCGTGCCTTCTGTTTAGACAGTCTGGTTTCTTCAATACCCATTGTGTCTTTCAATTTCTCCCTGAACCTAAGCATGTGTTCAATTCATGGTTTTTCCTTCCCTTCAGTGTCCCCTTCAGTATGGGTCCTCACTCCAATGGTATCTTTGGGGCTTTGGTACTCCAGGGACTGCTGAGGTAAGGATGTAGCGATATTCTGCATGTTGGCTAGCCCTCTGTGGAGCTGTATCTCAACCCCAAGGTTATGCATATGCAAAAAATCCACCTCTCCTCTTGGGATTACCCGGTGATCTCCATTCCCAACACTGGGACCTTCCCCGCCCCCTTTGCCTACAGGGTTGTGATCTGTGCTCTCTTGGCTAAGCATGTCTACTCTTTGGTCAACGCATCTTTTCCCAACTGTTTTCCCATAGCTGCTTTCTGTGTCTTGCCAGACGGGGGAAGGGCCTCCTCCACTCTACCAGCTGGGTCATTTGGATTCTCACAGACAACCATTCCTTCAATAGGATCTGCATCCTGTCTTAAAGAGACACAAGTATCAGAGGGGTAGCCGTGTTAGACTGAATCTGTAAAAAGCAACAGAGGGTCCTGTGGCACCTTTAAGACTAACAGAAGTATTGGAGCATAAGCTTTCGGTCTCCAATACTTCTGTTAGTCTTAAAGGTGCCACAGGACCCTCTGTTGCTTTTTAAAGAGACATTTCCACAAACATATCAGGAACAGCCCCCTGAAAAACTGGGACCTGGATTGGGTACCCTCAGTCACCCCTTTCTCTATCCCCAAGAGGCCAGCTGTGTGACTGCTCCCCTCCGAGAGATCAGCTACACAGTTCTCTCTCACAACCTGAGTCACAGGCTGAGTGTCTGGGGGTACAAATGCTGACTCAGCCATTCTGTCCTGGGCTTCCTCTCCCAAGTGACCAGTGAGGAGACATTCATGTATCTTCACTATTCCTTCCCAAGTTTCTTCTCCTAGGCTCCCCTGTAGGACACATCTCTCTATACTCTCTGGCCCTTGTTCAGGTGCAATGTGCTTGCAGCTAACAACCTGGACAGGCACTGCACCCTGTTTCCTTCCTGAAGAAGTGTTGCTTTCAGCCACAGTGCAGGAGTCGGTCTCTATCTCCCCCACACCTGGGAGCATGCTGCTTCTCCTTGCTGCAGAGGAATCAAAGGCCTGGTCTACAGTATGAGTTTAATTCGAATTTAGCAGTGTTAAATCGAATTAACCCTGCACCCGTCCACACAACGAAGCCATTTATTTTGAAATAAAAGGCTCTTAAAATCGATTTTTTTACTCCTCCCCGACGAGGGGAGTAGCGCCGAAATCGACATTGCCATTTCGAATTAAGGTTAGTGTGGCCGCAATTCGACGGTATTGACCTCCGGGAGCTATCCCACAGTGCACCATTGTGACCACTCTGGACAGCAATCTGAACTCGGATGCACTGGCCAGGTAGACAGGAAAAGCCCCGCAAACTTTTGAATTTCATTTCCTGTTTGCCCAGCGTGGAGAGCACAGGTGACCACAGATAGCTCATCAGCACAGGTAACCATGCAGTCCAAGAATCGAAAAAGAGCACCAGCATGGACTGTACGGGAGGTACTGGATCTGATCGCTATATGGAGAGAGGATTCAGTGCTAGCAGAACTACGTTCCAAAGATGAAATGCTAAAACTTTTGAAAAAATCTCCAAGGGCATGATGGAGAGAGGCCACAATAGGGACTCAGATCAGTGCCGCGTGAAAGTTAAGGAGCACAGACAAGCCTATCAAAAAACAAAGGAGGCAAACGGTCGCTCCGGGTCAGAGCCGCGGACATGCCGCTTCTACGCCGAGCTGCATGCAGTTCTAGGGGGGGCTGCCACCACTACCCCACCTGTGTTCGTGGATTCCGAGGCGGGGGTAATCTCATCAGCTACACCTGAGGATTCTGTGAACGGGGAAGAGGAGGAGGAGGAGGACGAGCTTGCGTAGAGCACACAGCACTCCGTTCTCCCCAACAGCCAGGATCTTTTTCTCAGCCTGACTGAAGTACCCTCCCAACCCTCCCAAGGCAGTATCCCAGACCATGACCCCATGGAAGGGACCTCAGGTGAGTTTACCTTTTAAAATATAAAACATGGTTTAAAAGCAAGCAGTTTTTAATGATTACTTTGCCCTGAGGACTTCGGATGCATTCACGGCCAGTACAGCTACTGGAAAAGTCTGTTAACGTGTCTGGGGATGGAGCAGAAATCCTCCAGGGACATCTCCATGAAGCTCTCCTGGAGGTACTCCAAAAGCCTTTCCACAAGGTTTCTGGGCAGTGCAGCCTTCTTCCGTCCTCCATGGTAGGACACTTGACCACGCCATGCTAGTAGCAAGTAATCTGGTATCATTGCATGACAAAGCCTGGCAGCGTATGGTCCCGGTGTTTGCTGGCATTCAAGCAACATGCGTTCTTTATCTCGCTGTGTTATTCTCAGGAGAGTGATATCGCTCATGGTAACCTGGTTGAAATACGGGAATTTAATTAAGGGGACAGAGGTGGCCCTTCCTACTGGCCTGTTTGCCTGTGGCTGAAAAGAAATCCTTCCCTGTAGTTAGCCAAGCGCGCGCGGGGGTGGGGGTGGGGGGGTAATTGGCGCTGAGCTTTTCACGTTTGGCTAGCAGGGATCTTCCCTGATACCAGCCACGCAGTGGGGGGAGGGGTAAAGCAATCATCCCAGAGAATTGATGGGGGGGGGTGTTAGTTTGGTTTCTGCAGGGATCTTCCCTGATACCAGCCACACGGTGGGGGGAGGGATAAAGCGATCATCCCAGAGAATTGGATGCGCGGGGGTTAGTTTGTTTTCTGCTGCTGAAGGTTAACAGGAAAACCGTAGCACTCAACGGGCTTTGCTTGGTATGTGGGAAAGGAGGGTGCAGAAGCCGAAAGACAACGGCTTCCCATGGCTGCATGCAAGCTGAATTTTGTTGCCTGGACCTGCGTGTGTGATCTCTAACACCAAAGCCACAGGTACTCAATATTAAGATGCAAAATACGACCTTGCACTGAAATCACATGTGCTATGTAATGTGAATAGTGTTGTTCACCGTGAAAGAGTATAAGCATTGTTCTGTAAAATGTATCTTTTTAAAAACTTCTCTCCTTTTTTCCCTCCCTCCAGCAGCTGCAAATTTTTCAAGCTTCCCTCCTCCGTCCCGAAGGCTATCTCAGATAAGGCGGCAGAGAAAGAGGACATGAGACGATTTGTTCTCGGAAATCATGGAATGCACCCGCAATGAAAGAGCTCATTTGAATGAGTGGAAGGACACGGTATCAAAGTACAGGAAAAATGCCAGTGAATGTGAAGTCATGAGGGATGCTCGAGATGAGAGGTGGCAGGCTGCAATGCTGGGGCTGCTGCGTGATCAAACAGACATGCTCCAGCGTCTGGTGGAGCTTCAGGAACGGCAGCAGGATCACAGAGTGCCACTGCAGCCACTGTATAACCTCCCTCCCCCCTCACCATGTTCCATAGCCTCCCCCCGCGTTCTTACACATGTAAGAACGCGGGGGGGAGGCGGCTCCGTGCACCCTTCCACTCCACCCCAGTGGACAGCCCAACCAAAAGGCTGTCATTATATTGAATTTTTTTAGTGTCCTTTTCCTTCCCTCCTATCCTCCTCCAAAACCCCACCCGGGCTACCTTGTCAGTTCTCTCCCTATGTTTATAATCAATTAATAAAGAATACTTGATTTTTAAATGATAGTGACTTTATTTCCTTTGAAAGCAAGCTGTGATCGAAGGGAGGAGGGTGGTTTGCTTACAGGGAATGAGTCAATCAAGGAGGCGGGTTTTCAACAAACAGAACTTTCACACCGTTGCCTGGGCAGTCATGAAACTGGTTTTCAAAGCTTCTCTGATGCGCAGCGCTTCCTGGTGTGATCTTCTAATCGCCCGGGTGTCTGGCTGTGCATAATCAGCAGCCAGGTGATTTGCCTCAGCCTCCCACCCCACCATAAATGTCTCCCCCTTACTCTCACAGAGATTGTGGAGCACACAGCAAGCAGCAATAACAATGGGGATATTAGTTTGGCTGAAGTCTGACCAAGTCAGTAACATGTGCCAGCGACCTTTTAAACATCCAAATGCACATTCTACCACCATTCTGCACTTGCTCAGCCTGTAGTTGAACAGTTCCTGACTCCTGTCCAGGCTGCCTGTGTACGGCTTCATGAGCCATGGCATTAAGGGATAGGCTGGGTCCCCAACTATAGGCATTTCAACATCCCCAATGGTTATTTTCTGGGAAGTAAGTCCCTTGCTGCAGCCGTTTAAACAAACTAGTGTTCCTAAAGACGCGAGCGTCATGAACCCTTCCCGGCCAGCCCACATTGATGTTGGTAAAACGTCCCTTGTGATCCACCAGTGCTTGCAGCACCATTGAAAAGTACAACTTGCGGTTTATATACTGGGTACCCTGGTGCTCCGGTGCCAAGATAGGGATATGGGTTCCATCTATCTCCCCACCACAGTTAGGGAATCCCATTGCAGCAAAGCCATCCACTATGACCTGCACATTTCCCAGAATCACTACCTTTCTTAGCAGCACCTGAGTGATTGCTTTGGCTACTTGCATCAGAGCAGCCCCCACAGTAGATTTGCCCACTCCAAATTGATTCCTGACTGACCGGTAGCTGTCTGGCATTGCAAGCTTCCACAGGGCTATCGCCACTTGCTTCCCAACTGTGAGGGCTGCTCTCATCTTGGTATTCTGGCGCTTCAGGGCAGGGGACAGCAAGTCACAAAGTTCCATGAAAGCACCCTTACGCATGCGAAAGTTTCACAGCCACTGAGAATCGTCCCACACCTGCAACACTATGCAGTCCCACCAGTCTGTGCTTGTTTCCCGGGCCCAGAATCGGCGTTCCACGGCTATAACCTGCCCCATTAACAGCATGATCTCCAAAGCGCCGGGGCCCGCAGTTTGATAGAATTCCATGTCCATGTCCTCATCACTCTCGCCGCCGTGCTGCTGTAGCCTACTCCTCGTCGCCTGGTTTTGCAGGTTCTGGTTCAGCATAAACTGCACGATAACGAGCGAGGTGTTTACAATGTTCATGACTGCTGTCTTGAGCTGAGCGGGCTCCATGCTTGCCGTAGTATGGCGTCTGCACTGTTCACCTAGAAAAAAGGCATGAAATGGTTGTCTGCCGTTGCTTTCCTGGAGAGAGGGGGAGGATGTAAACTGGAAACCTTCTCTTTGGCTTTTCTAGCGTCCACACTTAAAGTCTCACTTAAAAATCTCCACACCAGTGTGTGAAGTGCAAATCTCACTCAGAACAGCAAGCTGTGCATTTCACTCTGCTCGATGCTCCACTGTGATGGGGTCCCTGGGGTGCAACCTGGCCTGTGGGACCGCTGAGCCCTCCTAACTCACCAGCCTGGGCTGCCTCTCACACTGTGATGCTGATGTCAAGCTACAAGCCTCTGATAGGCCCTGCACTTATACAGACATCCACAGACCAGGACATACCTAACTGAGTTACATGGATGCTCTCCCAGTCACTCATGAACCATCAATATGGAGGCTCTGGGCAATTCCCCCCAGTTCCCCAGCCTTGCACCCTAGAACTGTACCATCTTGCACTGGTCAGAAGCCTGGCCAGTGTAAGCTCATTGCCCAGTTTGCCTCTCCCTCAATGTGGAGAGGACACACACCAGCCTTTGTAACCTGAGCTGAGATTTCTCAAACACCTCAATCAAAACACCCTGTTTTAGGAGGGGATCGGGGCATGTTGTCTCACCCGGCACCGATACCGATCAGTGTTAGCCACAGCCCATGTAAGGAAGATCTGGGGAAGGGAAAAAAGGAATTGTGACAGCAGGACTGAGGTGTCCTTAAGAGGAAAGACACCATGTCCCAGCTCCCCATCCCTGAGCCAGCCAGCCCCCTGCCCTTGGGCTAGATCGAAGCCTGCCCCCCCTAAAGGGGAATGGCTTCCAGTAACTGAGGCACCAAATATTGGAAACATGAGGGTTTGTTGTGCTGGGCTTCAGATGTTGCACAGCTGGTGCCTTGTAGCCTTCTAAAGTATGATGTTTGTCCATCATTGATGGTGACAGGGGCCTGTCAACTAAACCTCAGGGGATCTATTCTTCCCTTGATCTCCCAGTGCTGTCCTCAGGGGTTCGCACTGGCAAACTATGGGATGTGGGGAGAGAGGGGGGTTGATTGTCTTAAGGCTGAGACTGTCAGGGGTGCCTGGGAGATGTGGTCTCCCCATCTCCATTCATTTGAAAGAAGGGGTCCAGCGCCTAGGGAGGAGATGGGCCAATGCTATTGTTGGGGCTTGGAGTAAACCTTGTTCTGGGTGGGGCATCTGCTCTCTTAGATCAATGCAAGGAAGCCATTTTAGCCATCTGGGGAACCCACAGCCTTGGCGCCCAACACACAGACAAGTGGGAGAGCTGGAGTAGAGGCCAAACCACATGGCTCCATTGATGTCCCAGGGCACGCCTAGCAAAGGCAGGGGCTGGGGCTTTGCTCGGAGGGACAGCTGTTCTCCACGTGTGAGAGAGAGGAGGGGCAAGAAGTGGTGAGATGGCCGAGCAGACAGTAACAGAAGTACTGGCGATGTGGCTATAGGAGCTGGACTGTGATGGCTGATATACCAGGGATTGAACTGGGGGGCCTGCCAGAACTAAAAGCATGAACTGCTCTAGAGCCCTGGGCCAAGAACAGGTCCCGGTGGGATCCCCTAGAAACCCCCTTTCATTCCCCATTCAACATTGCATTTTGCATGCAGTTGGCGAACCAGTTTTTAATCTATTTCACCTGGATTAAAACAGGTTGATGTTACAGTGTCTCAATGAGAAAGTCATGTGGCACTTCAGCAAATGTCTTCCAAGAGACCAAATCTATCTCTTCCCTCAGCATGGTCACCTCTATCAACCAGCCTTGTAATGTTGTCAAAGAACAACATCGTCTTCATTTAACAAGGGCTATTTTCCATGGAACCATATTGGTTGGTGTCATAACTAGAAAGGGAAGGGTAACAACCCTCCTGTATACAATATTATAAAATCTCTCCTGGCCAGAGGCACCAAAATCCTTTTACCTGTAAAGGGTTAAGAAGCTCAGGTAACCTGGCTGACACCTGACCCAAAGGACCAATAAGGGGACAAGATACTTTCAAATCTTGAGGTGGGGGGTGGGGAGGCTTTTGTTTGTACTCTTTGTTTTGGTGGTGTTCGCTCTTGGGACTGAGAGGGACCGGACCTCAATCCAGGCTCTCCAAATCTTTCTGAACAAGTCTCTCTTATTTCAAACTTGTAAGTAACAGCCAGGCAAGGCATGTTAGTTTATCTTTGTTTTCTCAACTTGTGAACGTTCCTTTGCTAGAGGGAGGTGTATCCCTGTTTTGTTGTAACTTTGAAACTAAGGCTAGAGGGGGTTCTTCTGGGCTCTTTGAATCTGATTACCCTGTAAAGTTATTTTCCATCCTGATTTCACAGAGATGATTTTTACCTTTTCTTTTTAATAAAATCCTTCTTTTAAGAACCTGACTGATTTTTCCATTGTCCAAAGACCTAGGGTCTTTGATCACTTTGTAACCAATTGGTTAGGATATTATTCTCAAGCTTCCCCAGGAAAGGGGGTGTAAGGGCTTGGGGGGATATATTGCGGGAAGAGGAATTCCAAGTGGTCCTTTCCCTGTTTCTTGTTAAATCACTTGGTGGTGGCAGTGTACCAGGTTTTAACCTAAGCTGGTAGAAATAAGCTTAGGGGGCTTTCATGTGGGTCCCCACATCTGTACCCTAGAGTTAAGAGTGGGGAAGGAACCCTGACAATTGGTATCAGTTATATGGCTCTCCCTTAGTATCTCTACTGATGGGGTCCCATCTCAGCAATTCCACTACTTTGCTTGGGATGGTGCTCATGGACTTAGCATGTCTGACAGATGGGGGATGGGATCCATCCATCCCTATGCAGACCCACCATTGCCTATCTAGAGCCATTCCTGAACTATTAGAGGTCCCTGCTTGAGCAAAGCAGATGCACAAATATGTTGCTGAATCCATTTAGGTCAATTCAGGATTCATCTTGATCCAACAATTCCAGTCTAGATCAATGCACACCCGCGTCCATCCATTCTAGATCCATCTAGAACAACACCATACGTTTCTAGATCCCTGCCGGTGCTGGACCCACCTGCTATCTGGATCCTGCAGGTAGCTACAGTATGGGTCACCAAATGGAATCCAAGGTCATTTGGGGGTTGGCTGTGGAATTCAGGACTGGCCCCTGGGGGAGGTGGGATGGAGGAATGGCTAGACCACTGATCCTCCCTTCTCTGTGTATGTGAATCCCCCCAGGGGGACGGCACCTCCACTGACAAGGAGTGAGTGAGGCTGGGGCTCTCAGAGCAGCCTGAGGGGCTGGGTGGCCCAGTTCCATAGGCTGCTGTTGGACCCCTCTGCCAATCCATGCCTCGGATAGGGAGGCCATCTGTGGGGCTAAGGCACAGGGCTGGGACCCAAGCAATCTGGGACCAGTTCCCAGCTCAGCCCAGGCTCCCTGTGGATTTCATGGGCCAGTCCCTGGGGCTGGGATTTTCATGGAATGCTGATGGGAATTGACCACTCAACCCCCTTAAACAGGTTTAGGAACAATCTCCCTGTGCTTCAGTTTCCCCATCTGTGCAATGAGAATGATTCTGCCTGTGTCTGTTTGAACTGGACACTCTTCGGGGCAGGGATTGTGGGTCTGAGAAGCACCCAGAACAATGAGGGGCCCTGATCTCAGTCTAGGTGCCACCCTAATGCAAATAACAGCGGTGTGTTAAGGTGCAAACTTTGGACAGGGAGCCAGGGGAACTGGTACCATGGTGGAGGCAGGAGTCGCTGGGTGGGTTTTGACTCTGAGGTGCCCAGGGGGTCAGGCTGGGAGGTCACCATGGTCCCTCCAGTCCTTGAAATCTGTGGGTCTGGGTATCTCAGTGCAGAGACGCCCAGGGGTGTTTTTTACACTTGTAGTAGGACGGGGGCAGGGTTAACCACATCCGCAGCCAGGCTGGGTGGGTACCAGAGCAGGGAGGAAACCCCCCACCCTGATATGGGCACAGCTGTGGCTGGAGGCTTCCCCAGTGGGCGTCTCTGCTCCTGGCCCATCTGGGGTGGACGTTTCTGGGCAGGAGTGTACGTGCCTCTGTGGTTCCCAGGCCGGGCCCTCCCAGCCCCCTGCCTGGTCCATATAACCCCCAGGGCTAACGCAGAGGCTCTGTGCCTGTCCGTGGATGGCCCTGATGATGCAGCTCTTCATGCTGGTCCTGCTTCCCCTGGCCTCTCTCCTGCCCCCTGGGGCTCAGGCTGGTGAGTGTGGGGAAGGAAGTGGAGCCTGTGGGGAGTGGGGCCCTCACCTGGCAGAGGGACCTGTGAGCATCAGTGAGGGTCTCCCCCGGATCCTGCTTGGGCCATGGGGGCTTTAGGAAACCTGTAGCCTCCCCTGAGTGCGGCTGGGGCCCCTCAGGCTCTTTTGGGATCCCACTGTCAAGCCAAGTCCCAGACAGGGAAATTGGTCATGGGCCTAAGGCACAGGGCTGGGACCCAAGAAATCTGGGACCATTTCCCAGCTCTTCCCAGACTCCCTGTGGGGATATTGGGCCAGTCCCTGGAACTGGGATTTTCATGGAGTGCTGATGGGAACTGGGCACCCAAACCACTTAGGAACAATCTCACTGGGCCTCAGTTTCCCCATCTTTATTATAAGAAGAATGTTTCTTCCTGTGTCTGTTTGAGCTGGACGCTTTTTGGGGCAAGGGTTGTGGGTCAGTGCAATGCCTGGCACAATTGGGGCCCTGATCTTGGTCAGGGTCTGTGCCATGCCCAGCATAATGTGGGGGGACCCCAATCTTGGTCAGGTCTGTGCAGTGCCTGGCACAATGGGGGGGACCCTGATCTTTGTCGGGGTCTATGCTGTGCCTGGCACAATTGGGGTCCCTGATTTCAGCTGGGGTCTGGGCAGCACTTGGCACAGTGGGGCAGGAGCCTGATTGGGTTTGTTTAGAATGGAAAAGAGAAGACTGAGCGGGGACATGATAACAATTTTCAAGTATGTAAAAGGTTGTTACAAGGAGGAAAGAAAAATGGTTTTCTTAACCTCTGAGGATAGGACAAGAAGCAATGGGCTAAAATTGCAGCTAGGGAGATTTAGGTTGGACATTAGGAAAAATTTCCTATCTGTCAGGGTGGTTAAGCACTGGAATAAATTGCCCAGGGAGGTTGTGGAATCTCCATCTCTGGAGATTTCTAAGAGCAGGTTGGACAAACACCTGTCAGGGATCATCTAGATAATTAGTCCTGCCACGAGTGCAGGGGACTGGACTCAGGGCCAGCTCCAGGCACCAGCTGAGCAAGCTGGTGCTTGGGGCGGCAGATTGTTCGAGGCGGCATTCCGCCCAATCCTAGGGTGGCACGGCCGCTTTTTGTTGTTGTTGTTCCTCTCCAGCCGCCCTGTAGGGGGCCGGAGCACCTTGCAGGGCAGTCCTCGTCCTTCTCTCCCTGCAGACCGGAGCGGAGCCCTCAGGGCAGGCGGCAGGAGGCGGCGCAGTGAGAGGGGCCGCGTGGCAGCGCCCCCACTGTAGCCCTGGCTGCCCCCTTCTCTCTCTCTCCCACCCACTCCCTCCCCCCCCAGCCGGTCCCCCTGCACCCACCCTTCCGCCGCGCTGCAGGGTTTTTGTTTTTGTTTTGCTTGGGACGGCCAAAACCCAGAGCCGGCCCTGACTGGACTGGATGATCTCTCGAGGTCCCTTCCAGTTCTATGATTCTAGGATTCTTTGATCTCAGTCAAGGTCTGTACAGCGCCTGCTACATCTTGGTCTAGGTGCCACCCTATGCCAATAGAGTAAAACCTCAGAGTTACGATCAGCTCTGGAGTGGAGGTTGTTCCTAACTCTGAAGTGTTCATAACTCTGAACAAAACATTCTGGCGCTTTCAAGAGTTTACAACTGAACATGGGCTTAATACAGCTTTGAAACTTTACTATGCAGAGGAATAATGCTGCTTTTACCTGTCTCAATTGAAATGAAACAAGTGCAGAAACTGTTTCCTTATCTTGCCAAATCTTTTTTTTCAAACTTTCCCTTTATTTTTTGAAGTAGTTTGCATTTAACACAGCACTGTGCTGTACTTGCTTCTTCTTCTTCCTTTTTTTTGTCTTTGCCGCTGCCTGATTGCACACGTCCAGTTCAAAATCAGGTGTGTGGGTGACAGATCAGTTCCTAACTCTGGTGTTGGGAACTCTGAGGCTCTCCTGTAACAGACATTTGTTAAAGGGGCCATTTTCCAACTCATCCACCCACTTGGGTGGAGACTTGTTTGGAGCTGATCACAAAAGGTTTTTATTTTTCCATGGAAAAAAAACCAAAAACTTTCTTTTATAGTGCGCAAAACCTAGAAACTTCCACCTAAAAATTATCAAAACCCAGGGGGAAAGAATCAGGCTAGGTCTACACTACCCGCCTGAATCGGCGGGTAGAAATCGACCTCTCGGGGATCGATTTATCGCGTCCCGTCGGGACGTGACAATCAATCCCCAAATCGGCGCTCTTACTCCACCAGCGGAGGTGGTAGTAAGCGCCGCCGACAGAAAGCCGCAGAAGTCGATTTTGCCGCCGTCCTCACAACGGGGTAAGTCGGCTGCGATACGTCGAATTCAGCTACGCTATTCACGTAGCTGAATTTGCGTATCTTAAATCGACTCCCCGCTGTAGTGTAGATGTACCCTCAGTTTCACAAGAAAAAATCAGACATGTTCGAGAAGAGAAAAGGCTTTCTGAGAAAAAAAAATGTTAGTAAAAACCACAATTTTTCACTGGACCAAAAGATTGGTGGGTCAGTCTTGGAGCAGCTCTGGTTGGTCACTGTGGGTTGATGGAGAAGGAGAAGCATCCCCAAGGGACTTCTCAGTTCCCTTCTGCGGGCTCCTGGCCTAATCTGGGATGACGTTGGCCCCCCAACACTGTTGCGATTATTGACCCACTCCCAGGCAGGTCAGAGGTTTAGATTTACCCTCTGGCCCCATGGGGTGTCCAGCCTGGGGGAGAGATGAGGAGGGTGGAGTGTTCCAGGCACAGGGATCCCCCAGGGAGAGCATCAGAGGGGGTGGGATGAGGTTGGGGGGCCCTTTGCAAACCATGGTCCAGATCCAATGCGGGGTAAATCAATGGAGCTACAGCCAGTGACACCAGCTGGGGTCTGGCCCATTGTCCCGATTGGGACAGGGAGGGGCTCATAGCCCCAGGACA
Organism: Chrysemys picta bellii; assembly: GCF_011386835.1. Lineage (NCBI taxonomy): Eukaryota > Metazoa > Chordata > Testudines > Emydidae > Chrysemys > Chrysemys picta. The sequence continues at coordinate 11,060,970 of NC_088803.1, read as the reverse complement.
GCTCTCCAGGGCTCTGGGCTGGGGGGAGTTGGGCACAGACCCCGTCTAGATCTAGCCGGGAAAGGGTCACTGGGCTGGAGGCAAGCTGAGACTCAAGAGCCCGGCAGGAGGACAACGATGAGTGAAGGAGCTCAGGGGAACAGCACAAGGGACTGATGGAGACAACTGATGGGACCCCAATGCCACTAGGGAAAGGCCCTGTGCCCACTGAAGTAAGTTTTTTCACCACAGCAGCAGAGTCCGAGATCTTGGCCTGAGAGCCCCAGTCTGCCCTGTCTCCCCATATCACTGTCCATGAGTCAGCCCCACATGTGCGCATCCCCTTCCTCACATATGCTCCTGTCCCTACAACTAATGCATTGCTCTTGGATTTTACAGCAAAATCACTGTGTTCCTGGGAGCCCATAACAAAAACAAGGACTGGACATGAAACGACAAAAGATCCCCATGTGTGGAAGGATCCCACACCCAAAATACAACAAGAAGACCCTAAACCAGGGGTCTCAAACTCAAATAACCGCGAGGGCCACATGAGGACTAGTGCATTGGCCCGAGGGCTGCATCACTGACACCCGGCCTTGCTGCCCCTGGCCCCGCCCCCACTCCACCCCTTCCATGACGCCCCGACCCTGCCCCGTCTCTTCTCCACCTCCTCCCCCAAGCGGTTTTAATAATATATATAATACACACTCAGTAAAGCCCCTCCACTGCACTGGACTGCACCACCACTCCACCCCTGCTCTGCCTCTTCCAGGGGTGGCAGATTTGTAGAAATTTTGGTGGTGCCCAAAACCTGCCCCCTCCAAACTCCGCCCCCACCTGCCTAAGGCTCTGGGAGGGAGTTTGGATGGAGGAGGGGGTCTGGGGTGCAGGCTCTGGGATGGAGTTTGGGGATAAGAGGGGGTGCAGTGGTGAGGGCTGTGGGGCTGGGGATGAGGGGTTTGGGGCACTGGAGAGGCTCAGGCCTAGGGCAGGGGAAGGGCAGCCTGCACTGACCCTAGTGGAGGGGGGCACTAGGACCCTGCGGCAGCAAGTGATGCCAGAAGCGGGCAGAGCAGAGCGGAGCAGAGGGTGAGCTGCAGCTCCGGGCAGTGAAGGGGCAGCAAGTGAGGCCGGGGACACTCAGGGGAGGTGCGAGGGGGCAGCAGGCGGGGCCGGGGGAGAGACCCGGCCCCAAACATTGGGGAGCAGCGCAGGGGGAGCTTAGCTGCCACATAAAATAACTCGGGGAGGGGCGGAGGTGAGGGGAGTTTGGCGGCGACAGAAAGTAACTGGGGGGGGCGGCGCGGGGAGCTTGGCGGGCCGGGGGGAAGAGCTCTGCGGGCCGCATGCGGCCCATGGGCCGCGTGTTTCAGACTCCTGCCCTAAACAATGACATCATGCTGCCGCAGGTACCGCCCCCATCTCATCCCCCCGCCCCCAGTGACCTCACACTACTGTTGTTACCACCCTCATCCCATCCCCCTGTCCCAGTGACCCCATGGTTACGTGTTCTGCTGGAGTTAGGGATGTGTCTCTGTGTCCTTGAGTGCAACCCTAACATTGATCTTGTCTCTCAGCTGGCCAAGAGACTGAAGCTCAATACAAGGGTGGGTACCATCGCCCTGCCCCACGCCAAAAAGATTGTAAAGCCAGGGACTTTGTGCAGCGTTGCCGGCTGGGGCAGGACTAGCCCAGAGAGTGAATCGACCCTGACCAAGCTCCAGGAGGTGGATGTGGTGGTGACAAAGGATGCCAAGTGTCCGAGGAAACGTAATGGGACATATCAATACTATAAGGCCTCAATGATGATGTGTGTGGGGGATCCAAAGACGAACAAAAACTGTGCAAAGGTAAATGTACTCCTGGCTTCAAGCGTCCTTGATAAATTGTTATTATTAATGAGGCTGTTGGTGTTGCAGTCAGGCCTATGAGTGGCTATCGGGGATCAGGTCCTGCCACGCTTGGTGCTGTACAAATTAATGGGAAAATAACTTGTCTTTTCTCAGGGGGAGGCAGAGAACTGATGGACAGGGGAGTGGGTGGGGCACTGAAACCAGCTGGGCTGTGAGGGGAGGGGAGGATCAAGCAGAGATTGGGGGGACATCAGGGGCTGACACTGAAGCCAGCGGCATGGGAGGGGGGGTGTCACTGAGATCCCCATCAGCAGGAAACGATTCACTGAGCTGTTTTTCATCTGTGGCTTGTTTCATTTCACAGGGTGACTCTGGGGGCCCCTGGTGTGTGGGAAAACAGCCCAGGGCATCGTCTCTTGGGGATCCGAGGATAGGTCCCCTCCAGCAGTGTACACAAGAGTCTCCACCTTCATCCCCTGGATACAGGAGACAATGAGGAGGCTGCAGCCCTGAGCCACTCCAGAAATCGCTGCAGGGGCCGGAGCTGCATCAGTTCTGTCCTTTGGAGAGGCCCAGGCATAGGGCCTGCTTTGTAGAAGGCTGCGACCCCCAGGCTGAGCCCTGCCCAGCCATCGCTCTGCTCAGGCAGCGCCCATCCCATGAGAATCAATGCAGGGAGCCTAGGGGAGTTAGGAGCCAGGTTCAAGGCCAGCTCCTGTCGGCTCCCTTGGGAATCCCCACCCTTAGGCTGCCTCTTTGCTAGGGAAACAGCTGGTTTATTTCTTCCGGGGCAACAGACATGAACCAAATCCTGGGGAAGACCCAGTGGTTTGTGTCTTTCCCCCATGTCAGCCGGTCGAGTGACCATTTCTGGGAGATCCTTGTCGTTACCTGACCTGCTAAGTTATGGGAAAACTGCAGCCTGCCCTGTCCTCACTGGGCCTTTCCTGAGTGTTAGTTCCCCTGGGGGGGGGAGGCACTTTTCCCGTTCCAAACACACCTGTTCCCAGCGGGAAGGGAACTCAGTGAAGACTACGCTGAACTGATTGCAGATCAATCCCCGGTGCTGATCCCTCCTTCCCACCTTCCCTGTCCCTCCCTGCCGCGTGGCCTGCTGCATTTCACTCACTGCTACATTGCCAGCAATGAATAAAAATGAAGTTAAAAAAAAATAAAAGTGATTCTGGGAATGAGCGATCAACATGAGCCTCGAAATCCAGAGCAGCTGCTGCATCTGCTAGGGCCAGGAGGGAATTAACCCCCATAGAGGAAGGCTGGGATTGCGGTAAATACACTAAGCTGGGCCGTAGGACACCCGTGTTTAGCTATTTCATGCAGAATGTCACACTCCTGGGGGAATTCTGTGCACAATATTTCAAAATTCTGCATATTTTCTTTGTCAAAATAACAAAATAGAATCACACCAGTTTCAATTATTTTGGTAATTTATTTCAAAATATCTGGCAGCAAGTATATCTGTAACAATACAGAGACACAAAAATTGTCCCCCAGCAGTAGAGAGTTAAAGAAATCCCTATGATAACCCAATTCCTGTTTCTCTGCCCCCACCTCCAGCCCAGCCATGGGGTATCCCTCCAATCCAGACAACCACACCCCCTCCTGCCAAAACCCAGCTGCGTGGCACCCCCCAACTCAGACTTCTGCATCCCCCAACCACCAGAGCCCAGCCTCAGACCCCCCCAGCCCAAACACCTCCACCCTCTCCTCCCCAGAGCTCAAGGATCCAGAGGGGGAGACAGTCTGATGCTGGGTACTGGGCTTGTATGGAGTTTCCTGTCTGCCGCTGCCTTCCTCCAGGGCGTGCTGAGAACTGCAGCTGCGGGAACCCTCCAGCTCCCTCCCCCTCCCCCAGGCAGTGTCCCCTATGTGCAAGCTGGGCTCTGCCGGGTCCAGCAGCCCCTTGTGGAGGTCAGCAGCTTTGCAGCCTATTTCTGGGCTGGGGGGAGGGGTAGGGAAAATTTTGTGTAAACAACATTAATTTCTGTGCAAATTGTGCATTGCACAGTGATGCGGAATTCCCACCGGAGTAAGACTGAGGCTCTGGTGGGTGCCAGGGGGAATTAACCCCCTCAGGGCTGGAGGAGTCCCTGCCTGCTGGGACAGAGATGCAAAGGGAATTCCAAGGATAAAAGCAGCCTAAGCAATCAGCTGTCCTGACTCCAGAGGGGCAACGTCCGGGACAAAAGTGCGACAGGTTTGAAACTATTCTAGTGACAAAAAATCGATCTGCCTCTTGGCATCCTCATCCATCCATCTATCCCCACCCCTCCATCCACTGATCGATCCTGTCCTGATCTATCTCTCTAGCCAATCCCCATCCATCCACCTATCCCAGCCATCTATCCATCTATCTATCCCCATGTCCATTCATCCATCCCCGTCCATCTTTCCATCTATCTATCTGTCCTCATCCATCCACTCCATCCATTGATCGATCCTATCCTGATCTATCTAGCTCTCTAGCCAATCCACAGCCATCTAACTATCCCCATATCCATTCATTCATCCCTATCTATCTATCTAATCCTGATTCATCTATACCTCCTGTCAAGGCTGCTTCCCCACTCTGAACTTTAGGGTACAAATGTGGGGGCCTGCATGAAAACTTCTAAGCTTAACTACCAGCTTAGATCTCGCCCGCTGCCACCACTCCCGAAGTGCTAATTCCCTTCCCTGGGTAGCCTTGAGAGACTCTTCACCAATTCCCTGGTGAATACAGATCCAACCCCTTGGATCTTAAAACAAGGAGAAATTAACCATCCCCCCTCCTTTCTCCCACCAACTCCTGGTGGATCAAGATCCAACCCCCTTGGATCTAAAAACAAGGAAAAATCAATCAAGTTCTTAAAAAGAAGGCTTTTAATTAAAGAAAAAGGTAAAAATCATCTCTGTAAAATCAGGATGGAAAATAACTTTACAGGGTAATCAAACTTAAAGAGTCCAGAGGAATCCCCTCTAGCCTTAGGTTCAAAGTTACAGCAAACAGAGGTAAACACTCTAGCAAAAAGGTACATTTACAAATTGAGAAAACAAAGATAAAAACTAACATGCCTTGCCTGGCTGTTTACTTACAAGTTGGAAATATGAGAGACTTGTTCAGAAAGATTTGGAGAACCTGGATTGATGTCTGGTCCCTCTCAGTCCCAAGAGCGAACAACCCCCAAAACAAAGAGCACAAACAAAAGCCTTCTCCCACCCCAAGATTTGAAAGTATCTTGTCCCCTTATTGGTCCTTTGGGTCAGGTGTCAGCCAGGTTACCTGAGCTTCTTAACCCTTTACAGGTAAAAGGATTTTGGAGTCTCTGGCCAGGAGGGATTTTATAGTACTGTACACAGGAGGGCTGTTACCCTTCCCTTTATAGTTATGACACCTCCATATATCCAGCAGTTTCCATTCATAGATCTTTCTATCCCCTTCCCCATCCATCTATCCCCATCCCCATCTATCAATCCACATCCATATCTGTCTGTCTGGGTCTCGCCATGCTGCCATCCACCTATCCCCATACACACACATGCCTCTCTATCAATCTCTCTGTACTTCCTTCCCCTCTGCCCCCACCATGCGATGTCAGAACCAGGGTTCATCTCTTTCATCTCTATGGGGTTGGGGACTGGCTGGCTCAGGGAGGTTGAGAATTAGGGCAGGTCTTCATTATGGGGAGGGGGGTCGATTTAAGATACGCCCCACAATAATCCTAGAGCAGAGCTGTTCAACAAAGGTCCAACCTTGATTTAAAAATTGCGAGGAATGGAGAATCCACCACAACTCTTGGTAAATTGTTCCAATGGTTAATTACTCTTTCTGTTAAAAATGTTACATCTCATTCCCAGTCTGGATTTGTCTGGCTTCAACCTCCAGCAATTGAATGATGTTAGACCTTCCTCTGCTAGACTGAAGAGCCCTGAATAATATTTGTTGCCTATGTAGATACTTAGAGCCTGTCATCAAGGAACCTGGTAACCTTCTCTTTATTAAGTGAGCTCCTTGAGTCTATCACTGTAAATCAGGTTTTCTAATCCGTTAATCATTGTCATGGTTCTTCTCTGACCTCTCTCCAATTTTTCAACCTCCTCTTTGATTTGCGAGCCACAGAACTGGACACAGGATTCGAGCAGCAGTTGCACCAGTGCCAAATCCAGAGGTAAAATAACCTCTCTGCTCCGCTCTAGATTCCCCAGTTTATGCATCCCAAGATCGCATTAGCCCTTTAGGCCACAGCGTCGCACTGGGAGCTCATGTTCAGTTGACTATTCTCCAAGACCCCCAAAACTTTTTCCAAGTCACTTCTTCCCAGGATAGAATCCCCCATCCTATAAATATCACCTGTAATCTTTCTTCCTACATGTATACATATACGTTTAGCCATATTAAAACACTTAATCTGGATCTTCCCCCCAGCCTGGTCTCTACCCATACATGTACCCACTGTAATCCACATATTCCCACGTGGACCTGTCCATCCATCCATCCCTTATCCCATACACAGCCATCCATTCATCTGCCTGTGGGGCCACCTCCAGTCATCTCCCCACTCAGAGAACTAGGCCAGGGATTCCCAGCACTCCCTGGCCCCATTGTCCCCTCTCCTGACACCTGCCTGAGCCTGACGGCTAATTCTCACCCCTGCCCCTGGTGTGGGCTGTGCTGCCTGTGGGCCCCAGTCTCCCCGATCTCCCCAATCTCACCACTAGAACCGGGCAAAATTTTCTAATCAATTGGTAAATTTGCCAAAAAATGCAACTTTGGGGCATCAAAAGAACCTGCTAATTCCTGTGGGATGCTGAGGATTTGTTTTGGCTACAAAAAAACAGATTTTTTTTTTCTGGAAAAGGTAGACAACTTTAGTTCTGGGCACTGGGAAACAAAACAGCTCACATTTTTGTTTTGAAATGTTGTTTCATTTAGAAATGGACTGAATTATTTTTTAATAGAGTGGAAGAAAACCCCACTAAAGCAACCTGAAATCAAATGAAAAAACACCCCCAAAATTTTGTTGGTATTGAAGTAAGCACCTGAAAACAAATTAAAAAGAAAAAACAGTTGGTTCTGGATCAACTCTTTCGGTGAGAAAAACCAAATAAAATCATTTTTGGGTTGAACCCAATTTCTCCCCAGATTTTATATTTCAGCCTCTGAACCAAAAACTCGAAGACTCGCTCAGCTCCACTCTCACCGGGAGCCCCCCGGGGCTGGGAAATCAGCCAGTCACTCAGCTCCACTCACCAGTGTGAAGACTCGGGGGAAGGAGAAAGGCCGCGGAGAAAGGGAGAAAGGCCGTGGAGAGCAGCAGCAGCAGCATCCTTGGTACAAACCCAGGGACTGGGACTGGTGGTCTGTCTCAGTCCCGGGGTTTATATTGAATGGGTGGTGGATGGGGGACCCTGGGTAGAGTGACCTGGGAAGTGCAGGGTCATGTACCCAGTTACCAAGAAATTCCCTATCAGCGATGAGTCAGGGATGGAGATTCCCCGAGAGGAAACGCCCGCATCGGGGGGGGGGGGGGGGGCTTCCTTCCTGCACTGGTGCCCTCCCTGCCATTGGCTGCGGCCATGGTTAATGCCATGGGCAGATTCCCCCTGCTCTGTTCTGCCCCTGGATACCTGGATCCATAGATGTTCGTGCCCTCCTGAGTGACCCCAACTGGAGAACCTCACCTAGTTCCCCAGGACTGAGCCCGGTCACTGGTGTTTGACGAACGCCTCTTCCAGCAAGGCAAACAGGCTGGGCCTGATGCCACCTGGAGATGGAGAAACCCCCCTGCTATGGGGAGTGTGTTCCCCTGGTGAATCCCCCTCCCTGTCCCACACTGGGGCCTCCTTTCCCATTGGATTTGATCAGGCTCCAGCTTCCCCGGTTAGATCTCGCTCTGCCTTTCCCTGCTGGATTGAAGAGCCCCCAGCACCCGGCTTTGTCTCTCCGCAAAGGTCCTTGTGCCCTGAGCGCTGGCACCTCGCCGCTGACTTGCGGAAAAGCCAAATAGAGCGAGCACTTTCAGTCTCTCCCTGCCAGGTGTTTTCTCCAGCACTCCAATCATTTGCCTGGCCCTGTCCTGCCCCATTTCCAGTTTGCCACCAGCCCTTTTAAAGTGCACACCCCAGAACTGGGCGCAGGATCCCAGGATCCCCCGGGAAACACCCCTCCCTGCTCCTGCTCAACATGGCTCTGTTCACATGGCCAAAGAGGGCACTAGCCTCTTGTGCTGCAGCATTGCACGGGGTTTTGGGGGTGGGGGGTTGTTGGGTGGAAATAACATTTGGCTGGAGAATTCCGCACTAGCTGGGATGGGAGAGAAGCTGCTTTAGGGATGATCTTGGTTCTTTTGAGTTTCGGTTTGGGGCACCCCGGAGATGATGAAGGTAGCATTAAAATCCCTCAGCAACCTCTGCCTCCAAGAGAAACCATCGGGTCAGATCTTAAATTATGCTGAGCCCCCAAAGGCAGACTGGGGTCTCAGAAGCAGTCCACATCAGGCTGCTGAAGAGGTCTTTTGAAGTCACAACGGATTTGCCACAGATGATCATCATCTACTGGAGCTTGCAGGCCAGAATCTATCTATCTAAAGAGATCTCTGAGCCATTAGTGGTTATCTTAGAGAACTCATGGATAACGGGAGAGATCCCAGAGGACTGGAAAAGGGCAAAGACAGTTTGACGGGTTGGATCACAGAAACCCCCTTGGGAGCTGCCACCCGATGTGCAAAGACTACCCCTGCTTCTGCTTTCCCTGCCAGCTCAGGACTCCAGCACCCTGTCTTGCTGAGCCAGACACTCCCGTCTGGCTCCAGACACAGATCCAGGGTCTGAATGTCCTGTCCCAAAGCTGCAGGTTACCTAAAAACAGCTTACAGAAGTGCGCTTGTCTTTAGCACTCAGATGCCAAACTCCCAATGGGGTCTAAACCCAGATAAATCCGTTTTACCCTGCATAAAGCTTATGCAGGGCAAACTCATAAATTGTTCGCCCTCTATAACACTGATAGAGAGATATGCACAGCTGTTTGCTCCCCCAGGTATTAATACATACTCTGAGTAAATTACTAAATAGAAAGTGATTTTATTAAATACAGACAGTAGGATTTAAGTGGTTCAAAGTAGTAACAGACAGAACAAAGTAAGTCACCAAGCAAAATAAAATAAAATGCGCAAATCTATGCCTAATCAAACTAAATACAGATAATCTCACCCTCAGAGATGTTTCAGTAAGTTTTTCTCAGACTGGACACCTTCCAGGCCTGGGCACAATTCTTTCCCCTGGTACAGCTCTTGTTGCAGCTCAGGTGGTAGCTAGGGGATTCTTCATGATGGCTTCTCCATTTCTCTGTTCTCTTCCCCCCCTTTATATATCTTTTGCATAAGGCGGGAACTCTTTGTCTCTCTGGGTTTCCACCCCCCTCACTGGAAAAGCACCAGGTTAAAGATGGATTTCAGTTCAGGTGACATGATCACATGTCACTGCAAGACTTCATTACTCACTTGCCAGCACACACATATACAGGAAGACTCACAGGTAAATACAGCCATCTGCAGACAATGGGAGTCATCAAGATTCCAAACCATCATTAATGGTCCACACTTTACACAATTACAATAGGCCCTCAGAGTTACATTTTATATTTCTAGTTTTAGATACAAGAGTGGTACATTTATACAAATCAGATGATCACACTCAGTAGATTATAAACTTGGTAATGATACCTTACAAGAGACCTTTTGCATGAGGCATATCCCAGTTACTTACATTCACTTATTACCGTATTTTCTCTAAAACTATCTCAGTTACATTATATTGACTTATTATCACGTTTTTATAAAACCATATAGACTGCACAACGTCACAGACAGTACCTGTCTATAAAAAGGGGAATAAGGGCAACCCAGGGAATTATAGACCAGTCATCTATATTTTGGTACCTGAAAAGAGAATGGAGCAAATAATCCAACACTCAGATTGTAAGCACCTAAAAGAAAAGAAGGTGATGAGTAAGAGTTAACATGGATTTGTCAAGAACAAATCATGTCTAACCAACCTAGTATCCTTTGATAGGGTAACAAGCCTAGTTGATAGGGTGGGAGCAGTAGGTGTGATTTATCTCTAGTTTAGTAAAGCTTTTGATACTGTCCCGCATGACTTTCTCATAAACAAACTAGGGAAATGTAGCCTAGAGGAACCTACTATAAGGTGGGTGCACAACTGGTTGGAAAACTGTTCCCAGAGAGTCGTTATCTGTGGTTCACAGCCAAGCAGGAGGAGCATATCGAGTGGGGTCCTGCAGTGATCTATCCTGGGTCAGCTTCTAGTCAATAACTTCATCAATTATTTAGATAATGGCATAGAGAGTTCACTTATAAAGTATGTGGATGATACCAAGCTGGGAGGGTTGTGAGCGGTTTGGAGGACAGGATTAGAATTCAAAATTATCTTGACAAACTGCAGAGATGGTCTGAAATAAATAGGACACAATTCAATAAGGACAAATGCAAATAATTGTACTTAGGAAGGAATAATCTTTTGCATACATATGAAATGGGAAATTACTGCTTGAGCAGGAGTGGATGACAAATTAAATACGAGCCAACAATGTAATCCTGTTGCAAAACAAGCGAACATCATTGTGAGATGTATTAGCTGGAGTGTTGGAAGCAAGACACAAGAAGTCATTCTTCTGCTCTACTCAGCACTGATTAGGCCTCAACTGGAATATTGTGTCCAGCTGAGGGTCCCACACTTCAGGAAAGATGTGGAGAAATTGGAGAAATTCCAGAGGAGAGAAACAAAAATGATTAAAGGACTAGAACACACGAGTAATTGTTTCAGGTTAGGTTGAGCTTACTAAGGCAGGAGGGTGCGTCAATGTTGCGAGTGTCATCCTTATGGTGGAAAATCCCATCCATCCATCCACCAGTCCAGCCGTCCATCCATCCATCCATTCCCACACCTAAATTCAGATTCCAAGGCCTGGAGTGACCATGGTGATCATCTAGTCTGACCACCTGTGTAACATTGCCCAGAGAACTGCCCCACAATTATTCCTAGAGCGAATCATTTAGAAAAAAAATATCCAGACTTCATTTTAAAATTGCCAGTGATTAAGAATTGATCATGACTCTTAGCTAGTCATTCCAACGGTGAATTACCCTCACTGTTAAAAATTTACACCTTATTTCCAGTCTGAATTTGTCTAGCTTCAGCTTCCAGCCTTTGGATTGTGTTAGAGCTTTCTCTGGAAGATTGAAGAGCTCATTATTAAATCTCTGTTCCCTGTGTAGTTACTTATGGACTGTGATCATGTCACCCAATAGCTTCTCTTTGTTAAGCTAAACAGATTGAACTCTTTGAGTCTATCACTGTAAGACATGTTTTCTAATCCTATACACTGACATTTAGCCATGTTAAAATGCGTAATGTTTGCTTGCACCCAGTTTACCAAACTGTCCAGATCACTCTGTGTCGGTGCCCTTCCCTCTTCGTTATTTATCACTCCCCCAATTTCTGAGTCATCTGCAAACATTGTCAGTGATGATTTCATTTTTTTTCCAGGGCATTGATAAAAAAGGTAAATTGCATAGGACAAGAACTGATCCCTGACCCCACAAGAAACACACCTATTTGATGATGATTCCCCATTTACAATTACATCGTGAGACCTCTCATTTACCCAGATTTTAATCCATGTCATGTGTGCCATGGTAATCTTCTATCATTCTAGTTTTTAATCAGCATGTGCGGTTCCAAGTCAAATGCCTTCCGGAATTATAAGTGTATAACATTAACACTGTTACCTTTATCAACCAAAGTTGTAATCTGATCAAAAGGAGGCAAGGTCTGTGAGGGGATATCTTTCCTTGGACCAACTTTTATTGGTGAGAGAGACAAGGTTTCAAGCCTACACAGAGCTCTTCTTAAGGTCTGGGAAAGAATATCGGGGTGTCACAGCTAAGTACAAGTGGAACAGGTTGTTTAGCATAGGTACTTAGTACATATTTCTCTCCAAATTAATCAGAAACAAGCTCCACACAGATCAGGACCCACCAATTCCAAGTAGCATCAGACACGGCCAGAACAAAAGATGAAAAACTTGCAGACATATCTGCACTGCTACAATGATCAACCCCCCCTCCCACAATGCACCTTTCAAGATCTGTGGGTCCTACACATGCCCGTCACAACATGTGGTTTCCCTCAACCAGTTCACTAAATGCCCCAATAACAACCAGATGGGTGAGATGAGACAACTACCCTAAAATTAACTCACACAGGAAAATGATGAAAGACAAAAACACCTTATCACCCGGGGACGAACACTTTTCACAAAATGATCACTCCATATCTAACCTCTCAGTCCTCATTCTCAAAGGACACCTGCACAACACTTACAAAAGGTAAGCCTGGGAGCTTACATTCATAACTTTGCTAGACACTAAAAAAAAAAAAAAAAAAAAAAGAAATGAATAGAGACCCTGGATTCATGGCTTATTACAACAATCTGTAACCCACTAAACCTTTTCTCATACCTTTTCCACCCTCTCTCTCCCCCTATGACTGGAGAGATGTTAAGAGGCTACTTCACCTTTTATGATCCCTTGAAATATGTGTTAAATTCTTATGCTAAACAATGTTTCCAGCTTGCATTGAGCTGTGACACACAGAGGACCTTTCCCAGACCTGAAGATGAGCTCTGTGTAAGCTCCAAAGCTTGTCTTTCTCATTCAGAGAAATTGATGCAAGAGGATATCACCTCACCCACCTTGTCTCTGACGTATCCTGGGACCCACACAGCTACAACAAAGTTGCGTATATCAAAAAAAGATATCAAGTTCAACAATCGCCGAGCTGTACCCATCGGGACAGGAGTGGGCACTGTTGCCAGAATAGGTGAATTCCTGCAGGGTTGGTATCTCTAGGAGATAGGGAACAGGGTAGCAACAAATCCTCTCTTCAGCATTCAGGTGCCATGAGGTGCAGAATGCCAGGCAGAGCAGTTACAGTCAGACGCAGACAGGAATCCAGACACACACACACAGAGGCTGCTTCATCAAACGTTTTATTGCACCACAAGTGGCATGTGCCTGGTGGAAAGCTGAGGTTAACAAGGGCTTACTCTGGAGTGTCAAGGAATCAACGTGAACTCAGCGAAGGGTTCGTGCACAGGGCAGAATGATAGTCCAGATCAGGATAAGTAGGAATAGAAAAGGTCAGATATGGGAAGTGTCCCCTGTGGAGGGTAGCAGTTCTATTCAGACCTCAGGAAGGGGAGAATTGATGGCTCATGGGGGAGAGGGAAACGGGACCTACGGCCTTTTCCCTCTAAGGGGCGCTGGCTTCAATACCAGACTTTCTATAGTTTTTTCTTTTTTTTTTGCACCATCCTATAGGGTTTAATAGAGAGAATCTGATCCCTGCTCTAGAATCCCATAGGAGAGACCAAAAACTCCCAGAGATACACAGGGGTTTTATCTCAACATCTACGGACTGCTTCCCCCACCCCAAATCCATTTTCACACCAATCAATTCATAGCAATTTTCTAATAGTAATGAAGATAATCTGAATTTCACACGCAAAGCCTAGTTAGCCCATGGCTGGTCTAGCCAGGCAAAGAGCCAGGAAAATGGGTGTCTATTTCAGTGCTGTTTCTGCAGAATGTTCTGGATCCAGGGGATGAAGGTGGAGAGTCTTATGAACACGCTTGGGTGGTAGAAATTCCCATCAACATATGAAGCGATGCCCTGGGCCACTCCATCACATGCCAAGGGGCCACCAGAATCACCCTGGGATTAGGAATAACCACAATTATGTCTTGCACTTCTCTAGCATGATTTTTTATCTACAGATGTGAGTGCATGAGAGTAGAGATGGTTTAAATATTTGTAAAGAAATATGTTTTGTGTAAAAAATGGCCTTTTTTCAACTTTGGCAACTTCACCAAAATGTTTTCTGTTTGGAAGTGTTTCCTTTTTTTTTTTTTTTTGGGTAGCACTTGGTAGGGTTAGGCAGAGTTTGGTAGAGTTGTGTTTAGGTTGGATAGCGTTTGAATTGGGTGGATGTAGGTAGGGATGAATTTGGGTAGAGTTTAGGAGACAGGGGGTATGTTGGGTAGAGCTGGATAGGAAAGGGGTTAATTTAGTAGAGATTTGGTAGAATTGGTAAAGTTTAGGGAGAGTTGGGGTTGGGGAGAGTTTTACAGGACAGGGATTAAATTTGATAGAGTTGGGTAGGGTTGTGTTGGGGGTGAGTTTAGTGTAGAGCTGGTAGGTTTGTGTAGGGTGGGGTTTGCGTTTGGAGAAGGGTTGGTAGGGTTGTGTTGAGGAGGTTGAGTTTGGGGTTGAGTTGGATTGGGTTGTGTTGGCCAGGGCTTGAGATGAAGAAACGTCAGTAGCCATATGTAATAATGGATCTTGGCCAAGCTAGTAGGAGCTGTGCTGATCTGGTCTCACCATCGCCTCACCTCTTTGGGCCGATCTGATGTCTGCATCAACACCCCGTCTCCTGAGCAAGGCTCGGTTGGTAGGGGATTGTTGTGCAATTAGATATTTAGCCCTGGAAACCACCTCCCCATTCCCTCCCAGCAGTGGCCTCCTGGAACCAAGGAACCTCCAGGTCAGCAGGATACTTACCCGATAAAGTAAGTCCGGGCTTCCCCACAAACAGCATTGCTGAGGGGTTGTATCTATGGTTCCACTGACACATGTTGTCCTTCATGACCTCAAGGTCCACCTCACGGAGGGTATCAGTTCCTGAGTTCTGGCCAGTCCAACCCCACCCGGCCACGCTGCACATGGATCCCGGCCTCACCTTGGAGTTGGCCTTTGGCAGAGCGATGAGCCACACCCAGTTATTCAGCACTGTGCTGTGTTACAGCTGACATGGATGGGAGGGAAAATGGGGAACCAGATCAGCACAGGGATCGGAGCTGGGAGGGGCCAACACATCCTAACAGAGGAAAATGCAGATGTGTCCAGTGCTTGAGTGTGAGGTCATGGGGGTGGAGTAATGGGATGGGGATGGTACTTGGAGCTCTGTGAGGTCACTGAGGGCGGGGTGATGAGAGGGGGGTAATACCTACAGCAGCATGATGTTATTGTTAATGGTCTCATTGTTGTATTGCGGGTGGGAAATCTGTCGACGCACGGGGATCTCTTGTTGGCTCTTTTCCTGTTTGCTAATGTTATGGGCTCCCAGCTTGACAGTGATCTTGCTGTGAAAGCCAAGAGCAATATATGGGGCATTAGGAGCTGGAGTGTACCTGAGATGGGGATGGGCACATGTGGGTCTGACTCATGAACAGTGATATGGAGGGGACAGGGCAGCCTGGGGCTCTCAGGCCGAGATCTCGGATTCAGCTTCTGACCTGCACTGTATATAACACTGTACACCTTGCCAACTCTGATCTGGCACCAGGGCTGGGGACTGGCTGGCTCAGGGGGGTGGGAAAAGGCATGAGGGGCCTTTCTCCTCCAGGCAGTGCTGGCTGCAGCACCAAACACCTGCCCGGTCTCTTTAGGGTCCTGGCCTGTGTCTCCACCAGCCCCTTGTGCAGTTCCCCTGAGGTGCTTCACTCCCCATTGTCCTCTCGTCCCCCTGGGTCTCAGCTCCCCTGCACCCCAGTAATCCCTCCCTGGCTAGATCCAGACGGGGTCTAGTCCCAGCTCCCCTCAGCCCAGCGCCCTGGAGAGCTGTCCTGGGGCTATGAGCCCCTCCCTGCCCCGATCTGAACAATGGGCCAGAGCCCAACTTGTGTCAATGGCCGTAACTCCATTGATTTTCCCAGCGCTGGATCTGGACCATGGTTTGCAGAGACCCCTGGGCTCTACTCTCCAAGCCTGTCATATTAGTTGCTCTTTCCCTGTAACCTATGATGGCGCTAGAGCTCCCAGCTCCCCCATCACCCTCTAATGACTGGCCTGTGCCAACAGAAGAGCCGGTCTGAGGAGAGAAGAGTGAAAATGCTGGGCTGGATTAGCCTAAAATGCAGGCTGAGATGGGGTCTGATTAATCTTGATATTAGTGGTGAGGAGGGTGGAGAGTTTGTCGAACATCAGTCAACCTTCTATGGGGAGAGAGGGCTGTAGAGTTTGGATGGCCTCCACCTCAGGAGACAGGGGGATAGGTGGATGGGATGGGAGCGGAACCTGCAGCAGTGTGAGGTCACCGGGGCGGGGTGATGGGATTGGTACAATACGGTGCCACTAGATGGGACACAAAACTACACCCAGAAGGTGTGTGGGTTACACCTGCAGCAACGTGATGTCATTATTACAGGTATTGAGGATGGGGGATCTTGAGGCACATGGAGAGTTTCTGTTGGCTCTGTTCCCGTTGTTTAATGTTATGGGCTCCCAGGTACACAGTGATCTTGCTGTAAAAGCCAAGAGCAATACATGGGCATTGGGGCAGGAGTGTACTGAGGTGGGGGATGGGCACATGGTCTGACATAAGTACTGATCTTACGGGGACAGGGCAGCATGGGACTCTCAGGCAGTGATCTCAGACTCCTTCATTCCCCTTGACCCCTGGGTCTCAGCTCCCCTCCAGCCAAGTGACCCCTCCCAGCTGGATCAAGACAGGGGTCTATGCCCAGTTGCCCCCACCCCAGAGCCCTGCAGAGCTGTCCTGGGGCTGTGAGCCCCTCCCTGCCCCAATCGGGACAATGGGCCAGAGCCCAGCTGGTGTCAATGGCCATAGCCACATTGATTTACCCAGCGTTGGATCTGGACCATGGTTTGCAGAGGCCCTTAGAGACATGTCAACGCCCCCTGAGCAGATCAGACCCCTGGGCTCTGCTCTCCCAGCCTGTCCTACTAACTGCTCCTTCCCTGCAACCTATGACGGTACCAGAGCTCCCGGCTCCCCTATCACCTGCTAACCCTGACCTGCCCCGACATCCCCAGCACAGAGGCACTTACTCTCCCTTGCAGTGAGCGGCCGTCAGCACAAAGTTCCCGGACACCAGGAACCCTCCACAGCGAACACTCTTGTCTCCACATCGTATATTCAGACACGTAAGGCCTGGAGTGGGGCTCGGCTTCCTGTCCGCCAATGATCTCACCTCAGAGGGAGGGGGAACAGATTCACATAAAGAGCCCCATTGTTTCCCTGGCCCGGGTTGGGATCAATCTCCCCATCCCAGGTGCGTGGATGTGTTGAAAAATCCCACCTTTAACTCATGGCTGTAATTTGCATGAGGGTTGCACTTAGACCGAGATCCGGAACCCTATTGTGCCAGGCCTTTCACTGACTGACAAACCCTGCTCCAGACAGCATCCAGTTCAAACAGACACAGGGAGAATCATTCTTTACATTATACTGATGGGGAAACAGAGGCCCAGGGAGATCGTTCCTGGAGCTGCCTAAGGAATTTGGGTGCCCACCAGCAATCCATGCAAATCCTTCTCCACAGAAATGCTGGGCAGAGCTGGGAATTGGTCCCAGATTTCTTGGGTCCCAGCCCTGTGCCTTAGCCCCATGGCTGGCCTCCCTTTGTGGGGCACAGATTGGCAGTGGTATTGCAAAGGAACCTGTAGGGGTTGGGTCACCCAAACCCTTGGGCTGCTCTTAGAGCCCCAGCCGCACTCAGGAGAGGCTGCAGGGTTTGCTACAGCCCCTTGGTCCCAGCAGGATCAGGGGGAGATGCTCACAGCTGCCCACAGCTCCCCCTGCTGGGTGAGGCCCCCACTCCGCATGGGCCCTTATCCCCCCCCCCTCCCGCCCCAACTCACCAGCCTTAGCCCCAGGGGGAAGGAGAAAGCCCAGGGGTAGCAGGACCAGGATCAAGAGCTGCATCATCAGAGCCATGCAGTGGGCCTGGAGCCTCTGCCTCAGCCTGGGGGGTTATATACATGAGGCAGAGGGAGGGAAGGACAGCGAGTGGCAACCACAGGGGTGTGTAAACTGCTCCCCAGAATCCCCCCCCCCGAATGGCCCAGGGGTGGAAAAACCCCACATCCCTAGCCAACATAGCTATGCTGGCAACCCCCCAGTGTCGAGGTAGCTCTGTCTCTGTCAACGTAGCTAACATCGTTTGGGGAGGTGGTATTCCTACACCAGGAGCAAAACCCTGCTTGTCAGAATATGCTGCATTGGCTATAGGGCGCTGGACTGATACAGCCTGTGTCATGTGGACATAGTCACAGGCATGTCAGAGGAGTAGAAGCTGAGCCGTTTGACTCAAGGGTTTTCCCTGGGGATCACTCTAGCAAACACAGGGGCTGGGGCATTGACCGGTGGAGCTGTGTGTGTCTGAGGGAAGCAGCAGAAAGAGAAAAGAAGCAGCCAGAAAAAACACCAGCCACAGTCAAAGAAGCATGGGTACTGCTACCCTGTACTAAGCCCGGGGACAGAGCTTTTGGGCAGAGTGCTGGCTGAAGGAGGCTGGAGACTGGGAGTAAAGCAACAGTCACTTGTTGTTTCATTCCAACTGCGTTCAGAGAAACAGGACTTTGGACATGCTTTGTAAATAAACAGGGAATAATAGACCTAATGCCACCAACCATTTCTCCTCCTAAGGAAACATCCTGCAATACCCCACTCGCTGTTCAGGCCAAGGGGGGTAACCATTCCTGGAGCAGCGGATCAGGGTATCTGTTGCCGACACCTTCTGTAACCAGCACAATTTTAGTGGCCCAAAATGACAAGAGGCAAGCCCCAGGACAGGGGTTGGCTGGCTCAGGGGGCAGGGAATGGGACATGGCACCTTTCCCCGCTAGGGGAACTGGCTCTGATCCGGCCCCAGGACAGGGACTGGCTGGCTCAGGGACGCCAGATGGTTAGTTTCTTACCCCAGGTTGCAGTTACAATGAGCCACTGTCACCAACATGTCCTCCTGGATCAGGAACCTTCTGCAGCCTCCTTCTCCATCTCCTCCTGTCTTTATCTTCACCAAGGCCACAGAGGTTCTGGAGTGATGCCCAGCTTCTCATCCCCCAGTGATCTCCTCTGGAAAAGAGACGGGGAGGGGTAAAACTCACCTGCTTTGGGACAATATGAGGCTGGAGAATTTAACCAAGGATCCCAGTTCCACCCCCACCATCATCCTCAACCTCTGCTGCCCCAGATCGGCCCCTCAACCCAGCCAGCCCAGTTTCCCTGCCCCCTCCTCCTGGATTGGCCCCTCGACCCAGCTAACATGGACATCGCTGACAATCCCCTCCTACCCCACTGAGTTCACTGGAGAATCCCATTGAGGCCAGTGGTTGTGGGGCTCTCTTGAAACCCTGCCCCACATGTCTCAGATCAGCTCTACCCCCCGCTCTGCCATGGAGTTTTTGGTCTTTCCAGACCCAGCCTGTCCTTGCAATACCCGCCCCATAAATCAGCTGGCAGGCCCCCTGGCAGTGTACAACTTGGGGGAGCAGATCTATGCCAGGCCATGGAGGTGCCCAGCTCTGCCCAGCTACCAGAATGGCCCCTTGGTGCACAGACAGGTTAGGGCAGCCCCGAGGTCGCTGTGCCCTGCACAGATGGCCAGAGGAGTCAGCTGTGTTTGGAGCACGGCTGTACTGGCTACTGGTGCAGAAAGAGCCGGTCTCCACCCGGGGCTGGAAATCTGGGTGGGCTCCCAAAAGTGCTGATGCAATGGCCTCCTGGCTTTGTGGTTGACTCCAGCCCTGCAGCACAGTCCTTGAGCTAAAGGGGCGAGGCTGTTAGCTGGCAGCAGTAGGAGGTTGTTACCCTGCATGTGGCCTCCAGGGGATGTTACACACCCACGATCTGTGGCTGATGTTCTTTGGTGGGAAGCTTCCCTAGTGCAGACTGGATCCCCATGGATCTGTGGAAACTGCTTCCCCCCTCTGCTTCCCATCCCACTGGCCCGCAGATGCCCACCCACCCCCTGGGGTGTGTGTGAGGAGAACCTGCCTCCTTTCACAGCCCCCCAGGATTGCTGTATTTGGGGGAGCAGACCCAGGCCCTTCCACCAAGCCATGTGCAGGCTCTGCTCCCTATGGCCCCCCCTCCATACTCAGCAGCTCAAGCCTGGGGGCGGGGGCAGGAGAATGGCCACGAGGAGCATCATCTGCACCAGGGCAGGGAAGGAGAAGGTGCTTCGCATGTAGGGTGACCAGACAGCAAGTATGGAAAATCGGGACAGGGAGTGGGGTAATAGGCACCTATATAACACAAAGCCCCAGATATCGGGACTGTCCCTATAAAATTGGGACATCTGGTCACCCTATTCGCACACAGCCCCGGGGGTTTTATAGACTCAGATGGGGGGGGGACAGGAAACCTCAGCATGAAACCCTCTGCCCTGTGGCTCTCTGAACACCTCCTCGCGTGGGCTGGGAGGAGGGTCCTGCCCTACTGAGTCTGCGCAGGCAGGGGCGGCTCTATGTATTTTGCCGTCCCAAGCACGGCAGGCAGGCGGCTTTCAGCGGCACGCCTGTGGGAGGTCCGCTAGTAACACGGGTTTGGCAGCATGCCTGCGGGAGGTCCGCCGGTCCTGCAGTTTCGCTGTATCCGCCGCCCAATTGCCGCCGAAGCTGCGGGACCGGCGGATCTCCTGCAGGCACGCCACCGAAGGCTCCCTGACTGCCAGCCCCCCAGCGACCAGCAGGCCACCCCCCGAGGCTTGCTGCCCCAGGCACCCGCTTGGTGCGCTGGTTCCAGGAACTGCCCCTGTGCACAGCTGGGCATCTTCTGGGGATGCTCAGCACCTGGAGCCTGGCACAGCTGGGGCTGGCCCATGCCCCATTGTGCCCAGCTGGGGCCCTGCAGCCTCTGTCTCCATGCACATCTGGTGCTGAGCTGGGGAATGTGAGTTTGCTGCTAACACCAGAGACACTGGATTCTCTCCCCACCTATTGTAGTGGGGGGTGAGGTTAACCCGAACTCATCTCTTTGATCCTTCTCACGTCTCCCCACACCCTGAGAGAGACAGGGGGAGGGGCTGAGGTCAGAGAGACCAAACACTGCACTTCAAGGCATCGGTGATAGCAAGGCCTCTCCCACCTACCTTGCTGAGTCTGGGAAAATACAACCCACTGAGCCAGCCAGTTCTCTTCCCTGCAGCCAGATGGGAGCAGCGGCCTGTAGAGGGAAAAGGCCGAAGTGCCAATTTGTCAGGACCCCTGAGCCAGCCAGTCCCCCGCCCTCTGGCCAGATCAGAGACAGCTCAGGCTGGACAGGAAAAGCCCCATGTCCCAAAAAGCCCCGTGGTCCCTTCTGGCTTGGAATGGATGAATCTATCGAAGGAACGTGGCTCTCTTATTGCAGCGGGTCGGAGTGGGGGGACCCAGGGCGTCTAAGGGCAGCTCTGGGAACCACTCTCATGCCTCTGGCTCAGACAAATCTGACCTTTAGCCAGACATGGATCAGCAGCACGTCATCGCCCGGTACTGGTGAGTGCTGGTGAGCACTGCACTTCTTACCAGAGAGAGAGAGAGAGAGCCAGATGGAGGGGAGTGTGGAGACACACAGATCAATTCCGTCTGCATCTGCTCCACAGCCACTGGATTCGGGGATGGGGATGGGGTGGGTGTAATTCCAGCTCAGCAGGTGTTACAGCCCCAAACCCTCTAACCAGAGACCTGACCTGCCTTGGTGGACCGAGTGCCTGCCCCAGACTACATGGGTCAGGAGGGAATTCAATGCTGGAGACATTTGTATCAGATCTGTACTGATTGCAGAGGAGAAAAAATTGGGAAGTGAAATTAACAAGAGTGTGGTGGAGCGGCTGGGGGGCTGAGGGGCCTGGGACTGACTGAGGTGCTGTTTGTTGGGGGCAGTAGTGTGGCCTAGCAGCCTGAGCTTCGGGACACCTGGGTTCTGTTCCGAGCTCTGCTGCTGGGTGACTTTGGACAAGTCATGGCCCTACTCTGTGCCTCAGTTTCCTCACCTGGGAATAATGATCCCAACAACCTTTATAAAGTGCTTTGAGGTCTGCTGAAAGAAAGCTACAGCCCAGATCCTTAAATGTAGCTAGTCACCTGGTGATTTCAATGGGAGTTAGAAACCTCAACACTCTGAGGATGTGGGCCTAGATGTTCTTATTTAGCACTAATTTTGTTTATGGCTCATCCCAGCTTCCCTTCTGTCATAACTATAAAGGGAAGGGTAATAGCTGTCCTGTGTACAGTACTATAAAATCCCTCCTGGCCAGAGACTCCAAAATCCTTTTCCCTGCAAAGGGTTAAGAAGCTCAGGTAACCTGGCTGGCATCTGACCCAAAGGACCAATAAGGGGACAAGATACTTTCAAATCTTGGGGGGGGGAGGCTGTTGTTTGTGCTCTTTGTTTGGGAGTTCGTTCGCTCTTGGGACTGAGAGGGACCAGACATCAATCCAGGTTCTCCACATCTTTCTAAACAAGTCTCTCCTATTTCAAACTTGTAAGTAAACAGCCAGGCAAGGCGTGTTAGTTTTACTTTGTTTTCTCAACTTGTAAATGTACCTTTTACTAGAGTGTTTATCTTTGTTTGCTGTACTTTGAACCTAAGACTAGAGGGGAGTCCTCTGAGCTCTTTAAGTTTGATTACCCTGTAAGGTTAATTTCCATACTGATTTTACAGAGATGATTTTTACCTTTTTCTTTAATTAAAAGTCTTCTTTTTAAGAACCTGATTGATTTTTCCTTGTTTTTAGATCCAAGGAGGTTGGATCTGTATTCACCAGGAGTTGGTGGGAGGAAGGAGGGGGGATGGTTAATTTCTCCTTGTTTTAAGATCCAAGGGGTTTGGATCTGTATTCACCAGGGAATTGGTGAAAGGTTTCTCAGGGCTTCCCAGGGAGGGAATCTAACTGGGAAATGGTGGCAGCGGACCAGAGCTAAGCTGGTAGTTAAGCTTAGAAGTTTTCATGCAGGCCCCTACATTTGTACCCTAAAGTTCAAAGTGGGGATACAGCCTTGACATGGTGGCAGAGCGGTGGGATCATTTTAAACCCAAAAGCCAGTGAGATTTTTTTTCCTTCTAGCTGCTTGGAAAGCACAGCTGGAGATAGATGCATATCTTATCTCTCCTTGCCTGAAGGCAGAGGTGTTAAGTTTTTTTAACAAGGTCCTTTGTTAAGAGAAGTGTTCAAATGAGCAAACAAAAGACAAGGTAAAGGGAATTTACAAGCTGAATTGTTTTTTTTTCTTTTTACATCCTCGGTAGTAGCTAGTTAGAAAGTTTCTGTTAACTCAGCAGCAGCCAGAGCTGAGAGCTTCCCAGTTTCAGTCAACTGCAGAGGGGGTGACCCAGCACAAGAAAACAGGAAAATGACTACAAAAGAAGAAAAAGCCAAAGAGGAGGCCCACAAGAGAGAGATGGAGCTGAAAGAAAAAGAGATGGAGGAGAGAGAAAAAGAAAGGAAGCATGAACTGGAAGTAGCAAAGGCTAAGCCAGATACAACAGCCCATCCCAACAACCCCTCTCCAGGTACCAATTCCCATCCCAGAAAATTCCCCACCTACAAGGCAGGTGATGATACTGAGGCCTTCTTAGAAAATTTTGAAAGGCCCTGCCTTGGATACAGCATCACTGCAGACTAGTACATAGTAGAGCTGAGGCCGCAGCTCAGTGGACCCTTAGCAGAGGTGGCGGCTGAAATGCCTAAGGAACACATGAACAGTTATGAACTTTTTAAAAACAAGGCCAGACTCAGAATGGGGCTAACACCCGAGCATGCCCGTCGGCGGTTCAGAGCCCTAAAATGGAAACCCGATGTGTCATTTACCCGTCATGCCTACCACATTGACAAAAATTGTGATGCCTGGGTGTCAGGAGCAAATGTTAAATCTCTGGAAGATCTGGTTTCCCTAGTAAAAATGGAGCAGTTTTTAGAGAGTGTTCCTGAGGAAATAGAAAGGTACATCCTAGATAGGAAGCCCAAAACTGTAACTGAGGCGGGGGAGATTGGAGCCAAATGGGTGGAGGTGGCAGAAAAGAAAAAAACTAGTAGCAGTTGGAGTGAATATCAGAAGGGGCAAGCCGAAACAAAACCTTACCACCGGGGACAACCCAAGGCCCCACCCACATCCCAAGGGAAACCCCAGACGCCTTCTCACCCCACCACACCAGTCTCCACCAACCAGCATCGCCCCGGTGATACCTTAGCAGGGCGATGTTTTAAATGTAATGAACTGGGACACATAAAGGCTCACTGCCCCAAGAACCCCAACCGATTACAGTTCATTACACCCCAATCACACCAACGATCCCCAGACCCAGATGCCTCTCTCATACCCTCGGAGCAAAGGGAAACCTTGAGAGTGGGCAGAAAGAAGGTTATTGCTTGGAGGGACACTGGGGCACAAGTGTCAACTATCCACCAATCCCTAGTGGACCCCAAACTCATCAACCCAGAGGCTACAGTGACAATTCAACCCTTCGTGTCACAGTCTGTAACCTTGCCTACCGCCACGTTGCATGTCCAGTACAAGGGCTGGTCAGGAATGTGGACTTTTGCAGTCTATTACAATTATCCCATTCCCATGCTGCTGGGGGAAGATTTGGCCAACCATGTGAAGCCAGCCAAGAGGGTGGGAATAGTCACCCGCAGCCAGGCTAAGCAAGCTTTCACCCCCATCCCTGTTCCTGAGCCGTCCACCAGGGCCTCGTCTGTGTTACCAGAGACCCAAACAACGGTGGTGGAACCGGATCCCCTGCCAACGACTGCAACAGCCGTAGTGGATCCAATCCCAGAGACCCAGCCAAAGCCAGTCCCAGAACTGGAACTGGCAACGCAACCAGCACCAGAACCATTGCCAGCACTGAGTCCAGCGCTTGCAAACCCGTAACAAACACCCCTGGGCTTCTCTGGACCGATATACCCAGACCCATAGATTTCAGGGCCAAAAGGGACCGTTGTGACCTTCCAACCTGACCTCCTGGGCACCCATAGCCAGAACCCACCAGTGACTCCTGCCTCCACCACGGCCCAAGTCAGTTGTTCCCATGGCTCCATGTTTAACATTTGCATATTAGTCTTAGCCAGACCTTTTCTGACTCCAGCTCAGAAATGACAATGTGGTCATTGAACATGGACTGTTCGCCATGAACCCATGTTGATTGGAATTAATCCTTTTTCCATCATTTAGTATCTGCCTATTGGTAGATCCAATCTCAGCCATTCCATTATTTGGCTCTGGATCCCCCTCTTGGAATTGGCATGTCTCATGAATGAGGGATGGGATCTGTCCATCCAGATATGAGCAGATCTGTGTGTCACCATCTAGAATCATTCCAGAACTGCTATATGTCCATTCAAGATTAATACAGATGCATGAATACCCCAACCAACTCCATTTAAATTCAAGCTAGATTCATTTCAGTTGATGCTGTTCTAAATCTATCCATACTGGTATAGCTATGTGTAGATCCCTTCTAGATTGATGAACATCACTGTATATCCATTCTAGATCCATTTAGACCCCCATACATCCATTCTAGACCCATCTCCCCACCCTACCATTGATGGACCCACCCATGATGGACTTGGGGTCAGCAGCGGGGTTGTCTGGGAGCATCCCTGTCTGGTCCCTGGGGAGGTGCGATGCAGGAATGACTGGGCCAGTGATGCTCCTGGCTCTGTGTGTGTGAATCCCTGTAGGGGGACAGCACCTCTCCTGACAGGCCAGGGCCCCTGATGGCAGGGATGGGGCTGAGCCCCCTTGGGGGCTGATAAATTCAGTGGACAGCAGAAGCAGGGGAGTTGTCTGTCTCTGACAATCTGTTGAAGGTGGAGACTCTTGTGTACACTGTTGGGGAGAGGGGGGTGTCGCATTCTCGGATCCCCAAGAGATGATGCCCTGGGCTCTTTTCTGGCACACCAGGGGCCCCCCAGAGTCACCCTGTGAAATAAAACAAAAGACAGTTAGTTAACAGGTCTCAACAGCACCTCCCATCCCCCCGCAAGCCCAGCCAGTCTCAGCATCACACCCTCCCCTCCTGGTCTCCGCCTCCTCTGGGAGAAGACCAGCTATTTTCCCATTCATTTGTACAACACCGAGCGCAGCGGGGACTGACCACTGATCTCTTTGCAGTCCGACTGCAACACCAACAGGCTCATAAATATAACAATTTGTTAAGGGAGCTTGAAAGGAGGTGGAGATTTACCTGGAAAGAGCTTTTGCTCTTCTCTGGATCCCCCCCACACATCATGGTGGAGGCGTGATACTCACGGTATATCACATCAGGATCCCTCGGACACGCAGCATCGTGCATCACCACCACATCCACCTCCCAGAGCGTGTCCGAGCTCAGCTTATTGTTTGCACTAGTCTGGCGACGCTGCACGCAGTCCCTGGATGCAATCGATGATGGGCCGGGGGCAGAGGGACGTGCCCGACATATCCATTGAGCCATGCTTTGTGCCCCAGCTACCAACAAGAGAGGACACAAGGACCAGGACCAATACAGAGGTCAGAGTCTGTGATGGGCAGAGACGTCCTGAGACAAGAGGAGAACCAATGCAAGGCCAGGGGGTCACTGGGCGTGAGGAGATGGGATGGGGCTGGTACCTGCAGCAGCATGTGCTCATAGGGGCAGGGAGATGCGATGGGGACGATACATGCATCAATATGAGGTCACTGAGGGATGTGTGATGTGATGGGAGTGGTACCTGCGGTAGTGTGTGTTCATTGGGCCGGGTGATGCAAATAGGGTGATACCTGGAGCAGCATGATGTCATTTTCCTGTGTTTCATCCTTGTCTTCTGGGTGAGGGATTCGGTGACATACCCCAATCTCCTGCCTCCCCAGTTCATCTATTTGAATGTTGTGGGCACCCAGCAGCACAGTGATGGTGCTGTGAAATACAAGGGGATGCAGGTGCGGCAGACAGGCCAATACAATGAATTCAGTCATAGGCCATAAACCTCCTTAAAACGGGTGGGTCTAACTGTGGTCTTGTTCTCAGAATCAATGTACAGAAGCCATTATAAGCTTGTTTAGGTAACAAGGAAGCTGAATCACTAGAATCATCACCCATCACACAGGCCTGGCCTACACTTAAACCTTAGTTATGTAGGCCAGGGGTGGGAAAACCCTACATCCCTACCCAACATAGCTATGCTGGCAACCCCCCAGTGTCGAGGCAGCTCTGTTAATGGAAGAGGGCCTCTGTTGAAGTAGCTAACACATTCCTACACCAGTAGAAAAACCCTGTTTGCTAGAGTGTGCTGAGTCTGCACATCTGGGCATCTTCTGGGGATGCTCAGCACCTGGAGCCTGGCACAGCTGGGGCTGGCCCCTGCCTCATTGTGCACAGCTGGGGCCCTGCAGCCGCTGTCTCCATGCACATCTGGTGCTGAGCTGGGGGATGTGAGTTTGCTGCTAACACTAGAGACACTAGAGTCTCTCCCCGCCTATTGTAGAGGGGGCTGTGGTTAACCCAAACTCATCTCAGCTGAGTATGGGAACCCAGCCTTTTGATCCTTCTCACATCTCCCCCGCACCATGAGAGAGACAGGGGGGAGGGGCTGAGGTCAGAAAGAACAAACACTGCACTTCAAGGTGTTGGTGATAGCAGGATCTCTCACACCTACCCTGCTGAGGCTGGGAAAATACAACCTACTGAGCCAGCCAGTTCTCTTCCCTGCAGCCAGATGGGAGTGACAGTTCTCTAGAGGGAAAAGGCCCCAAGTCCAATTTGCCACCACCCCTGAGCCAGCCAGTCCCCCGCCCTGTGGCCAGGTCAGAGACAGCGCTGGCTGGACAGCCCCATGTCCCTGTGAGGTTCCCCTCTGGTGTTATCTGGACCAGTGATCTGCTAGGTCAATCCAATCCTTGATTCTGGGATCCAGCCTTACCCTGCTCTGCTGTGAGAACCCCCACTCCTGGGCTGTTCACACACAGCCTCTGGCATGTAAGCTGCTCCCAGCTACTTGCAACCGAATGACACTAGCCAATATCTCCGGTCCCAGACACAACCCTGGGAACCTCTGTCTGGCGGTGCCCAGTTATGCCCACTGGACACTGCAAGCTTATGTAAGTTCATCAATTTAACAAAGAAATTGATATACACCCGGCTTGTTCTCCCAAGGGGAGTCTCTGACATACTGCAAACAAACGCACTGCTTCAGGTAGAATAAACAAACAGATTTATTAACTATAAAGGTAGATTTAAGTGATTATAAATCAAAGCACAAGTCAGATTTGGTCAAATGAAATAAAAGCAAAACACATTCTAAGCTGATCTTAACAATTGCAATGTCCTTAGATGCTTCTCACCACAGGCTGGCTTTTCAGCCAGGCTCTCCCCTTTGATCAGCGTTTCAGTCACTTGGTGGTGGTGGTTTCTGTAGATGTAGGTGGAAGAGAGAGCCTGGCAAAATGTCTCTCCCTTTTATCATATCCTTTCTTCCCTCTTGCTTTGCTCCCCCACCCCCCTCCAAGTCAGGTGAGCATTACCTCATCGCAGTCCCAAACTCCCCAAAGGAAGGGGGTGACTCCCTGGGGGGTCTAACACAGTGGTTCTCAAACTTTTGTACTGGTGACCCCTTTCACACAGCATGCTTCTGAGTGCGCCCCCCCCTTATAAATTAAAAGCACTTGTTTATATATTTAACACCATTATAAATGCTAGAGGCAAAGTGGGATTTGGGGTGGAGTCTGACAGCTCACAACCCCCCATGTAATATCCTTGCGACCCCCCCGAGTGGTCCCAACCCCCAGTTTGAGAACCCCTGGTCTAACAGATTCTTTTGTTGCTGCCTAAGCCAGTGTCCATTGTTCCTGTGAGGCTGGGCTGGGTTTGTCCCATCCATGCCCTGACGAGGTGTGAACTGCCCCTCTGCTCTTAGAGAGTTTTTGCCTGGGCTTCCTTTAAGACATGAGGATACATTTTCAGCCTCATAACTATATACATGAAATTATAACCTATAACCTTACTATAACATTACTGTAACAATTACTATAACATCACTGTTACAACCATGCTCAATGCATCATGAGCCTTCCGAAGACACCCAACATGACAAACTTTGCATTGGATACCACACAATCATTTTATAAAGATGAACATGGGGGTGTAGGGTGTTCCCCCGAGGTATAGAGCATCACACCTCCCCTCTTAGTTTACTGCAAGAGGGTTAATCACTGACTATCTCGAAGACATTTTATTTGTTATAGTTCTCTTGGCTTCCAGCAATTAAGTCCATGAGGCAGCATGCCTCAGTTTCCCCATTCACACACAGCAAACCAGTTTTTGTATGGTTTCTCTGCTGTGATAAGCCTTAAATCTGTTTACAGGTATTAATTGAAAAGTAGCATTTCGTAAGGTTTAACATCAGTAGCAAAATTCTTATCCCCCAAATTAACATTAATACCAAAATTTTTATCTCAGCTGTGTGTTAACAAGTATCTTTATGATACCGCGCCCTCTGTTCAAATATTTTAGTTTGAGGTTGGTTTGTTCATTATCCAGGTGTCCTTTGACTCTCTCCCATGTAATCAGTCACTGGTTTTTCTTTCCCTCCAGTGTTTCCCTTCTGTGTGAGCTCTTAATTTAATCATGTTTCTGGCACTTTGGTGCCTCAGGGTCTGGCAAGATAGGTGTTCAGGGGGATCCTGCATGTTGGCTGGTCCTTTGGGGAATGGTCTCCCAAGCCCAGGACTGTACATATGCAGAAAGTCCAGCTTCCCTTTTGGGGTTACCCTGTATTTCCCCCTCCCATTCTCCTAGTGTCCTGGCATCCTGCCCCAAGTGACTAGTGAGGAGACATTCCTGTACCCCAAGGCCATCCTTACCCATATGCAAAGTATGCAGCTGCATAAGGCACCAGGAAATGTGTACTGCTCCAGCCCCTGCTCCGGCTCTTCCCCACCCCCACTCCCCTGAGCTCTGCAGCAGGGCTGGGCCTGCACTCACCGGCGGCGGGAAGTGCAGACCTGGCCCCAGCCACGCCACCGGTGAGTGCTGGGGGTGGTGGTTCCTCCCTGCCCCTCCAAGCCAGCCCCGCGCCCCCACAGAGGCCTGGGAGGATGCATAGGGCCCCAGAATAGCTAGTGATGGCCCTGAGTGTAGCCTCACTATTCCTTCCCCAGTTTCCTCCTCTGGGCCCCCTCCTAAGACACATTTCTCTGTGCTCCCTAGGAAGAGTTCAGTCTTTTGTTCAGCTGCAGAATTCTGCCAGCTAACAACTGGGACAGTTTCCTTAATCCCTGACAACACCTCTCCTGCCCCTGCGCCTGAGGGCACATTGCCTTCTGCTGGAAAGGAGCTAGTCTCAGCCCCTCCCATACTTGGAAACACCCTGCTTCCCTGTGTTACAGAGTCACAGGAATCCTCAACCACCTCAGTGGTTTCTGAGATCCCCTGCCCCTTCTCTGGGCTCTCCTGTGGGACACATTGCTCTACGCTCCCTAGAGCCGGGTTTGTCTCCGGGCTGCGACCTGCTGGCAGTTAACAACCTGAACAATTCTCTCCCATGTGGTGCTGCCTCCAGCTGCAATGCAGGAGTTGGTCTCAACCACCCTCCAACCCGGAAGCATGTGATTTCTCCCTGCTGCAGAAGAATCAAGGAGACTCTCTCCCATTCTCTCAGCAGTTCCTGAGACCTTACCCTTTCCCTCGGGGGTCCCAGCATAACACTCCCTCCTGCTGCAGGCAAATACTTTAACCTGAGCTACACAGACAAAATCATTACCAAGGAGCAGGTCGACTAGGAGGTGTTCCATTACCTCCACAGTCAAAACACTTTCCAAACCTTTCCAATCCACATGGATTTTAGCTAGTGATATGAGGAATCGGCTTTCGCCCACCCCCACAATCTCTGCCATTTAACCAAGCAACATACTGGCCTTTGGGACCACACTCTGCTTAACCAGAGAGATCTGGGCCCCTGTATCCTTCTGCCCCAAGTATTCCCTGCCATCAATTTGGACAGCCTGAACATGCTCCATATCTGGTTCTGCAGAGGCTAACCTCACAGAGCCAATGCAATGGGTTTCAGTTGCTTGGGGGGCTTCTGTTTGAGGACAGCAGAACTAACATGAGCTATTGTTTGCCTGCTTCCTCCCATTACAGGGCATTTATTCCTCAGGTGATCAGTGGAATTACACTGATAGCACCTTCTGGGCTCTTCTACTTTTACCGGAGATTTGCTATAGGAGTTACCAGTAAAGAAATGTTTTTGGGTAAGAGACTGTTTAGGCTCCCAGGCCCCTTCTCTCTTCCCAGGGGCAAAATGGGATCCTCTTTTCCCATCAGTTTTAAACCCCTCTTTCTGTGGCCTGCCCTCAATAGACGTCTGATTCTGTTTGAAGGCATCAGCTAAAAAAGCGATTTCATCCACAGACTTTACATCTTTGTCCCATAGACACTGCTTCACATCAGCCTGACACATGCTCAGGAAATGCTCTGGAGCAACAAGATCCAACATTCCCTCAAAGCTTGTAACACCTTTGTCCCTCACCAACTTTCCCAACAAATCTTTCACTGTGTTTACATATCCCCCATTACTCAGACCAATATCCCTCTTGAGATTCCTAAATTTAACTCTGTATGTTTCAGGGGTAATCTGAAAACTTTGAAAAACAGTATATTTAAATGTACAATAGTCTAAAGCATCATCAATAGACATTCCATTGAAAACATTTTGAGCTTTACCAGTTACTTTTGCAATCAGGATAGGAACTCTCTTATCATCAGGGATTTCATGTATTACACAGAGCCTTTCGAAGGTAGTCAGATATTCGGCAATATCATCGGTCACTGTGTACAGGGAGACTTTGGCAAACCAGTAAAGTGCTTAAAACCACTATGGCTTATTGTTAAAGACAGCCTAGTCAGCAAGCTGTTAAAAACAAGTCTCAGCTTGACCAAGGCAGGAGGGGAGGGAGTTTTGGGTGTCACAGAAAGGGCAGCTTGACCCCACGTCCTTCCTGATAAGAACTGTGTTGAAGTTGCTGATACATGCATTTTAAAAGAGTAGGATATGCCCCAGGAATGTCTATTGGGGTCTCAAGGCTGCAAGTTCTGGAAAAACCCACACCTGGTTAATCAATAATCAGTAGCAAGGTTTCTTTAAGGGACATGTCATTCTATTACTAATGTATAAATAAGGGGACTCTTTTGGGGACTCTTCGGGACTGGTCTCTCCCTCTGGATGCATCTTGTGTTCCCCACCGGCAGACAGGCCGCCGCTGTGCCACTCGAGAGCCACACTCAGCTTTGGTAATTATCAGGGGTTGGGGGGTGTTTTACTAATCTTGTTGCGGATGTAAGTGCTTGAGACTAAGTAAAGGTTTTGCTTTAAGTGAAAGCACTCGTGTGTTGTCCTGTTTGTGCCAGCCATCTATCGGTCGGACGGCCGTGTCTCCCCTGATTTATTTCCTGACACCGCCTCGCACAGAGTAAAGTTACCAAGAGCTTTGGGTTGAAAGAACCCTGGGTAACAACTGGGGGTTATAACATGAAATTATAACCTATAACCTTACTATAACATCACTGTAACAATTACTAGAACATCACTAGAACAACCATGCTTAGTGCATCATGAGCCTTCCAAAGACATCCACCATGACAAACTTTGCATTGGATACCACACAATAATTTTATAAAGATGAACATAGGGGTGTAGGTTGTTTTCCCAAGGTACAGAGCATCACAGTCCCATTTCCTGCCCCCTCACCAAGCTAGTGGCTCATATCCCCAGTTGGTGTCAATGGGACATATCTCCATTGGGGTCAATGGGGCCA
Source organism: Chrysemys picta bellii (assembly GCF_011386835.1). Lineage (NCBI taxonomy): Eukaryota > Metazoa > Chordata > Testudines > Emydidae > Chrysemys > Chrysemys picta. The sequence goes on along the minus strand of NC_088803.1, from coordinate 11,028,498 downwards.
GATCCCAGCTGGGGTCAATGGGCCATAGCAGTGCAATAACCCACAGTGTAACTGTCAGCGGTTAGGGGTCTCCCCTCCCAAGCGGTGGGAGAACCCCACAGTGTTTGTTACATGGCCTGACACAGACTCTGTTTAACAGGAATTGCCCTGAATACAGAGAAGGAAACACCGTGAAGGTATGTCAGTTTCTATCATGTCGATGCTGAGCTGTTTGTAGAGCCGGAGAGGTGACGGCCAGCGGGGACCGTCAGACGATCAGCACTGACTGAGGTGCTGTGAGTTGGGGGCAGGAGTGTGGCCTAGCAGCCTACACTTTGGGACACCTGGGTTCTGTTCCCAGCTCTGCAGCTGGATGACTTTGGAGAAGTCATTGCCCCGCTCTGTGCCTCAGTTTCCCCATCTGGGAATAATGATCCCAACCATCTTTATAAAGTGCTTTGAGATCTGCTGAAAGAAAGATACGGCCCAGATCCTTAAACATACTTAGGCACCTGGTGATTTTAATGGGAGTTAGGAACCTCAACACCTCTGAGGATGTGGGCCTAGATGTTTGTATTTAGTACTAATTTTGTTTATGACTCATCCCTGCTTCCCATCATCCCACCCACTGCCCCCTTATCCTCCCCGAACCCTGGATCATTCACATGCGCAAAGCCCAATCTACAGGCCAGTGATAGAAAAGGAAGTGTGAATTGTTAAAAGAAAATGTTTTTTATTCAAAAACAGCTTTTCCCCCTCAATTTCCATTTGTTTTTCAAATAAAGGTTCGTTTTTGATATTTTCCAAATATTTGCAATATTCTTTATTTTGTCCCAATATAGCTCAGCAATGCTTTCCAGGTTCCCATGATCTGGATTTTTTCCTACCTCCCGTCAGTATCACAATAGTAAAGAATAAATAATTAAATATTTGTGTGGTGGGGAGAGGAAAAAAGGAAAGAAAATAGTGAAACAAATAAAAGCTGGGTCCGGTTCAAAATCTGCTAAACAAAACATGCAAAATTTCAATTTTTTTCATGCAGTCGTTTCCATGTGCAATTGTCATGGGCTGTTGAATTCGGCTAGTCACGCTTTGTGGTGTTATATTGACCATCTAAAACACATGGCCTTGTTCCTATTCCCTGATTGGGTGAAAGCTTTAAAGCCAGCCAATGACACGCTGCAGCTTGGAATTTTGATGGTAGAAAAACTCAAATAATGTAATAGGTATAAAAATGTTCAGCATCTGCAGATGGCTTATGGAATTCAACAGAGAAAATTCTACCTTTGCTCCAGAATCCCCTTGGCTGATGTAAAACCCTGTACAAATGTGGGAATTCTAAAGACTCAGGAGAAAAGGTCGTCACCTAATATTGTAATGGTGCATGTGGATCAGACAGACACAACACAAACAGAGAGACCCCGGGGACAGAAGCGAATCAGATGCAAAGTGAAAAGCCAGGCAGACACAACATGGAAGCACAGGAATATAGCCTTGACAGACACAGCGAAGAGAAGAACCTTTTTGGACACAGAGTCTTGTCTGGTAAGGCAGGCTCAGGACAGTGAACAAAGGAGCTGTCTGCTGCTGTTTGATTCTGACTGTATTCAAGGAAACCGGATTCAGATAATCCTTGTATATAAACCAGATCACATCAAAGACAATACCAGACTCTATTGTCAATTTCTGTTCCCAACCAGAACAACCACAGGGCCCCAAACATTGACTAGCTGCTTGGGGTTGACAATAGAATAGATCAAAATGTCAAACATCGATGGGGTATTTCTAGCCACAAGGCAATTTCAGGCCTGAGGCATTTATAGCATTTCTCTAACCCTAGAAAAAATATTCTGATCTAAAGCACCTCAGGGGTTCCACACAGGCATGGATCCCAGTATGGCTAAATTGGCCCTTTAAAGGAGAATGTCTCCTTTAACTCAGCTTCTGCAGAGTTTTGTTGATCCAGGGGATGAATTTGGAGATTCTCCTGTATATGCTGCATGGGGCGCCCGTCTCGGATCTGGATTGGAGACGATGCCCTGGACCATCCCATCGCACACCAGGGGCCCACCGGAATCACCCTGATAATAACACATCAGTGACTGACATTACCCAGCCCAGCCTGTCCTGCGGAGATCTGATTGCATGTGTAACAGGTGTTTTATTCCCCTCTCATCAGACTGACGCTCCATTTTCCTGATTGTCCCACCAGCCATTCTCAGCACCTGCTACACCTAGGATCCTTCTTTCTGGGACAGGGCTGTCCAGAACTCTGCACCGGATTCCAGCTGAGCTCTGCCCGGTGCCTTCTCTACTGGCGTTAAACCCTCCCTCTCTCTACTGGAAACATCTCAACTGCTCCATCCCAGGATCGCATTGGCCTTTCTCCTGGCCATGTCCCACTGGTGGTCCATGGTCATCCTGCAATCCACTGACACACCCAGGTCTCCCTCCTCCTCTTTTGCTTCCAGCTAATGAGCCCCTGGCTCAGAGCATTAATTCTTGTTATTTGTTCCTATGTGCATCAACCCATGTTAAATTTCTTCCCGTTTCCACCAGCACCTTGCACAAGGCCACTAACACTGGAGATACCTCTCTGGAGACGTCCTAGGAGCTGGGCTCCCTGCCTAGCTGTATCTCCCATGATGAACCATGGGCTCCCCTCTTGGAGCAATGGCGCATGGGAGAGGCATGGCCATATTAGTTTCCACCAGCTCCTTGCACTGGAGCAGCTTAGTGTATGCCCAGTGTGGGATATTTACCTGGAACACTGATTTCTTGGCGTGGGGGCTGCCGGTGCACAGCATGGTGGTGGGATTGTAATGCTGGTACCACTCTCTGCACAGGCTGTACGACACCACCTCCTGCTCCATCTCCTCCAGCCTGTCGCTGGTGCTGTTCACTCCGGTCCGACCCCACCCGGCCACGCTGCACTCAGAGCCTGGGCTGATGTGATGGTTGACCTACAGTGGGTGGACGAGCTCCACCGACTTGGTCAGCTCCGCACCATGCCACAGATGCCATGGGAAGGAGAGAGAATGGACCCAGGATCAGCGCAGGGTTCGGAGCTTGCCAGGGGCACCACCTGGCCAAAACATGGATGTGAGTCCAAGGAGTGAGTGTGAAGTCACTGGGGGTGGGGTGATGGGATGGGGGCTGCAGCTGCAGTAGTGTGAGGTCACTGGGGGTGGGTGATAGGATGGGGGCTGCAGCTGCAGCAGTGTGAGGTCACTTGGGGCAGGTGATGGGATGGGGGCAGTATCTTCAGCAGCCTGATGTCATTGTGAATGTTCTCATTGTTGAAGTCGAGGTGCTGGACCCAGCGATGGGCCCAGATCCATTGACAGTTCTGTCCCAGCTCCATAAAGTCTTTGACTCCCAGGTAGAGAAAGATGTTGCTGGAAAAGCCAAGGGCAGAATATGGGGGCTTTAGTGGGGGTGGGGCTGTCACAGCCCCTCAGGAAGGGACACCAGCCCTGTGCACATTTCTACCTACATTTATGTGACTGAGTAACACAGAGACCCTCTTATGCACCTACATATGGATGGACTTCCTCCTTCCCTCTGATTGGCCAAAGAGAACCCAAAAGACTGACCAATGGACTGCTCTCCATCATCCAGTTCTTGTGTCCACAGTTTAAGAAAGACATTGATAAATAGGAGAGGGGTCAGAGAAGAGCCACAAGAATGATCAAAATATTGGAAAACACACCTTATACTGAGAAACGCAAGATCAATTGGTTTCAAATTCAGAGGGACTATAAAGGATTCTGTTTGATTTCTTTCTCAATGATTGTTTTGTGGTATGAGTTTTTAACAGGGACTGTAACTAACCATTGGAACAATTTACTAAAGGTCATTGAGGATTCTCCATCAGTGACCATTTTTAAACAGGATTGGATTTTGTAGAAGTTCTGTGGTAGATCAAAAGGAATTATTTGGGGGATATTATCTGGCCTGTGTTATACAGGAGGTCATATGAGATTATCACAATGATCTTGGAATCTCTGAATCATTGAACTGCATATGGCAGAAGAAGGAAAATCCCCATGGGAAGGTCTAAGGTCCTATCCTGGGTGTAACTTTGAAATATTAAAAGAAATGGTTTAAAGTGGGGGAATCCCAGCTGCCTAGGCTGGGCTGGCACAGAAATAAGGTCGCTGGCGTGAATGAAACACACAAATAAGAAAAGGCTCAAAGAGTTTTTTATGCACTGTCGCCATCTACTGGATAGAGATGGAAGTAGGAGATGGAAGTAGGAAGAAGCCCAGATCTGCCTGTGCAAATGACCCTGGAGAGAGAGCTCATTATGTGGCTGGGGCCACTTCTCCTCAGAGCGAGAGCCCTTTGCAGAGGAACGAGGGTCAGCCACCCGGGGGAGAGGCAGGGGGACGCGGACCCTCCCTACTAGACCACGTCCCAGCCCAGGGCCCTGGCAGGGGCAGAATCAGCTGCCCTGGGGTCAGCGGGGATCCAGCTGCAACACACTGATGCTGGGACTCTGGGCTTTGCAGCCAGCCCTACGGCTTCTGCCCCTGGGCCACTTCCTGCCTCCCCTGGGCAGGGTACCTCTGATGTCCAGTTGTTGTCCGGTTCCTCTGGGTAAACAGCAGTGGGCACTCCAGGCCAGTTGTCGTCCGTGTCTGGGGCATGGACCGAGCTAGGCGGGGGATCTGCTTCGAGCTGCTCTGGAACCAGCAGGACGTCCTTCTCCTCTGCAGGTTTCCCCCCAAATGGGCTGCGGGTCTGGTCTTTTATACTTCTGGCCCCACCCCTCTCCTTCCGGTGAGGGGGGCGGGGAGGCTTAGGCTCTACCCTCCAAGGGGCATTTAATGCTCCCTCACTCACCCTGGAGGAGGGACGCCCGTCCGCCTCACTACACGGCGGAACCTTCAGAAGCATGATGTCATTCTGAAAGTTCTCATTGTTGACTTCGGGGTGCTGCACCCAGTAACAGGCCTAGATCTGTTGCCAGTTCTGACCTGACTCCATAAAGTCTTGGAATCCCAGGCAGACAAAGATGTTGTTGGAAAAGCCAAGGGGAGAATATAGAGCAGTTAGTGCCCATTGGACAATGGGATGGTGCTATCCCAGCTCCTTGGGAAGAGATACCAGCCCTGCTCCTGGCCTGTGCAGATTTCTACCTAAAGTTGAGTGACTGAGTAACACAGAGACAATCTTATACACCTATGTATGGATGGACTTTCTCCTTCTCTGTTCTGGTTGGCTAAAGAGACCTGGAAAAAAAAAACCCTGAGCAATGGACTGTTCTCCTATTCAGGATGACCAGTCATCCAGTTCTGGTGTCCATGGTTCAAGAAAGACATTGATAAATTGAGGAGCGGTCAGAGAAGATCCACAAGAATGATCAAAAGATTGGAAAACCCGCCTTGTACTGAGAAACTCAAGATCATCTAGTTTCAAATTCAGAGGAACTATAATGTATTCTGTTTGTTTTTCTTTCTCAGTGATTGATTCATGGTATGACTTTTTAACAGGGATTGTAATTTACCAGTGGAACAATTTACCAAAGATTATGGTAGATTCTCCATCATTGGCCATTTTTAATCAAGACTGGATTTTTAAAAGATCTCCTCTAGATCAAAGGAATTATTTGGGGGACGTTCTCTGTCCTGTGCTATAAAGGACATCACACAAGATGATCACAATGATCTTGGAATCTCAGAATCACTGAACTTCATGACAGAAGAAGTAAAACGCACATGGGAAAGTGTGGGGCCCTAACCTGGGTGTAACTTTGAAATATTAAAAGAAATTGCTTAAAGCAGGAGAATCCCAGATGTCTTGGCTGGGCGGACACAGAAATAAGGTCGCTGGAGTGAATGAAACATACAAATAAGAAAAGGATCAAGGAGTTTTTTAGGCACTGCCACCATCTACTGGGTACAGATGGAAGTAGCAAGAAGCTCAGCTCTGCCCATGAAAATGATTCTGGTCATTTTGTGGGATGAAAGAGCTTGCTGAGTGCATCAGAGAAGATGTTGAAGTACAGAAGTTCCTGGATGCTTGGCCCAGCCCCTCTGGACAGCCTCTTCCCTCCTCCAGGGTTAGCAGGACAGGAGAAGTAGTGGTGAAACTTCATGGCAGAGACTGTATGTCCTCATCTTTATTTAATCTCAATATCTGGGTGTCCCCCGGTTGATTCTGCTCTTGGCCTAGTGAGACCTCAAAGAACCATAACTTGGAGTTTAACTAAGTCAGGCTCTGTGCCTGTTTCTCCTTCGTCAGTCACATCAACGGACTATGAGAACCTCCAATGATAACTTGAGGCGACTGCTTTTGATGCTTTAAACTAGCGCCCCCCCCCCACTAGAACTAGCAGGGACCACATTCATAGAGCGCCATAAGGCAAAGGGCATCGTTAGTGCTCAGAGAATTAATGACGTGCAGTGTGAGAAATGTGCTAGAGACAAGAAGGAATTGATGGCTGATAATTGTAAGTAAACGAAGTAGTAAATCCTGGTGAGTAGAACATTCTCTGGTACAACAGCTGAGCCCCAGCGCTGATCTATGTTATTTGCCTACAAGGTTGTTTTGTTCAGTAGGGCTCAGGTCCCCAAAGGCAATGAGGGAGTTTCTTGATTTATTAAGAGCAGCCATGTGTCTGCGTTTGTGAAGTGACGGCCAATGGAAAAGACCTGAGAATAAGCTACATTTCAACGGAGTGAAGTGACACAATCACAGGGATTTGAATACAAATGGCAGCTGGGATATCCACTATGTTATTTTAGTGCGTTTGGGCTTTAAAATATAACAGGCACCCAGGGAAATTCATAATTTTCATATCCCATAAACGTCTAGTTTTTGGGGCAACATATTTTCAGCTCCCATCCTGCCCCAGGTTCCAGTTACAATAAGCCGCCATCACCATCACATCCTCCCGGGTCAAGAGCCCTCCACAGCTTCCCGTTGGCCCGATTTGCACCTAGGCCAGGTAGGGTCTGGAGCTGAATGGGGCTTCCTGGCCCCTGATGACCCGATCTGGAGTGAGACAGGGAGGGGTTCAAAAGGGAGTCTGGAGAGTGAGACCAAGAGCCCAGTGCAACCTGGACTCTAATCCCTCAACCCTGTCCCCTGCTGGCCAGGATCAGCTCTTTTGGCCTCCCAGTCCGGCCTCCCCCTGGATCATCTCCTCACCCCAACCAGCCTGGTTTCTAACCATACACGTACCTGCTGTGCATCTACATATTCCCACGTGGACCTGTCTGTCCGTCCGTCCATCGATCCATCCATCCATCCCTTATCCCATAGACGCCCATCCACTTGTCTGTCTCTGGAGCCACCCCTGGCCATCTCCCGACTCAGAGAACTAGGCCAGGGATTCCCTATTGCCCCTCCCCCCACCCTTTTGTCCCTCTCTTGACACCTCCCTGAGCCTGATGGTTAATTCTATTCCCCTGCCCCTGCTGTGGGCTGCGCTGCCCATGGGCCCTGATCTCACCACTAGAGCAGGGCAAAAGTTTTTAAACAATTGGTAAATCTGCCAAAAAAATGCAACTTTGGGACATCAAAAGAACCTGCCAATTCCGGTGCATTATTTTGGCTGCAAAAAAAGGATTTTTTTCCCTGGAAAAAGTGGGTAACTTTCGTTCTGGGCACTAGGAAACAAAATATCTCACCTTTCTGTTTTGAAATGTTGTTTTGTTTAGAAATTAAGTGAATTATTTTTTTAAAAAAATGTTTAAAACAGTGGGAAAATACCCCACTAAAGTGACATGAAATCAAATAAAAAATACCCCAAAATTTTTGGGGGGATTGAAGTAAGCACCTGAAAGCAAATGGAAAAGAAAAAAGAATTGGTTCTAGATCAACATTTTGGTTCAAAACTCAACTAATTAAAGAAAATAAGGGTGAAAAAACACCTGAAGAGGACTGAAAATGAAACACAAAAAGAAAAAAAAGAAAAAATTGTTTCAGATGGAAGGAAGCACCCCCAAGGAAATGGAAAAAAAAGAAAAATATTTGTTTTGAAAAAATGGGTTTTCTTTTTAGGGTTTTCGCTTTTGAGAGAAAAAAATCATTTTTAGAAGGAACCCCACTTTTGCCCAGTTTTTTGGCCCCGAACCAAAAACTCAACAATTTGCAAAGCCCCATTCCCAGCATGAGTCCCACAGGGCCAGGAAATCAACCAGTTTCTCAGCTCTACTCATCTGTATGAATCGGGGCAGGAGAAAGGCCATGGAAAGCAGCAGCAGCAGCATCCTTGGTACAAATCCAGCGGGTGGCGGGGAGAGGACCCCTGGGTAGAGGTGACCCGGGAAGTGCAGGGTCACGTACCCGGCTACCAAGAAATTCCCCAGCAGTGATGTGTCAGGGGTGGAGATTCCCTGAGATGAAACATCGAGGCACACCCCCGGCTGCATCAGGGAGGAGGGGTTTCCTTCCTGCTCTAGTGCCCTCCCTGCCCCTGGCTGGGGATGTGGTCAGCACTGAGGCCTCCCAGCTGCAGATATCTCCCCTTGTCTGTTCTGCCCCTTGATCCCTGGATCTCTAGATGTTTGGGCCAGCAGGGTCCATTCAACTGTCACGTCTGCCCTCCTGAGTGACCCTGGCTGGAGAACGTCACCCAGCTCCCCCGGACTGAGCCTGGTCGCTGGTGTTCAGCGAACACCTCTCACAGCAAGGCAGCCAGGCTGGGTCTGATGCCACCCGGAGATGGAGAAACCCCCCTGTCCCGGGGAGCTGGTTCCTTAATTAATCCCAATCCCCATCCCACACTGGGGACTCCTTCCCCTTTGGATTTGGTTGGGCTTCAGCTTCCCTCATTGGATCTTGCTCTGCCTTTTCCTGCTGGATTGACGATCCCCCCAGCATGTGGCTTTGTCTCCCCACAAAAGAACTTGTGTCCTGAGCACCAAGCGCCTCCCCCATGACTTGTGGAGAAGCCAAACAGAGCGAGCGCTTTCAGTCTTTCCCTGCCAGGCATTTTCTCCAGCCCTCCAATCATTTGCCTGTCCCCATCCTGATCAGTCTCCAGTTTGCTGCCATCCCTTTTAAAGTTTACACCCCAGAACTGGCCGCAGGATCCCAGGATCCCCAGGAAAATACCCTTCCCCACCCAGCTCACCATGGCCCTCTTTACATGGCCAAGGAAGACACTTTCCTCTTGAGCTGCAGCATCACACAAGGAGGTGGGGGTGGGAGGTTATCGGGTTGAAATAACTTTTGGCTGGAGAATTCTGCACCGGCAGGGATGAGAGAGAAGCTGCTTTAGGAAGGATTTTGATTCTCTTAGGTTTGGTCTGCGGGTCCTGGAGATGCTGAAGGCAGCATCAAAATCCCTCAGCAATCTCTGCCTCCAAGACAAATTGTAGGGCCGGATCTTAAATTATGTTGAGCTCCCAAAGTCCGACTGGGGTCTCAGCAGCAGTGCAAATTCATAATCTAATCTAATCTAATCTAATCTAATCTAATCTATCTATCTAAGGAGATCTCTGAGCCATTAGTGGTTATTTTAGAGAACTCATGGACAGCGGGAGAGATCCCAGGGGACTGGAAGAGGGCAAAGATAGTACCTGTCTATAAAAAGGGGAATAAGGGCAACCCAGGGAATTATAGACCAGTCATCTATATTTTGGTACCTGAAAAGAGAATGGAGCAAATAATCTAACACTCAGATTGTAAGCACCTAAAAGAAAAGAAGGTGATAACTAAGAGTTAACATGGATTTGTTAAGAACAAATCATGTCTAACCAACCTAGCACCGTTTGACAGGGTAACAAGCATAGTGGATAGGGGGGAAGCAGTAGATGTAATTGATCTCAAATTTAGTAAAGCTTTTGATACTGTCTCATATAACCTTCTCATAAACAAAGTAGGTAAATATAACCCAGATGAACCTACTATAGGTTGGGCGCACAACTGGTTGGAAAACTGTTCCCAGAGAGTCGTTATCTGTGGTTCACAGCCAAGCAGGAGGAGCATATCGAGTGGGGTCCTGCAGGGATCTATCCTCGGTCAGGTTCTATTCAATAACTTCATCAGTGATTTAGATAATGGCATAGAGAGTACACTTATAAAGTATGCAGATGATACCAAGCTGGGAGGGGTTGTGAGTGGTTTGGAGGACAGAATTAGAATTCAAAATGATCTTGACAAACTGCAGAGATTGTCTGAAATAAATAGGACACAATTCAATAAGGACAAATGCAAATCATTGTATTTAGGAAGGAATAATCCGTTGCACACATATATAATGGGAAATGACTGCCTGAGAAGGAGTGGATGACAAATTAAATATGAGCCAACAGTGTAATCCTGTTGCAAAACAAGCGAACATCATTCTGGGATGTATTAGCAGGAGTGTTGTAAGCAAGACATGAGAAGTAATTCTTCTGCTCTACTCAGCACTGATTAGTCCTCAACTGGACTAGTGTGTCCAGCTGAGGGTCCCGCACTTCGGGAAAGATGTGCAGAAATTGGAGAAAGTCCAGAGGAAAGCAAACAATGATTAAAGGACTGGAACATATGATCTATGAGGGAAGATTGAAGAAAATGGGTTTGTTTACTCTGGAGAAGAGAAGCCTGAGGAGGACATGATAACAGTCTTCAAATACCTAAAAGACTATTATGAATAGGAGGGTGATAAATTGTTCTCCTTCACCACTGAGGACAGGACAGGAAGCAATGGGCTTAAATTGCAGCAAGGGAGATTTAGATTGGACATTAGGAAAAAATTCCTGACTGTCAGGGTGGTTAAGCACTAGAACAAATTTCCTAGGGAGTTTGTAGAATCTCCATCATTGAAGATTTTTAAGAGCAGGTTAGACAGACACCTGTCAGGGATGGCCTAGATAATCCTTAGTCCTGCCTTGAGTGCAGGGGACTGAACTAGATGACCTCTCGAAATCCCTTCCAGTCCTACACTTCTTTCTTTCGTTCTTTCGTTCTTTCTTTCATCTGATTTTTGAGTTGTTCAGATCTTATTTATTTTGTTAAGTTTGTTTGTTGATGTTGATTTAATTCTGGGTAATTGTTTCAGGTTAGATTGGTGTAGCGGGGTGGTTACCGGGTCCTGCCCTTTGGAGCTTAAAGATAGCCCAGGAGAGGGCCGTGGCTGGGGCAAGAAGCCTGGACTGATTGGGGAAAGTAGGCTCAGCTGTGGCCAAGCCCCAATCAGGCCCAGCTGGCCCCTATAAGAGGCAGTGAGCCAGGAGCTCAGCAGTCTCTCTCTGCATTCAGAGAGAGAAGGGCCTGGCTGCAGGGAGCTTCACTAAGTGCCTAGAGTGGAGCAGGGCTGGGGAAAGGCCAAGGGAGCTGGGGAGCTCTGACCTAGGAAAGCCCCAGGCTGCAGGCCTGGTAAGGCCTATTAGGTACTGGGTTGCAGGGTGCAGCCCATGGGTAGGCAGAGGCAGCAGGTCCAAACCCCTTTGCCTGTGATGAGTGGCTGATACTGCAGTCTGTCCCAGTGAACGGGGGCTAGATGGAGACTGGGCAGTAGCCAAGACTGAGGCGAAGTGGGGATAGTGGGTGGGGGTTCCGCTGGGAGGGGGAGACCCAGAACTGTGGGGGTACTGCCAGGGGGCAGCACCCAGAGAAAGGGGCACCGGGGTCCTGGGAGGGACATGGGGCCAATGGCAAGGCGGATCACCGGCCTGCAGAGGGCGCGCCAAGGCTGGGAGAGCTAATTCCTGAGGACAACCAGCAGGAGTTTGCACTGTGCTACAGTTGGGCTTACTAAGGCAGGAGGGTGAATCAATGTTCCGAGTGTCATCCCTATGGTGGAAAAGCCCATCCATCCAGCCAGCCAGCCCCGCCTATCCATTCCCACCTATCCATCCATCCATCCATCTGTCCACCTGTCTGTCCATCCTTCCATCCATCCCACCTATCCATCCTTCCATCCATCCCACCTATCCATCCATACACATCAATCCGTCCATCCATCCCCACATCTAAATTCAGATTCCAAGGCCTGGAGGGACCATGGTGATCATCTAGTCTGACCTCGTATGTAACACTGCCCACAGAACTGCCCCACTATTATTTCTAGAGCGAATCATTTAGAAAAAACATCCAGTCTTCATATTAAAATTGTCAGTGATTAAGAATTGACCATGATTCTTAGCTAGTCGATCCAATGGTTAATTATCCTCACTGTTAAAAATTTACACCTTATTTCCAGTCTGAATTTGTCTAGCTTCAGCTTCCAGCCTTTGGATTGTGTTAGACCTTTCTCTGGAAGATTGAAGAGCTCATTATTAAATCTTTGTTCCCTGTGTAGTTACTTCTAGACTGATCGTGTCACCCAATAGCTTTCTCTTTGTAAAGCTAAACAGATTGAACTCTTTGAATCTATCACTGTAAAACATTTTTTTCTAATCCTTTGATCATTCTCATGGCTCTTCTCTGACCCCTCCCCAATTTATCAAAATACTTCTTTAATTGTGGGCCCCAGATCTGGACACAGGATTCCAGCAGCAGTTGCACCAGTGTCAAATCCAGAGGTAAAATTACCTCTATACTCCTACTCGAGATTCCCGTTTATGCATCCCAGGATCGCATTAGCCATTTTGGCCACAGCATCACACTGGGAGCTTGTGTTCAGCTGCATATCCACCGTGATCCCCAAATCTTCTGCAGAGTGTCTGCTTCCCAGGCTAGAGTCCCCCACCTGTAAGTATGGCTGACATTCTTTTGTCTTGGATGTATACACTGACATTTAGCCATGTTAAAATGCATAATGTTTGCTTGCACCCAGTTTACCAAACAATCCAGATCACTCTGTGTTGGTGCCCTGTCCTCTACATTACTTATCACTCCCCCAATTTCTGAGTCATCTGCAAACGTTATCAGTGATGATTTCATGTTTTCTTCCAAGGCATTGATAAAAATGGTAAATTGCATAGGACAAGAACTGATACCTCCCCCCACAAGAAACACACCTATTTGATGATGATTCCCCATTTACAGATACATTTTGAGGCCTCTCATTTAGCCAGCTTCTGTGTCATGCGTGCCATGGTTATTTTCTATCATTCTAGTTTTTAATCAGCATCTGCGGTACCAGGTCAAATGCCTTCCAGAATTATAAGTGTATAACATTAACACTGATACCTTTATCAACCAAAGTTGTAATCTGATCAAAGGAGGCAAGGTCTGTGAGGGGATATCTTTTATTGGACCAACTTTTATTGGTGAGAGAGACACGCATTCGAGCCTACACAGAGCTCTTCTTCAGGTCTGGGAAAGGCTATTGGGGTGTCACAGCTAAGTACAAGTGGAACAGGTTGTTTAGCATAAGTACTTAGTGCATATTCCTCTCAAAATATCATCAGAAGCAAGCTCTGCACAGACCAGGACCCACCAACTCAAAGTAGCATCAGACCCGGACAGAACAAAAAATGCAAAGCTTGCAGAAATATCTCCACTGCTACAATGATCAACCCCTCTCCCACAATGCACCTATCAAGATCTGTGGGTCCTACACATGTCCATTACAACATGTGGTTTCTCTCATCCAGTGCACTAAATGTTCCAATAACAACCAGGTGGGTGAAATGGGACAACCACCCTCGAATGAACTCACATAGAAAAATGGTGACAGATAAAAACACCTTATCACTGGGGGATGAACACTTTTCACAAGATGATCACTCCATCTCTGACCTCTCAGTCCTCATTCTCAAAGGAAACCTGCACAACACTTAGAAAAGATCAACCTTAAATTCATAACTTTGCTAGACACTAGAAAAAAATGAAGTGAATAAAGACACTGGATTCATGGCTTATTACAACAATCGGTAACCCACTAAACCCCTTTCCACACACCTTTTCCTTCCTCTTTCTCCCCCTATGACTGGAGAGACGTTAACAGGCTTCTTCACCTTTTATGATCTCTTGAAATATGTGTTAACTTCTTATGCTAAACAATCTGTTTCCACTTTGCATTGAGCTGTGACACACAGAGGACCTTTCCAGGACCTGAAGATTAGCTCTGTGTAAGCTCCAAAGCTTGTCTTTCTCATTCAGAGAAATTGATGCAATAGGATAGCACCTCACCCACCTTGTCTCTGAAATATCCTGGGACCAACATGGCTACAACAAAGCTGCGTATATCAAAAAAAGATATCAAGTTCAACAATCGCTGAGCTGTACACCCATTGGGACAGTAGTGGGCACTGTTGCCACAACAGGTGAATTCCTGCTGGGTCCATATCTCTAGGCGACAGGGAACAGGGTACCAACAAATGCTCTGTCCAGCATTCAGGGGCCAGGAGGTGCAGATGTGGGGTGAACTCCAGGCAGAGCAGTTACAGTCACACACAGACAGGAATCCAGACGCACACACACACACACACACACACACACACACACACACACACACACAGGCTGCTGCATCAAGCGTTTTATTGCACCACAAGTGGCATGTGCCGGGTGGAAAGCAGAGGTTAATGAGGGCTTACTCAGGAGTGTCAAGGAACCAATGTGAACTAAGTGACGGTTTCATGCACAGGGCAGACTGATAGTCCAGATCAGGATCAGTAGGAATAGAAAAGGTCAGATATGGGACCTGTCCCTTGCAGAGGGTAGCAGTTCTATTCAGACCTCAGGAAGGTGGGACTTAATGACTCATGGGGGAGAGGGAAATGGGACATTGGGCCTTTTCCCTCTAGGGGGCGCTGGCTCCAATACCGGCCTTTCTATAGTTTTTTTTCTTTTTTGCATCATCCTATAGGATTTAATAGAGAGAATCTGATCCCTGCTCTAGAATCCCATAGGAGAGTCCAAAAACTCCCGGAGACACACAGGGGTTTTAGCTCAACACTTACGGACTGCTTCCCCCACCCCCAATCCATTTTGACACCAATCAATTCATAGCATTTTTCTAAGAGTAATGAAGATAATCTGCATTTCACACGCAAAGCCTAGTTAGCCCATGGCTGGTGTAGCCAGCCAAAGAGGCAGGAAAATGGGTGTCTGCTTTAGTGCTGTTACTGCAGAATGTTCTGGATCCAGGGGATGAATTTGGAGAGTCCTGTGAACAAGCTTAGTTCGTAAAAATTCCCATCAACATATGAAGTGATGCCCTGGGCCACTCCGTCACATGCCAAGGGGCCACCAGAATCACCCTGGGATTAAGAATAAGCACAATTATGTCTTGAACTTCTCTAGCATGACTTTTTATCTACAGATGTGATTGCATGAGAGTTTAGATGGTTTTGTGTTTAAAAAAAAAAGCCTTTTTTCAACGTTGGCAATGTCACCAAAATGTTTTCTGTTTGGAAGGGTTTCATTTTGGGGGGGGGGGGTAGCACTTGGTAGGGTTAGGCAGAGTTTGGTAGATTTGTGTTTGAATTGGATAGTGTTTGAATTGGGTGGATGTAGGTAGGGATGAGTTTGGGCAGAGTTTAGTAGGACAGGGGGAATGTTGGGTAGAGCTGGATAAGACAGGGATTAATTTAGTAGAGTTGGTAAAGTTTAGGGAGAGTTGGAGTTGGGGAGAGTTTTACAGGACAGGGATTAAGTTTGATAGAGTTGGAGAGGGTTGCATTGGGGGGTGAGTTTAGTGTTGAGTTGGTAGGTTTGTGTAGGGTGGGGTTTGTGTTTGGGGTAGGGTTGGGAGGATTGTGTTGGGGTGGGGGTTAAGTTTGGGGTAGAGTTGAATTGGGTTGTTGGCCAGGGTTTCAGATGAAGGAACGTCAATAGCCATGTATAATAATAGATCTTGGCCAAGCTAGTGGGAACTGTGCTGAGCTGGTTTCACGATCACCTCACCTCTTTGTGCTGATCTGGTCTCCCGAGCGGGGCTAGGTTGGTAGGGGATCACTGCACAATTAGATATTTAGCCCTGGAAAGCGCCTCCCAATTCCCTCCCAGCAGCGGCCTCCTGGAACCAAGGAGCCTCCAGATCAGCAGGATACTTACCAGAAAAGATAATTTCCCCAGGCTAGGCTTCCCCACGCACAGTATTGTTGAGCAGTTGTATCCAGAATACATGTTGTCCCTCATGACCTCCAGGTCCACCTCACGGAGTGTATCAGTTCTTATGTTCCAGCCAGTCCAACCCCATCCAGCCACGCTGCACGTGGATCCCGGCCTCACCCTGGAGTTGGCGTTTGGCAGAGGGATGAGCCGCACCCAGTTATTCAGCACGGCGCTGTGTGACAGCTGCCAGGGACATTAGGGAAAACAGGGAACCAGATCAGAACAGGGATTGGAGCTGGGAGGGCCCAACACATCCTAACAGAGGAAAATGGAGATGTGTCCAGTGCATGAGTGTGAGGTGATGGGGGTGGAGTGATGGGATGGGGGTGGTACCTCCTGAAGTGTGAGGTCACTGGGGGTGGGATGATAAAATGGGGACGGTACCTGCAGCAACACAATGTCATTGTTAAGGGTCTCTCCGTTGTATTGGGGATGGGGGATCCGGCAGCGCACAGGGATTTTCTATTGGCTCTGTTCCCATTGTTGAATGTTATGGGCTCCCAGATACACAGTGAGCCTGCTATAAAAACCAAGAGCAATACATGGGCATTCGGGACAGGAGTGTACTGAGGTGGGGGATGGGTACATGGTATGACATAAATACTGAACTTGTGGGAACAGGGGAGCATGGTGCGCTCAGGAAGTGATCTCAGACTCCTTCATTCCCCTTCTCCCCAGGATCTCAGCTCCCCTCCAGCCAGGAGACCCCACCCAGCTAGATCCAGACAGGGGTCTACACCCAAGTGCCCCCACCCCATAGCCCCGCAGAACTCTCCTATGGCTGTGAGCCCCTCCCTGCCCCTATCGGAACAGTGGGCCAGAGCCCAGCTGGTGCCAGCGACTGTAGCTCCATTGATTTACCCAGCGCTAGATCTGGACCATGGTTTGCACAGGCTCCTAGAGACACTCCGATGCCCCCTGAGCAGATCAGACTCTGGGCTCTGCTCTCCCAGCCTGTTGCACTCACTGCTCCTTCCCTGCAACCTACGACGGTGCCAGAGCTCCGGCTCCCCCATCACCTGCTAACGCCCAACCTGCCCCGACATCCCCAGCACAGAGGCACTCACTCTCCATTGCAGTGAGCGGCCGTCAGCACGAAGTTCTCTGCCACCACGAACTCTCCACAGTGAGACTTCTCATCTCCATCTCGTAAATGCAGATAGGCCATGTAGGGTCTGGAGTGTGGCTGGGCTTCCTGTCCTCTGATGATCTCACCTAGGAGTGGGGGGAACAGATTCATATAAGTAACTCCATTGTCTCTCTGGGCTGGGCTGGGATCAATCTCCCCATCTCAAAGGGGAGTCCGCACAGCTCAACCCAACCCCTGTGATGCTCTCCCTGGGAGATTCCTGTCTTTACCCTGTGCTGAGCTCTCCTCCACACTGGACAACCCATGGGGCCGGAGGGTAAATCTAAAGCTCTCACCTTCCTGGGTGGATAATCAGTACCAAATGCACCAGGAATGGGTAACGGCTTTGGGGACCAGTAGCACCCAGAACGCCACTGACACGTCTCCTGCTGATATTTCACCTTCTCCATCAACCCACAGTGACAAGCCAGGGCTGCTCCCAAGCTGCCCCCGCCCCCACCCCCCACAACTATTTTGTACAGAAAATCAGGTTTTCTAGATAATGAAAAATCTCCCAGAAAGTGTCTCCTTGCCTCAAACATTTCAGCATTTTTCTTGGCAAACTGATCATTCCCCCAGCTTTCAGCACTTTTCAGCTGACAATTTGTAAGTTTTCAGTCACCAAAACAATTTTCTTTGGCCACTCTGCAGATTAAGCAGTGGCAAGGTATGCAATGGAAACATGCCGTCCCCCATCCATTTAGCCCTGATGCCGTCACTATCCCTGACCCTTTACTGCTTTCATTTCTCCAAATGTTACCTAGATTGCCAAGAGCTATTGAACATTATATGCACAGCTGGCCAGCAAATTTGAACTAAACACTGATCCTCTAAAAAAGCATCGGGAGGAGGAACAAGGCCAATTATTTTCTGCTAACCAAATGGAAACAAACTTTAGCCAGTGCTCTGAACTGCTCCTTGGAGCTACATTTCAGTTTAATTCCACAGGAATTCATACACAGGAGATCCTGGACCTCCCTTCTGTTCAAACCAGATGCTTCTAAGTCAGACAAATATTGGTTCTGTGATTCGGCAGGTGCTGACTTAACCCATATGCACTGGGAAGGCACCTAGATGCATAGGCTTTGGGTGGAACTGAATTGGAGAGTACATTTTTTCCTATCAAATAAAATTAAACCTGTAATTTTGAACCTAACGAGTGTTAATTGGAAGCAGAATAAATCTGAAAGACTTTGGCTAAGCAGAGCACTAACAGTGGTGAAAAGACTAGCCCCACAGAAATGGAAATCCAAAAAGCAACCAGGAATCAAAGATTGGAGCATTAACATCCTAAGCTTGACCACCATGGAAAGAACAGGAGTGGGTCAGTAATCGCACTGCCTGGAGTTAACAGCTTTGGGGGCCGAAGTCACCCCAGATTAGGCCAAGGAGCCCCTGGAAGGGCACTGAGAGGTCCTTTGTGGATGCGTCTTCTCCATCAGTCCACAGTGAGCAGCCAGGGCTGCTCCCAGACTGACCCACAAAACTTTTCATGAACGTCATTTTTTCTCAAAAGCCTCGTCTCAAACCTGTCTAAATTACTGTGGTGAAACTGATTCTTTCCCCCCAGTATTGGGTGATATTTAGTTGAAAATTTAATAGTGCCACTTTGTGGATTTTTCCAATGGAAAATAAAATATGTTTTGTGATCACCTCTGAAGAACTCTCCACCCAGGTGGTGGTGGTGGTGGGTGTGTTGGAAAATTGCACCTTTGACAAATTGCTGTTATTTACATGAGGGTGGCACAGACACTGAGATCCAGGCCCCTATCCTGCCAGGGGCTGCGCAGAAACTGACCGAGATCAAGGGCTCCCTTGCTCCAGGTCTTTCACTGACCAAGGCAGCGTCCAGACACAAGCTGAATTGTTCTTCACATTGTACAGATAGGGAAACTGAGGCCCGGGGAGATTGTTTGTAAACCTGTCTAAGGGATTTCAGTGACCATCCTCAATCCATACAAATCCCTGTCCACAGAGATCCTGGGCAGATCTGGGAAGTGGTCCCAGATTTCTTGGGTCCCAGCCCAGTGGCCTAGCCCCATGGCTGACCTCCCTGTCTAGGATACTGATTGGCAGTGGGGTCCCAAAGGAGCCTGTGGGGGCTTGGCCACCCAACCCCTTGTGCTGTTGTGAGAGCCCCAGCCACACTCAGGAGAGGATGCAGGGGTCGATACAGGTCCTTGGCCTCAGCAGGTGCAAAGGGGAGACCCTAAATGCTGCCCACAGCTCCCCATATGGGGTGAGGGTCCCACTGCCCATGGGCCCTGATCTCCCCCCCAAAGAGACTCACCAGCCTGAGACCCAGGGGGAAAGCAAAAGGCCACGGGAAGCAGGACGAGGATCAAGAGCTGCATTGTCAGACCCATCCAGGGATGGGCTCGGAGCCTCTGCCTTAGCCCCGGCGGGTTATATGGACCAGGCGTGGGGAGGGGAGGGCAGGGCCTGGCAACCACAGGGACGTGTACCCTGCTGCCCGGAATCTCCCACCCCAGATGGCCCAGGGATGGAGATGCCGATTGGAGAAGCCTCCAGCCACAGCTGTGCCCACATCAGGGCGGGGGGTTTCCTCCCTGCTCTGGTGCCTGCTCGGCCTGGCTGCGGATGTGGTTAACCCTGCCACCTTCACTATTACAGTAGTAAGAAACACCCTTGGGCTTCTCTGCACTGAGATACCCAGACCCATAGATATCAAAGGCAGGAGGGACCATTGTGACCTGCAAAAGCCCTTGTGAACCTCTTCTTTCCACGCAGTGCAATAAAACGCTTGATGAAGTAGCCTCCGTTTCAGTCTATCTGGATTCCTGTCTGCATCTGACAGTAACTGCGCTACCTGTTGTTCACCCCGTATCTGCCCATCATGGTCCCTGAATGTGGACAGAGGATTTGTTGCTACCCTGTTCCCTGTCGCCTAGAGATACAGACCCAGCAGGAATTCAACAATTGTGGCAAAAGTGCCCCCTACTGTCCCAATGGGTATACAGCTTGCTCATTGTTTAACTTTATATCTTTATATGTGTGTGTGTGTGTGTGTGTGTGTGTGTTTATATATATATAAACCTCTACCCAGATATAACACTGTCCTCGGGAGCCAAAAAAATCTTACCGCGTTATATGGGTGAAACTGCGTTATATCGAACTTGCTTTGATACACCGGAGTGTGCAGCTCTGCCCCCTTGGTCGCTGCTTTACCGCGTTATATCTGAATTTGTGTTATAGTGGGTTGCATTACATCGGGGTAGAGGCGTGTGTGTGTATATATATATATACAGAGAGAGAGAGAGAGAGAGAGAGAGAGAGATTTGGTGTAGCCATGGGATATTTCAGAGACAAGGTGGGTGAGGTGATATTCCATTGCATCAATTTCTCTTACTGAGAGAGACAAGCTTTGGAGGTTACACAGAGCTCTTCTTCAGGTTCTGGAAAGGTTCTCTTTGTGTCACAGCTCAATGCAAAGTGGAACAGATTGTTTAACATAAGAAGTTAACACATATTTCAAGGGACCTGTGGAAGGTTTGTGCCAGGGCTCGACCCTCCTGGACAGGAGGGGAACCACACCGACTCACTACACAGGCCCTCTGGTGCAGGGGCTGAGCAACAGTATCACAGTTAGAAGGCTCAGGCCCTTAGGTGCAGGGGCTGAGCAACAATGCAACAGTGAGAGGGGGAAGGCTGCCACCCGTGACCGGCGGTGGCGGGGGGGACGCAGGCCCACCCACTCAACTGCGTCCCAGCCCGGGGCCCTAGCAGCAGCCACTGCCGCTGCGGGACAGTGGGGTGTCCTGACCTAAACACACTGACATCAGCTCTCACATGACTGCAGCCTGACCGGGGTCGGCTACCCCCAGGCTACTTCCAGGTTCCCCCTCAGGGCCTACCTCGTCCGTGGCACCGGGCCCAGTCCAGTCCATCAGCATGGGTTCCTCCCAGCCGGGACTTGGCAGCAGGTCCGGCAGCTCCTTGGGGAAATCCGGCCAACTGGAGTCGGGCGGCTCCTCCGGGTAACAGCAGGGGCGGAGGGGCTCTGGTGGCGTCTCGCCTTCGGGGTTGGTGTGGGGGAGTTCCAACAGCTCCTCCCAATGACGGGAGCGGGTGGGCTCCGGTGGCTCCTCGCCGTAGTGGGCTCGGGGCAGCTCCGGCCAGACAGGACAACGGCCTCGGGGCTCTCCCGGCCGGGAGCTCCCGGCCGCACATCTGCTCTGTGCAGTGGTTGGGGCCTCACTGAGCTCTGGCAGCCAGCTTTTATACTTCCTGTCCCACCCCTTGACTTCCGGGGGGCGGGAACAGGCGGTGGTGGCTCCGCCCACTTGGGTGTCTGTAAGGGCGCTCCCTCGGCTGGGCAGGAGGGGAGCCACACCGACTCACTACAGGACCATTCAAGGTGAAGTAGCCTTTTAACATCTCTCCAGTCATAGGTGGAAAAAGAGGGCAGAAAAGGCATGTGCGAAGGGGGTTTGGTGGGTTACAGATTGTTGTAATAAGCCATGAATCCAGTGTCGCTATTCACTTCATTTTTTTTAGTATCTAGCAAAGGTTATGCAGGTTTCCTTTGAGGATGAGGACCAAGAGGTCAGCTATGGAGTGATCATTTTGTGAAAAGTGTTCATCCCCGGGTGATAAGGTGTTTTTGTCTTTCAACATTTTTTCTGTGTGAGCTCATTTGACGTGGTTGTCCCATTTTTCCCACCTCATTGTTATTAGAGCATTTAGTACACTGGATGAGGTACAACACATGTTGTGATGGGCATGTGTAGGACCCGAGGAATAGAAAGATGTGTTCTGGGGAGGAGATGTTGGTCATCATAGTAGTGGAGATATGTCTGCAGGTTTTATTCTGGCAGGGTCTGGTACTACTTTGAGTTGGTGGGTCCTGCTCTGTGTGGAGCTTGCTTCTGATGATGAGCATGGAGAGAAATATGTGCTAAGTAGCTATGCTAAACAACCTGTTCCACCTCGTACTTAGTTGTGACACCCTGAGAACCTTTCCCAGACCCGAAGAAGAGCTCTGTGTAAACTTGAAATCCTGTCTCTCTCACCAACAGTAGTTGGTCCAATAAAAGATCCCCCCACAGACCTTGTCTCCTTTTCGTCAGATTCCAAATTTGGTTTGGTTGATAAAGGTAACAATGTTGATAGTATATTGTCATAATTCTGGAAGGCATTTGACTCGATACCACACATGTTGATTAAAAAACTAGACGTATATAAGATTAAATGGCAAACACAACATGGATTAAAAGCTGGCTAAACAGTAGGTCTCAAAATGTAATAGGAAATGTGGAGTCATCATCAAATGGGCATGTTTTTTGTGGGGAGAGGGATTGGTTCTTGTCCTATGTAATTTACTATTTTTATCAATACCCTGGAAGAAAACAAAATCATCACTGATAACATTTGCAGATGATTAAAAAATTGGAGGAGTGACAAATAATGCAGAGGACAGGGCAGAGTGTTCTGAGTAGTTTGGTACTCTGGGTGCAAGCAAACAATATGCATTTTAACATGGCTAAATGTCAATGTATACATCTAGGAACAAAGAAGGTCGGCCATATTTACAGACTGTCTCCTAGGAAGTAGGGACTCTGGAAAAGATGTGGGGGTCAAGGTGAACAAGAGCTCCCAGTGCGACGCTGTAGCCAAAAGAGCTAGTATGATCCTGGGATGCATAAACAGGGGAATCTCGAGTAGGAGCAGAGAGGTTATTTTATCTCTGGATTTGGTCCTGGTGTAACGCCTGCTGGAATCCCATTTCCAGATCAGGGGCCCACAATTCAAGCAGGATTTTGATAAATTGGAGAGGCTCGGAGAAGAGCCAGGAGAATGATTAAAGATTTAGAAAACCTGCCTTACAGTGATAGACTCAAGGAGCTCCATCTATTTAGCTTAACACGGAGAAGGTTAAGGGGTTACATGATAACAATGTATAAGTACCTTCACGGGGAACAAATATTTAATAATGGGCTCTAAAATCTAGCACTAGTCTAACACTTATGGGAAATATTGTGCCTGTATTACTTTTCCAGCAGATATGTGGGTAGTTAAAGCCCCCTCCCCTCCACACCATCTGCCCTCTTTACTGGTTAATTTCATAGGCCAGCTTGTGACCTCTGGAATCAAAACAGAGTTTTATGAAATTTAGTCCCTGTGAGTGTTTCCTTCTCTCCTGGATCTCTGTCAGCCAGGGGAGGGGAGACTCAGCCACTCAGCAGTTAAACCCAGCAGTCTGAGTTGTGCTCTCCGTGGTGTTGAGGTCTTGAGAGATGGGGCCTTTCCTGTCTGTGGGATACTGGCTCCAGGGGACTGGTTGCTCGGGGGGGCAGGGAATGGGATACCCAAGCTCAGTTAATGCTGCAGCATCTGAGCTGAGGCCTGGAATCCGGCCTGGTCCCCAAGTTCAGTGCAAACACTTTCAATGTTATGAAACAAAACTTACATGTTTCCGTATAGCCTGGAATACAGACACTGAATGTGAGGTTAACGCAGGCAGCTATTTCCAAGAATTGCACAGGGTCTGAATATTAAATGGAATTTTGTAAGACTCATCCCTATTTTGAGCAAAACTAACACACAGGTGAACAGTCTGGTCTCCAGATGTGAGTTTGTTAATTCATAGCTAATGTCAGCTGCCTGGGTCTGCCAGCATCACACTGTGTAGTCCATCACCAGCTAGCCAGGGAGCGCTGACAGCTCCCTCCTGTGTGAATGGGCCTCCCTGAGCCACGAGATCCTGGATGGTCGCTCCAAGCCCATTAGACACAGGATAGGGACGTTATCGCTGAGCTAGTACCTGTATTCATGACTAGCCATCCTTCAGGGCTAAATACCAGGGAAGTGGTACCTGAGGTTTAGTGAGTTTGTCAGGAGTGAGACGCGAGTGGCTTGTGAAGGACAGTGAACACATTACTGGTTATCACTGATGGGCCTCTAGGCTGGAAGGGGTTTCAGTTTGGAGCTGGCTGGGGAGACGGGGGAGACCCAGAGTCCTGGCTCTGGGCTCCCCACCCCCCAAGATGGACTCTACCGAATGTTCCTGTTGTTTATGCTAACAAGCTCTATTCTACTCAGTGTCCCTATCAACTAATAAACCAAACAAGCCTTCCATTGTACAATGCTGGCTGAGTTCCTGTGGGTTGCAAAGTTGGGGTGCAGGGCCCTCTGATTCCCCCACACTTCATGACAAACAATGGATGCCCTGATTTTGGTCTAGGTGCCACCCTAATGCGTTGCACAGGGAGCCAGGGGAACAATTGACCTGGGGCCATGGTGGAGGCAGGAGTCACGGGGTGGGTTCTGGCTCTGGGGTGCCCAGAGAATCAGGTTGGAAGGTCACTATGGTCCCTCCAGGCCTTGAAATCGATGGGTCTGGGTATCTCGGTGCAGAAAAACTCAGGGGTGTTTCTTACACCTGTAGTAGCCCTGAGCGGAGTTAGCCACATCCACAGCCAGGCCTGGTGCACACCCGAGCAAGGAAGGAACCTTTCAACGCTCACCCAATATGGGTGGAGCTGTGACCTGAGGCTTCCCCAATGGGTGTCTCTGCTCCTGGCCCATCCGGGGTGGGAATTTCCAGACAGGAGTGTACATGCCCCTGTGATTCCCAGGCCCTACCCCCCTCCCCGGTCTGGTCCATATAACCCGTACGGGCTAGCAGAGGCTCCGTGCCCATGCCTGGATGGCTCTGACATTGCAGCTCTTGATCCTGGCCCTGCTTCCTGTGGCCTTTCTCCTGCCCCCAGCTCTCAGGCAGGTGAGCTGGAGGAGGGGGAGCTGAGCCCATGGGGTGCAGGGACCTCACCTGGCAGGGGCAGCTTTGGGCAGGTCTCTCCCCTGCTCCTGATGGGGGCAAAGGGGCTGTATCAAACCCTGCAGCCGCTCCTGGGTGTGGTTGGGACTCTCAGAGCAGCCCAAGGGGTTGAGTGGCCCAGTCCCCACAGGCTCCTTTATGACCCCACTGCCAAGACCTGCCCCAGGCAGGGAGGCCGGCCGTGCGGCTAAGGCACAGGGCTTGACCCCAAGAAATTTGGGAGAATTTCCCAGCTCAACAAAGGCTCCCTGTGGGGACATTGGGCTTGTCTCTGGGGCTGGGAGTTTCATGGAGTGCTGATGGGAACTGGGCACCCAAACCCCTTAGGAACGGTCTCCCTGGGCCTCGGTTTCCCCATTTGTAATCTGAGAAAAATGATTCTACCTGTGTCTGTTTGAATTGCACATGCTTTGGAGCAGGGATTGTGGGTCTGTGCCGCGCCCAGCACAATGGGAGGACCCTGATCTCAGTCGAGGTCTGTGCAGCACCCAGCACAATGGGTGTCCTGATGTCGGTGCCATGCTAATGCATATACAGGAGAACCTCAGAGTTAAGAGCATCTGGGGAGTGGAGGTTGCAAACAGTGTTAAGTTTGCAAATGAATTGTAGCTCAGCAGGACACATCAGACGATCCATTGTCTACAGCCAAGCCTTAAGACACAACCGCATTTGCTCCAATCCCTCAGACAGAGAGAAACATCTACAAGATCTCTATCAAGCATTCTTAAAACTACAATACCCACCTAGGGAAGTGAGGAAACAGATTGACAGAGCGAGATGGGTACCCAGAAATCACCTACTACAGGACAGGCCCAACAAGGAAAATAACAGAACACCACTGGCCATCATGTACAGCCCCCAGCTAAAACCTCTCCAGTGCATCATCAGTGATCTACAACCTATCCTGGAAAACAACCCTCCACTCTCACAGACCTTGGAAGGCAGGCCAGTCCTCACTTACAGACAGCCCACAACCTGAAGCAAATACTCACCAGCAATTACACACCACACCACACCACAGAAACACCAACCCAGGAACCAATCCCTGTAACAAACCCCATTGCCTACTCTGTCCCCATATCTACTCTAGCAACGCCATCATAGGACACAACCACACCAGCCACACCATCAGGGGCTCGTCCACCTGCCCATCTACTAACATGATATATGCCATCATGTGCCAGCAATGCCCCTCTGCCATGTACATTGTCAAACCGGACAGTCTCTACATAAAAGGACAATTGGATACAAATCAGACATCAGGAATGGTAACATTCAAAAGCCAGTAGGAAAACACTTCAATCTCCCTGGACATTCAATAACAGATTGAAAAGGAGCCATACTTCAACAAAAAAAACTTCAAAAACAGATTTCAAAGAGAAACTGCTGAGCTACAATTCATTTGCAAACCTAACACCATCAATTTGGGCTTGAATAGGGACTGGGAGTGGTTGGCTCACTACAAAAGCAATTTTCCCTCTCTTGATATTGACACCTCCTCATCAATTACTGGGAGTGGACAACATCCACTCTAACTAAATTGGCCTTCAACATTGGTTCTCCACTTGTAAGGTAACTCCCTTCTCTTCATGTGCCAATAAATATTTATGCCTGTATCTGTAATTTTCACTCCATGCATCTGAAGAAGTGGGTTTTTGCCCATGGAAGCTTATGCCCAAGTAAACCTGTTAGTCTTTAAGGTGCCACCTGAATCCTTGTTGTTTTTGTGGATACAGACTAACCCGGCTACCCCTCTGAAACCTGTTGCCACAGTGGCCTTTTGTGGGCAAAAGGCAGAAGTGCGGCGCTTCTGGTGCAGTATGTATTTCCTGTGGGGAAAAGTTCCATATTAATATGCTTAGTAAGGAATTTACCAGAATCTTTTTTTCCCCTCTGTATTATTACAGACATACTGGCTGACAGAGATTTTTTAATAAATAACCAAAATAATTGAAACTGGCATGATTATGTTGTTTTATTTT
Source organism: Chrysemys picta bellii (assembly GCF_011386835.1). Classification (NCBI taxonomy): domain Eukaryota; kingdom Metazoa; phylum Chordata; order Testudines; family Emydidae; genus Chrysemys; species Chrysemys picta. The sequence goes on along the minus strand of NC_088803.1, from coordinate 11,001,659 downwards.
GACAAATAAAATATACACAAGTTTTCATAATTTTAAAGTATTGTCTGCAGAAATTTTAATTTTTTTGGCACCTTTTTTTTTGGCACAGAATTCCCCTAGGAATAGGAATTGTTGCAGAAGACTTTACTAGATGCCCAGAAAGACACAATCAAGGAAAGAGTCTGTGTTGGTTAAAAAATTGTCCAGTGGCTTCCTTTTATTTACTTCATTCAGCATCCAAACCCGCAGTACTTTTTTGCAGGCAGCATTTTCCATTAGCAAGAGGTCCATTCAGAAATCCTTTTTAATGTGATGGCCCATCTGATTTTGATCGTCCTTCTGGATGTGTGGGGTGGGGGTGGAGGGAAAATTCCAGTGCCTGGGTGCTCATGTTCAGAGCAAATGTTTTGGTGTTATAAAGCCAATTGTACTTCTTTCCTTAAAGCCAGGAACACAGAGATTGCACATGAGATCGATGCAGGGAGTTACATCTGAGCATTTGATAGAGTCTGAACACTAAATACTTTCTTGTAAGACTCATCCCTATTTTGGGTGAAACAAACACACAGGTGAACAGTCTGGTCTCAAGCTATGAGTTTCTTAGTTCTCAGTTACTGCCAGCTACCTGGGTCTGCCAGTGTCACACCGTGTAGTCCACCACTGGCTAGCTGTGGTGGACGGGGGGAGGAGGGCTGCCAGCTCTCTCCTGCATGAATGGCTATCCCCAAGCCATGAGATTCCCTGGAGGGTCACCCGAAGACAATTAACTGTAGGTGCCAGGATAAGGACATTAGCCATCCATACGCACGGCTTGCAGTGAGCATGAGGCTTGACAAGTTACCTGCTTTCAGTAAAGCCCTCGCATCCAGGGAAGTGATGTCTTTGGTGTAGTGTGTTTGTCTGGTCTGAGACCAGAGAGGCTTGTGAAGGACAGTGAACACTTTGCTTGTTGGCACCAATGGGGTCACAGAGGGCTGGGAGCCAGGAGTCCCTAAGTTCCCTGTAAGCTATGCAGCCGCGCAGCTGTCTTTTTAGCACTGCGCAGGGGCTCAAGGAACCTGCCCGGGGAACATGCCGCAGCCAGGGGAGTGCTGCCTCTCCCTTGGCCCCAACCTAGCCTGTTCTCCAATTTGCCATGAGTGAGGGATGGGTGGCCAGAACCCAGCACCAGCCTGGACCTGCCACTGATGGGGTACCCCTCCCCTGGCTGCAACTCTGCCACGACCCAAACCCAGCCGAGGCCAGGGTGCCCCTACCCTAGCCTGAACTCAGCTGGGGCCGGGGAGGCCCAGAGCTACTGCGGCCGGGGCACCAGGATATGCGACCCTCCCCCTGCTCTAACCCAGCCCCAGTTGGAACCTGCCAGGGCCGGGGGGGGGGGGCTTTCCTGCGGCCGCATCTCTGGATCTGCCATGGTGGAGGGAGGCACCTCCCACCCTCTGCCCAGGTGATGCTGTGACGAGAGAGCTTGGGGGAGTCCTCTCTCCTTGCGGTAGCCCCAGAGCACCGTCCTTCACGCCAAACCCCTCATCCTCTGCCCCGCCCCAGAGCCTGCACCCCCAGTTGAAGCCCTCACACACTTGCACCCCAACCCTCGGCCTCAGGCCTGAGCCCCTCCCACACTCAGAAAGCTTTGGCCCCACCCTCACCACATGAATGTTGCTAGGTGCACCAATATGAAGGTGATGTGTCACATAGAGTCGTGTCACACCTCACCTCCATACTGGTGCACATATGAAAATTCATTCCTCAGAGGGGTGGGGAAAATGAGAGGGAACACTGGTGCCAGCCCCTGGGCTCCTTGGTTCTATCCCTGGCTATGTGAGGGGAGTGGTGTCTAATGGTTAGAGTAGGGGAAGAGGAGGGGGTTGGGAGCCAAGTCTCCTGTGTCCTGTCCCTGGCTCTGGGAGGGTTCTGGGTTCTAGCAGTTAGAGTGGGGGAAGGGGAGAGGGCTGGGAGCCAGGACACCTGGGTTCTATCGCTGGCTCTGCTATGTCATTTCCTATCTGATACTGCACAGTCATAGCTCCCAGCCGTACGGCATCACAGATGCAGCCACATCCCCTTCACGTGATCACAAACTCCCCGAAGGGTGGGGGGGCTTGTCAGAAACCCTCCCACCATGGTAGCTGTGATCAGGGCCAATGGCAGTCTGCCCAGACCCAGCCTGCTCACAGCTGGGCCAATATGAGAAAGATCAAAGGGCCACATTCCTACCAGCCACTTGAGATCAGTCGCTGTCACCCACAGCCCCATCACAGAGACACGGGCAGGGAGCTGAGCGAGGATGGTGCCAGTGAGTTCAAGCCCCAGATGTATCCAGCGGTGTCTTCTCCATCCAGCGGTGCATCCTCCACCCAGCTATGCAGGGACCCAGACATGCAGAATCCAGCCAGCTGTGCAGGATCCCCGGCTGACGCATGGCCTGTCCTTCCCCCCAGCCCGTGTAGGTGGCTGTGGTTGGAAATTGAGATGCCTGAGCCCTGCATTTAGATGAGTGTGTGGGCGAACCTGAGGTTTCCTGCCTCCCCTCCAATCCCCCCCAAGCTGAGTCTATAAAGCCTGCAGGCCTGAGGCAGATTCACCGTCCGTGCACTGACTCCAAACATGCAGGCCCAGAGCTTGCTCCTGCTCCCCATGGCCTTTCTCCTGTCCCCTGGGGCTTGGGCTGGTAAGTACAGCTGGGATTAGGGCCCCTGGGACATTGGGGTGAATGGGGGGGGGGTCTCAGGGATTGGGGTCAGTGGGTGATATCTAGGGGTCTGTGACAATCTGTACCCATATATTCACAAGTTTTACAGGACTATGATACATTTTATACAAAGCATGCCTTGTGAGTTATCATCTGAAAACTCATAATTTGCTGATCATTATTGTTCTGGTAAAATATGTGTGGCATGTAAAGTTATAAGATTTTATTGCATGGTGTTATTCAGACATGTTTCAAGTCTGGGGAACAACCACAAACCAGTTCCCCAGAGACAAATGGCTAGCCAATGCCTCAGCCAGGAGTAAATGTAATCAAATGGACTATCACCTGGTTAAGTGGTCATTCCTGGGCAGGAAAGATGTGGGTGAAAAATTTACACCTTGACAAAGAAACAGCTCAGTATTACTGTCTGATCAGACTTTCCATCTTCTCAATCCCAGCTGGAGATGATTCTTAAAGAAGAAAGACCTATAAGAAGGGGAGCAGAAACTCCCCCCAATGACCTCTCCCTTTCTCTCTAACCACGACACTCACAACACCGGAAGTACAAAGGAAGCAGCATGGGGGATGGATCCTGACTGAAAGCGACTCAGACAGTAAGAGTGCAGAAACATGTGGTGAGAGAGACCTCACAAGGCATGCTTTGTACAGAATGTATCACCATCTTGTAATGGGTTTAACACAGGGGTACAGAATGTCAGGGGGGATCGGGGCATGTTGTCTCCCCCAGCACTGATATTGATCAGTGTCACCCACCGCCCACGTAAGGAAGAGCTTGGGAAGGGCAAAAACAGTGACAACAGCATCGAACAGCTCAGCACCGAGCAACAGACCCTGTGTCCCATTCCTCACCCAGTGGTGAGGCCTAAGCCGGGGTGATGTTGGCCCCCAAAGCCCTTAGCTCAAGGCAGGGCAATTACTGACACACTCGTGGTGCGTTTGTCACCGATTGTCCATCCAGCGACATCAGAGCTTTAGATTTCCCCTCCAGCCCCATGGGGTGTCCAGTGTGGGGGAGAGCTGAGCCGGGGGCAGGGTTCCAGGTACAGGGATCCCCCAGGGAGAGCATCACAGGGGGTGGGATGATGTTGTGGAGACTCCCCTTCGGGATGGGGAGCTCGGTCCCAGACCGGCCCAGGGAGATGATGGGGCTCTTTAGATGAACCTGGTCTCTCCTCAGGTGAGATCATTGGAGGAATAAATGCCAAGCCCCACTCCAGACCCTACATGGCCTATCTGGAAATACAAGACGGACAGTATATAAAAACATGTGGAGGATTCCTAGTGTCGAAGAACTTCGTGCTGACGGCCGCTCACTGCAATGGAGAGTAAGCACCTGTGTGCTGGGGATGTCGGGGCAGGTTGGGCATTAGTGGGTGATGGGGGAGTCAGGAGCTCAGGCACCATCCTAGGTTGCAGGGAAGGAGCAGTGAGTGTGACAGGCTGGGAGCGCAAAGCCCAGGGGTCTGATCTGCTCAGGGGGCGTCGGCGAGTTACTAGGGGCCTGTGCAAACCATGGTCCAGTTCCAGCGCTGGGTAAATCAATGAAGCTACAGCCATTGACACCAGCTGGGGTCTGTCCCATTGCCCAGATCGGGGCAGGGAGGGGATCACAGCCCCAGGACAGCTCTGCAGGGCTCTGGGCTTTGGGGGGAGTGGGGCATAGACCCCGTATGGATCTAGGCAGGGATTGTTCTCCAGGGTGCAGGGGAGATGAGACCCATGATCCTGGAGAACAAGGGGGAGTGAATCAGCTCAGGGGCAGGGCCGGCTCCAGGCACCAGCAAACCAAGCAGGTGCTTGGGGCGGCACATTTTCAGGGGCAGCATTCCAGCCAGCCGTTTTTTTTTTTTTTTTGCTCTTGTGGCAACAGGAGCCAAGAGCCATTCCTGGCAGCAGCAGTGCGTCCTGCACAGGGGCGTCCTGGGGCTGCTGCGGTTCGCATTGGGGAGCAGCGCACGCACCTTATGGCTGGGCGGGCTCCGAGTGTGGGACACTCGGGGTGGGGGCCGCCCCGCGCGGCGCACGGAGCCGCCTGAAGGTACCGCAGGGCGGCCGCCCCCCAGCGCTGCAGCCGGAGCTGGGCGAAGTGGCCTGAGCCACCCAGGGACTGCGGCAGGGCGGCCAGGAGGAGCAGCAGCAGAGGGGCCATAGTGGGGACTGGTGCCCAGGGCGCTGCCATGCAGGGCCCACGTCCTGCTCTCCGGGGCTCCGCTCCCTCTGGGGCTGCCCTGCCCCGGCTCCTCAGCCCTCTGCCAGGTGGTCCCCTGGCTCTGCCGTCCCGGCTCCCGGCCGGTCCTGGAGGTGGGAGCCCCAGCTGGAGGGACCCTGGGCTGAGGCGCGGCCCTGGAGCCGTGCTGTTTATCGTGACCCGGCCAGCGCCGGACAGGGATGGAGGCAAGGGGGGAAGCGGGCGGAGTCAGCACTGGTGGGTGGAAGCCCAGGGCTGGGGCAGCAGGGAGTGCGGGTGGGGTAGGCGGGAAAGCCCAGGTTTGGGGTGGCAGGGGGTGCGGGTGGGGGGAGCCCAGCGCTGGAGCGGCAGGGGGTGTGGGTCGGGGGGAGAGCCCAGGACTGGAATGGCAGGCAGTGCGGGTGTGGGGAAGAGCCCAGGGCTTGAGCGGTATTGACGTCCGGGGGGAACCCAGGGCTGGGGTCGGGGGCAGCCAAAAATTTTTTTGCTTGGGGCGGCAAAAAACCTAGAGCTTGCCCTGCTCAGGGGGATAGCACCAGGGTACCCTGCCCCGTCCATATCACTGTTCGTGAATCAGACCGACATGTGCCCACCCCCCACCTCACATACGCTCCTGCAACTGATGCCCCATGAGTTGTGCTTGGCTTTTACAGTGAGATCACTGTCAAGTTGGGAGCCCATAACATCAGTAAAGAGGAACGGAGCCAACAAGAGATCCCTGTGCATCGTCAGATCCTCCACCCACAATACGACAATAAGACAACTAACAATGACATCATGCTGTTGCAGGTACCACCCCCATCCCATCACCCTGCCCCCAGTGACATCACACTGCTGCGGGTACCGCCCCCAGCCCATCACCCCCACCCTAGTGACATCACACTGCTGCGGGTACCACCCCCAGCCCATCACCCCGCCCTAGTGACATCACATTGCTGCAGGCACCGCCCCCAGCCCATCACTCCACCTTAGTGATATCACACTGCTGCAGGCACCGCCCCCATTCCATTACCCCACCCCTAGTGACATCACATTGCTGCAGGCACCGCCCCCAGGCCATCACCCCACCCCCTGTCATCTCACACTGCTGCAGGTACCACCCCCATCCCATCACCCCACCCCCAATGAACTCACACTGCTGCAGGTACCACCCCCATCCCATTGCCCCACCCCTAGTGACACCACACTGATGCAAGCACCGCCCCCAGCCCATCACCCTGCCTCCTGTGACCTCACATTGCTGCAGGCACCACCTCAGCCCATCACTCTGTCCCCAGTGACCACATGGTCAAGGGGAGTTGCTGGGAACAGGGTGCGTCTGTCTGTCCGTGAGTGTGACCCTCACATTGATGTTCATCATTCTTTTCGCTCAGCTGGTAGAGACAGTGAAGCTGAATAGATGGGTGAAAACCATCCTCCTGCCACGCACTGACAAGAGAGTGAAGCCAGGGACCAAATGCAGTGTTGCTGGCTGGGGCTGCACTAGCAGACAGAGTGAATCGGCCCCAGCCACCACACTCCAGGAGGCGAATTTAAAGGTGCTGGAGGATGACGTGTGTCTGAAAAATCCTGATGTGACCTACTGTGACTATGATGCTTCCACCATGATGTGTGTGGGGGATCCGAAGAAGGGCAAAGCCTCTTTTAAGGTGAATCTCCTTCTGGCTTCAAGCTCCCTTGATAAATCATTATTATGAATGAGGCTTTTGGGGATGCAGTTGTGCCTACGAGTGACCATAGGGGATCAGGCCCCACTGTGCTTGGTGTTGTACAAATGAATGGGAAAAGAACTGGTCTTGTCTCAGGGGAAGGTAGAGACCAGCTGGACAGGGGAGTGGGTAGGGTGTTTAAGCCAGCTGGGCCAAGGGGTGCAAGGAGAGTTGGGTGGACATTGTGGGCTGACACTGAGACCAGCTGCACCAGGGGATGTCACTGAGCTGCACTTCAGTAGGAAACGACTCACTGAACTCTTCTCCATCTGTGGCTTGTTTGATTTTGCAGGGTGACTCTGGGGGCCCCCTGGTGTGTGGGAAAAGAGCTCAGGGCATCGTTTCCTGGGGATCCCGAAAGAGCGCCTCCCCTGGAGTGTACACAAGAATCTCCACCTTCATCCCCTGGATAGAGGAGATGATGAGGACACTGGAGCCCTGAGTTGAGCCGGGAATCACTGCACGGGCCAGAGCTGCACCACTTCTGTCCTTTGGAGAGGCCCAGACGTAGGGGCTGCTTTGCAGAGGGGCTGAGCCCCCTCCCCCAGCCTTTGTTACCCTCAGGCAGCCCCCAACCCAAATGACTGTTTATTGGAGATTCTCGTCATTACCTCAACCTGTTAACTCCTGTTGAAACTGCAGCCTGCCCTGTCCTCAATGGGCCTTTCCATGGGTTTGTTCCCCCTGGGTGGCCAGCTTGTTGCCTGCCCAGATCGGTCCTTGAGATGGCAAACAGGGTTCGTTGCCCGGTGTGCTTGGCACCAATAAAGACACCGAGGGGAGAAAGCAAGCCAAGTTTATTTCAGAGTTCTGAAATGGCACTAGGAGACCAGCATGTCTCAAATCAAGTGCAACAAATACAAACAAATTTCCCTTTTATATTCCAAGCAGTTTCTGTGCAAGCCTTTGTTCTGTTTCACCCTTACCCCTCCCTTCCAGACAACAGTTACAGCAGGTACACAGTGTGCATGTTAGAAACTTTGCCTTTGCCTGCTTATCTCTTGGCCTTGCAAGGTCTGTGCAGCAGTCTTCCTCCGTCTTATCTCTACAAGTTTTGCTAGTGTGAACAAAAGTACAGCTGTCTGCTAGAAAAGCTGACCCTTACATTTCTGCTTCAGCATGTAAGTAGTTAGCACAGAAGTAAGTGAAAGTTCTCAAGATGGAGTTTTGTGGTTCAGGTAGGCCCAGAGCAGAAGAGCTTCATCGGCACTTTTGGCCTTCCACTCTCCCGAGTTACCTGGTAGCTATGCCTAGTGACACCAACAATCCCTCCCTCCTTTGAGAACACTCAACAAACCTTTGTCAGAGTTTTCTCATACTCTAAAGACAAAATGCGATTAAGCTCCATGCAATCAGGATCATCAATGAGAGAATATAAAGGAACCTCTGGGAAGGGGGAGATACAAATCTTACATATGAGCACTTTACAGCAAGTGAGCAAAAGGAAAAGGACAAAACCTATCACCACACCTGTGAGCAAGATGCGAACAATGCTTCCCCCTATACTCCCTAGTTCCCCTAAACCAGGTATCCAACCCCAAAGGGAATCAAAAATAGTGGGTTCCCCTTCCTGGGCCTTCCACTGGTTCAAGGCCTGTTCGGCTGACAAGATGTGCTTGTTAATATCCTGTGAAAACTCTGGGACATAGGTACAACATTCTTCTCCAATAAGAGCACATACACCGCCCCGTGACGCTAACACATAATATAGGGCCTGGCGGTTCTGCAAAGCCAGCAGTCGAAGCTGGTACCACTCAGCACTTATGCGTTTCTCTATGGCCAGGGTATCATTGGCAAACTGAGTGAGAAATTTAGACAGTCTTCTGTAGAGTTGGGTTAGCCGTATCTGCAGGGATGGCTCCCCATCCTGCATGCGATGTGGGTGAAACATTAGGTAACAGAAGGATTGCTTCTGTGACAAAAGGAATGTTGTGAGAAACCCTAAACCTGAATCCATATTGTGATTACAACAACCCAAATGCCCAAAAGACAAGAATTATTGACACTAAACAAGTCAAAAAATAACAAGACGAAATACATAGGCCAGGTCGGCCTTCTGTGAATAGATAAAACCAATGCTCAGGGTTCTCGCGGGGAGTATGCTGTGGCTGTTCAGAGAGATCACAAAGCATTCCCAATGACCCTTACTGTCTTTTGAATAACAGCTTAAGTCCCAAATCGTCGTTAGCAGTTTTCTCAGCAGGCTGGACAGTCCACTGTTCAGGAGCGGGCACTGCTTTCAGTCGAGAGTGATGAATCCAGTTCTTGTGTCCTTCGACCTTTGCCGCTGTGTGGGAAACAAGCAGGATGATGTGGGGTCCCTTCCACTTCTCTTGGAGAGGCTCGTCCTTCCAGGTCCGCACGAGAACGGAGTCACCAGGCTGCAGGGAGTGGACCAGGGCATCCAGCAGAAGAGGCTGTGAATCTTTGGTGTACCTGTGAAGAGAAGAAAGAACAGCAGACAGAGAGCACATGTACTGAGACAAGAACCCACACCCCATTTCCCACTCCCCTGCCAGAACCGGGGTACCATTCAAAGGCCAGGCCCTTCCAAACATAATCTCGAAGGGACTAAGCCCTAACCTACCCTTGGGGAGAGCACGAATGCAGAGTAACACAAGGGGCAAAGCATCAGGCCACCTAAGAGAGGCCTCGTGACAGACCTTTGAGAGGTGTCGCTTGAGTGTCTGATTTGTGCGTTCCACTACTCCACTGGCTTGTGGTCGCCATGGTGTGTTTTGCAGAGCACTTGATATCTTTTGAACCACTTGAGGTGTGAAGTGTGTTCCATTGTCAGATTCCATCCACTGGGGGAGTACGAAGCGAGGAATAATCTCCTTGACAAACTTAAGAGCCACCGTCTTGGCAGTGTTGTTATGACATGGGAAGGCTTCAGGCCATCCACTGAATCGATCCACTAAGACGAGGAGGTACCTGTACCCTTGGGTCCGGGGAAACTCAGTAAAGTCTATTTGCCACACTAATCCTGGGCCTGGGGTAGGTTCCAGGGTGGCTGGCGGCACTGCTACTCCTGGTCGAGGGTTGTTCTTTTGGCAGATTAAACATTCAGCCTGTACCTGTGATGCTAGGGGTTTAAGCCCAGAGGTTAGAAAATATTTATTCATAAGCTGGGTAAGAGCCTCTCTGCCTGCGTGTGTGGTTTGATGCAGTTTCTGCAACACTGGTCGAATCAGGCCCTTGGGCAGGAGGATTTTTCCCTCTGTGGAATAAAGCCATCCCTCCTTTTCCTGGAGACCGAGACTGTCAGCCAGGTTTCTGTCATCATGGGAGTACTGAGGGGCTGCAAGCTCACCTACTGATGGGATGAGGGCATGCATTTGGGCATTCTCCTCTGTTGGTGATTTCAGGTTAGCAGCGCGCTTGGCTTCCCTGTCTGCTCTAGCATTGCCCTTGGTTACATCTTGATCTTCCTTTTGATGGGCTCTGCAATGCACCACTGCTACCGCTGAGGGGAGTTGTACTGCTTCAAACAGCTGGAGAATTTGAGACCCATGCTTAACCGGGGAGCCTTGGGCTGTCAGCATTCCTCTTTGCTTCCACAGACCAGCGTGAGCATGCAATACCCCAAAAGCATACTTTGAATCAGTAAAGATATTAACCCATTTGTCTTTTGCCAGCTCGAGTGCACGAGTCAGGGCCACTAGTTCAGCAAGTTGGGCAGATGTCCCAGCAGGTAAACTCTCAGCTTCCACGGTATCATGAAGAGACACAATAGCATAACCAGCCCTCCTTTGCCCATCCACAAGAGCACTACTGCCATCCGTATACCATTCCAAGTCAGCATTTGGGAGTGGCTGATCTTTTAAATCTGGGTGGCTAGAGTATTGTGTATCTATGATTTCCAGACAGTCATGTTCCTGCTTTTCTGTCTCTGGTAGCAGGGTAGCTGGATTAAGGGAGGGACAGGTTTGCAGGGTAACTTCAGGGTTCGCTAACAGTTTTGCCTGGTACCGAGCAACCCAAGCCTGTGTGAGCCAGAGATCACCCTTAGTGTCCAGCAGGGCTTGAACCATATGGGGAATATACACTTGCACAGTTCCTCCCAGTGTCAGTTTTTCAGCTTCCCCAAGCACTAGGGCAGTGGCTGCGACCGCCGTCAAGCATGCTGGCCAACCCTTTGCAACTTGATCCAGTTGTTTAGAAAAGTAGGCTACGGGACGTTTCCAGGTGCCTAGTAACTGAGTAAGCACTCCCAGGGCCATTCCTTTCCTTTCATGCACATACAGTTGGAACGGCTTAGAGAGACCCGGCAGACCCAGGGCTGGGGCTTCCATCAGCTTCCTTTTCAAGATTTTAAATGCCCTGTCTGCTTCTGGGGACCAGAAAAAGGGGTCATGAGCCGCTCCCTTAACACATTCATACAGAGGTTTAGCCCACAGTCCATATTCTGGGATCCATATTCTACAAAAGCCTGCCATGCCCAAAAATGCCCTGAGCCGTTTACGGTTACTAGGGATAGGGACTTGGCAAATAACCTCCTTTCTTTCATTTGAGAGTCTTCTCTCTCCCTGCCTGATGTGAAATCCCAGATACTGTACTTCAGAGAGTGCAATTTGAGCCTTGCTTCGACTACCCGGTATCCTCGGAGTCCAACAAAGTTCAGGAGGCTCACAGTGGCTTTGAGACAAGGGATCAGACCCACAGCAGCAATTAGCAAGTCATCTGCATATTGCAGGAGCAGGACTCTGTCTGAATTATTCCACTCCTCCAAGTCTCTGGCCAGAGCCTGGCCGAACAGAATGGGGGAATTTTTAAATCCCTGGGCCAATACTGTCCAGCAAAGCTGCTTTTTAACCCTTCTGTTGTCTTCCCACTCGAAGGAGAATATCTCCTGAGATTGGGTGTCGACTGGAATCGTGCAAAAAGCGTCTTTTAAATCTAGGACCGAGAAATGGGTATACTGTCCCCCTATAGAGGCCAGCAGTGTATACGGGTTTGGAACCAGGGGGTGCAGAGTCTTAACCTGTTCATTGACTGGAAGGAGCTGAATATGAACAGGGGTTTGATGGGTTGCCTTCCCTGGGACCCCTGATGCCCAAACAAGGGAATACACCTGGTCCTCCCACTCGCTCCACCCTGGGGCTTGCATGGCTGAGGGTTCAACTGCAAGGGTCATTATCCAAGCATTCTCAGGGGGGTAAGGTGAGAGTTATATCATCTTGAGTGAAATGCAGGGTGGCTCCTAAGCGACAAAGCAGGTCCCGTCCTAGTAGGGGTGTTGGACAATCGGGGAGATAAACCAGCTTGTGAGATACAGTTTTGTTCCCCAAGACACATTCCGCTGGGGCATATACTGGGCACTTAGTTCCTTTCCCTGTGGCACCCACCACTGTGAGGGAGTCTGCCACTGGCAGCTGAAGGGGTCGATTTACGGCGGTCCATGCTGCTCCAGAGTCTACTAAAAAGTCTATTTCTGAATTTGCCACCCACATTTTTACTCGGGGTTCCAGGGGCAGGATGGTCTGTCTCCCCTGACACCCCTAGTCTTGATCCTCTGCTGCCATCATAGGGGTACCTTCCCTTTCGGGGCACTCATTTTTCCAATGTCCCTCCTTCCGGCATATGGCACACTGGTTGTAACCCAGGCGCCTCTCCTGGGAACCGGGGCGCCCACGTCCACAACCTCTCATTCCCCGGCCCCTTTTGCCTTTCTGTGACCTTCCTTTGCCGCCGGCCTGCACCGCCACTACCATCATTTTCACTTGCCTCTTTTCCTTCTCTCCCTCTCTAAGGGTATAAGCCTTATTTGCAGTCTCCAAAATCTGAGCCATAGACATTCCCATTAAATCCTCCTTTTTCTGCAGTTTCCTTTTAATATCAGGGGCCGCACGGCTGGTGAAGATACCCTTTATAATTGCCTCAGTTGCCTGATCATCTGGGTCTGCGCAAGTACTCTGCCGGATGGTGTCCCGAATGCGCTGCAGGAAAGCCACCGGACTCTTTTGATTCCTGGATTAGCTCATAAGGCTTTGCCCAATTGTTATGTCTGACAGCCGAGTGCCGGAGGCCATACATAAGCAGTTCCTTATAGGAGTTAAGCATCCTCAAATCCCCCTCCTCATTCGGATTCCACCGGGGGTCCGCTATGGGGACAGCGACCTCAGGCAGGGGCTTGCCTTCTCTGTCCTCATTATGCCTTCTCTGTGCCTCCTCCTTAGCCTTAGCTATAACCTGATTCTGCTCCACCTCAGACAACAAGGTTCTCATCGGTATATTGCAATCATCCCACTCAGGTTTATGGCTTGCTAGACACCCTTCAAAGATTGAAATAAACCAATTTGGATTCGTTGAGAATTCCCCTGCTTCTGCCTTAAAGGCAGCTAGGTGCACTGGGTTAAAAGGAACATGAGAATACACTGGCACAATCTGGGCTGCACAATCCTGTGTTCCTGGACAGGCTACCACATTTTCAGTAATCAACGGATACAATCCCACTGAGGGGGTACTCTCTAGAGCCTGTGGGGGTGCTGGAGCCGAAGGGGACACCGATTCTGCCATTACAACTGTGGGAGGGTGCTGGGGGTTAGCAGCAGGTACTACTGAGTCCGTCCGAGTCAAATGGCACTTGTGCAAAATATCAGTCCTATTTCTTAACACCATAAACGTATACGCATAGAAATGTTCATTCCATTTACCTGTTCGCTGACAAAACAAAAGTAACTGAAGGATTGTGTTGTAATTAAGTGATCCTTCCTGTGGCCACCTTTCCTGGCACTCTAGCTGGTATTGAGGCCAGTCAACTGTACAGAATCTTTTCAATTTATTTCTAAGTATCGACTCTGACCCAAACACATCCCAATTTGCTAGGATGCATTCTAAGGGGGTACACTGTGCCACGCCAGCTGTACTCTGTCCCTCCCCCATATTCTAGCAGGCAAAAAGTCCCCACTGGACTGTTCCTACCTTATCCAAGGGTCCGGTTCCTCACCGTCGCCCCTAACTGCTTCTCCACTACTCAAGCGCGTTGCACTGTTGTGCCCTCCGGGGTCGATCACACCACGTCTCAGCCGAGGCCCCCGATGAAGTCACCGGTGCGCGCTGGGCGTCGGGCGTCACCGTAATCTGTCGGCCTCCAGGAGGGATCCGGGCAAGGCTAAATTTCAGCCTCTAGCCCCACACGTTAGGCGCCAAAACTGTTGCTGGCCTAGAGGGCCCTGAGGGGGCAACAGGGTTCGTTGCCCAGTGTGCGCCGCACCAATAGACACACCAGGGTGGAGAAGCAAACAAATTTTATTTGAGATCTCAAAGTGGTGCAGGGAGACCGGCACGTCTCAAATCAAGTACAGCACATACAAGCAAGTTTTCCCTTTTATATTCCAAGCTGTTTTCAGTAAGCCTTTTGTTCTGGTTTCTCCCTCATACCACTCCCTACCCGATAGCAGTTACAGCAGGTACATATTGTGCATGTTAGAAACATTCCCGTTCACATGCTTATCTTTGGCCTTGCAAGCTCCACGCACTAGGCCTTTCCCTCCCCCTTTGCCCCCGCATTATCACTACTGTTTCTGTTAGTGCAAGCAAAACTGCAGCTGTCTGCTAGAAAAAGCTGACCATTGAATATTCTGCTTCAGCATAGGCTGTTAGCATGTAGATAGGTGAAAGTCCACAAGATGGAGTCACTGTGGCTCACTTAGACCCAGAGCAGGAGAGTTTCATCGGCACTTATGGCCTTCCACTCCCCCGAGTTACCTGGTAGCTATGCCTAGTGATGTCAACACCCTGGTGAACACTAATCCCAAAACCCCTTGGGTCTTAAAACAAGGAGGAATTAATTATTTCCCCCTCTTTCCCCCCACCAATTCCTGGTGAGTCTAGATCAATCCTCTTGGATCTTAGAACAAGGAAAAATCAATCAGGTTCTTAAAAAGAAGGCTTTTAATTAAAGAAAAAGATAAAAATCATCTCTGTAAAATCAGGATGGAAAATAACTTTAAAGGGTAATCAAACTTAAAGAGCCCAGAGGAACCCCCTCTAGCCTTGGGTTCAAAGTTACAGCAAACAGAGGTAAACATTCTAGCAAAAGATGCATTTACAAGTTGAGAAAACAAAGATAAAACTAGCACGCCTTGCCTGGCTGTACTTACAAGTGTGAAATATGAGATACTTGTTCAGAAAGATTTGGAGAGCCTGGGTTGATGTCTGGTCCCTCTTAGTCCCAAGAGTGAACTCCCACCAAAACAAAGAGCACAAACAAAAGCCTCCCCCCACCAAGATTTGAAAGTATCTTGTCCCCTTATTGGTCCTTTGGGTCAGGTGTCAACCAGGTTACCTGAGCTTCTTAACCCTTTACAGGTAAAAGGATTTTGGAGTCTCTGGCCAGGAGGGATTTTATAGTATTGTACACAGGAGGGCTGTTCCCTTCCCTTTATAGTTATGACAGGGGGGTTGGATTGTGGGCGTTCCGGGGGTCTGTCAGGACTCAGCAGGGGAGGTGGATGTGCATAGGGGTCGGGGCAGTCAGGGGACAGGGAGTGGGGGGGTTGGTGAGGGTGGGGTCCTGGGTGGTGGTTGGGGGAGGTCTCTGGAGGACGGTGAGGGGACAGGGAGGGTTGGTGGAAGGTGGGGTCCCGGGGTTGTGGTTGGGGGAGGTCTCTGGGGAACGGTGAAGGGACAAGGAGCAGGATGGGTTGGGGATTCTGAGGGGGGCAGTCGGGGGGCAGGAAGTGGGTGGGGGTCGGATGGGGGCAGGAACAGGCTGTTTGGGAGGCACAGACTTCCCTACCCTAAAGCTCATTCAGCAGTTTGAGGCTTGCAGAAGAGCCAAGCTGTTAGCTTTTGCCTTAGGGCTGCCGTCCCTTTCACTTCTCAAATGCCAAATGATAGTCTATATTTCATTTCAGTGCCATAGGGAGAGTCGTGTCAGGGGAGGGGAGCTTCATTTCAAATTAGCCACTGGGGGAGGGATCACATGAGAAGAGCAATATCCTACACCACCTACCTCCTTCCCAACCCTACCAAGGGAGACCCCCCGCTGCATTCCCCGAGGCTTCAGAGGGGTTAATTCAGTGGTTCTCAAACTTTTGTACTGGTGACCCCTTTCACAGAGCAAACCTCTGAGTGCACCCCCCCCCTTATAAATTAAAAACACTTTTTTATATATTTAAAACTATTATAAATGCTGGAGGCAAAGTGGGGTTTGAGGTGGAAGCTGACAGCTCGCGACCCCCAGTAATAACCTTGTGATCCCCTAAGGGGTCCCAACCCCCAGTTTGAGAACCCCTGGGTTAATTTCATTTTAGCACCCTTTGTCCATTCACATGCATGTGCTATTTCACAACATAGGCTCATCCCAGATTCTGGACAAGCTCAAATGCTCAGTTCATGGAGTATGTACATAAGCTATACTGAAGACAAACCCACAGTAACCATCTCCAGTTTGTGAGGGACCCCATGGAACCAGTCTCTAGGAAACAGATAAATGCATGGAGGTTAAGTCCAGTAATGGCCATTAGCCAGGATGGGTAAGGAATGGTGTCTCTAGCCTCTGTTTGTCAGAGGGTGGATGGAGATGGATAGCAGGAGAGAGATCACTTGGTCATTACCTGTTAGGTTCACTCCCTCTGGGGCACTTGGCATTGGCCATTGTCAGTAGAGAGGATACTGGGCTGGATGGACCTTTGGTCTGACCCAGTATGGCCGTTCTTATGTTCTAACCTAAATGAACCCAAAGTTATGGAGACAGATATGAGTCAAAGAAGCCAGCAGAGCATCAGAAACGAGGACAAATCTCTGACTGGATGGGCTCAGGCGTTCGGTCACAAGCTGAGGTGGTTCAAAAGTTTTGGATATTTTTTAAGCAGAATTTTTTTATAGTTTCTTTAAACAATCAAACACAGCAAGCAGCAAATATTTGGCCACACACTTCTGAAACCCCAAACCATGTTCAGGTTTTGGCAGACTAATTTCAGCTTTTCAATTAAAAAAAACCAACAAATTTTGAAGGAAAGCAGACATTGTCCGTGATTTTTTCTGCTTTTTCAAAACCCCTAGTTTTCGATCCAAAAAAAGTTTTGATGGAAAATATTTGTCCAACTCTTTTAATGAGCTTTAGTGCCTTTTAGCACTAGCTGATACTGAGAACCAGTGATAACTTCTTTACAAGGTTTCTCAAAACTGGTTTTGTGCTGAGATGCGGAAGGTTTATTTTTCCCAGGGCCGCCCGTGGGGCGGGGAGCAAGTGGGGCAATTTGCCCTGGGTCTCGCAGGGGCCCCCACAAGAATATAGTATTGCAATTTTTTTTTCTTGAAGAGGCCCCTGAAATTGCTTTGCCCCAGGCCCCCTGAATCCTCTGGGCGGCCCTGTCATGTAATATATCATAAATAGTTAAATATTTGTGGCGTGGGGAGAGGAAAAAAGAAAAGGAAATACTGAAAACAAATAAAAGTCAGGGCTGGCTCAAAATGCGCGAAACAAAACATTCAAAATTTCAATTTTTTTCACGCAATCGTTTCAATGTTCTATTGTCATGGGCTGCTTAATTTGACTAGCTACGCTTCAGGGTGATAGGTTGGCCACCTAAGACATATGGCCCCATTCCTGCTCTCTGGTTGGATGAAAGAAAGTTTTTAAGCCACCCAATGACACACTGCAACTAGGAATTTTGATGATAAAAACCCAAAGAATGGATTAGGTATAAAAATGATCAGCATTTGTAGAGGGTCTATAAAATTCAGAATTTTTTTTACCCTCGCTCCAGAATCCCCTCAGCTGAAGTAAAACCCTGTACACATGGGGGAATTATGATAACTCAGGAGGAAAGGTTTTCACCAAATATTTTTCTTGGGGTAATGGGGCATTCAGATTGGACAGACACAAACAGAGACATGGGGACAGAAGCAAGTAAGACGCAAAGTAAAAAGCCAGGCAGAAACAAGCTGGAAGCGTAGGAATGTGGCCCTGAGAGACAGCTAAGAGAAGAAGATTTTGGGGCACAGAGAATGCTGGAGATGCAGGCTTAGGACACTGAAAAGAGTTGCTCTCTGCTGCTGTTTGATTCCAACTGTGTTCAGGGAAAGAGGACTTTGGATATTCCTTGTAAATAAAATAGATCACAGCAAAGGAAATACCAGACTCCATTGTCAATTTCTAATTCCAACCAGAACACACGTAGGGTCCCAAACATTGATTAGACACTTGGGGAGACAATATAACAAAATTTCAAACATCAATGGGGTATTTCTAGCTGCAAAGGATTTCAGGACTGAGCCATTCATAGCATTTCTCTACCACTAGAAAAAAACAAACACTCATCTAAGGAATCTTGGGGTTCCACACAGGCACATTGCCCAGTATGGCAACATTTGCCCTTTACAGGGGAGCGTCTCCTTTAACTCAGCTTCTGCAGAGTTTCTTTGATCCAGGGGATGAATTTGGAGATTCTTGTGTATATACTGGGGGGTCGCCCACGTGGATTTCCATTGGAGACGATGCCCTGGACCACCCCGTTGCACACCAGGGGCCCGCCGGAATCGCCCTGCCAATAAGGAGAACAACATCAGTGACTGACATTACCCAGCCCAGCCTGTCCTGCGGAGATCTCAGATTGCGTGTGGGGCAGGTGTTCTCTGCAGCTGAATGCCCAGCTCTTTCCACCACACAGAACAGTCCCTCTAGATGGGTGGGCAGAGAGAGAAATCTAGAGCTGGGCAGAATGATGTAACCGTGGAAAAGGCAGTTCCTACAATATTGAAATTACTTTCACCCCTGCATGGAAAGAAACATTTCAATCTGTTCACATCTCAGCATGTTTCATTTTCATTTAAAATGTTGCAATGAAACATTTTGACATTTCTGACTTAAACCTGCTTTTGGAATTTCTGTTCTGCCAAAAATGTTGAAATCTCAACTTTTCTTAGAAAACAAAGATTGGAATGTTGCTATTTCCTGTGAGATGGGAACACTGATTCTCCCTCAGCCCCAGTGCCATCCTGGCCCTATGGACGTCAATGGCAAAGCTCCCATCCACGTCTATGGGGCTAGGATTTCACCCAGGGTCCTGTCTGTTGGGTAGCCTCAGGGCTGAGTTCACCAATAAACCCTCCAGTGAAGGTGAAGAGTAGAGACGGTCATAAAATGTGGTGGTGATGGGTGAGGGGTTCCCATTTATTATTAACATTTTCCCTGGAACATTTTTAAAAAATCAAAGCCCCAAAATGTCTAGTCATGGTGCATCATTGGAGTTGTATTTCAGGGGCCTCATGCCATTATGGGAACACAGGATTGGAAGGGCCATACTGGGTCATGGAGTCCAGTTCCTGCTGTCCCAGGTAGCCCCATTGTATCATCCCATCCATAAACTTATCAAGCTCCATTTGCATCCTTGTTAGGTTATTCCCCTCCCCTCCCTAACTGCTTCCTTTGGAGGTTGTTCCAGAACCTCCCACCTCTGATGGTTAGAAACCTTCTCCTCACCTCCAGCCTCCATTTATTCCCATTTGATTTGTCCTTGACTTTAGCTTCAACAGCTCGCCTCCCTCCCTGGTGTCTGTCCCTCCGATATATTTATAGAGCAATCAGACCCCGTTCAGCCTGTGTTTTAGGCTAACCTTGCCCAGTATTTTATTCCCCTCTCATAAGACCATCTCTCCATTCCCCAGATTGTCCCACCAGCCCTTCTCGACCCCTGCTCCAGCTGAGATTCCTCTTTCTGGGACAGGGCTGCCCAGAACTCTGCACCGGATTCCAGCTGAGCTCTGCCCAGAGCCTTCTCCTCTGGCATTAAACCCTCTCTCTCTCTCTCTACTGGAGACACTTCGGCTGCTCCATCCCAGGATCGCATTGACCTTTCTCCTGGCCTTGGCCCACTGGTGGCCCATAGTCATCCTGCGATTGACAGGCACACCCCGGTCTCCCTTCCCCTCTGTTGCTTCCAGTTCATAAGCCCCCAGCTCAGAGCAGCAATTTTCTTGTTTCTTGTCCCTATGTGCATGAACTCATGTTAAATTTCAGCCCGTTTCCAACAGCACCTTGCACAAGGGCACTAACATTGAGATACCTCTCTGGAGATGTCCTAGGTGCTGGTCTCCCTGGCTGGAATGCATCTCCCATGATGCACCATGGGCTCCCTTCTTGGGGAAGTGGAGCATGGGAGGGGCACGGCCATACTGGTTTCCACCAGCTCCTTCCCCTGGAGCAGCTTGCTGTATCCCCAGTGGCTCTGGGCGGAGGGATATTTACCCGGGAGGCTGATTTATTGGCCTGAGGGCTGCCGGCGCACAGCATGGTGGTGGGGTTGTAATGCCGGTACTGCTTTCTGCACAGGCTGTCCGACACCACGTCCTGCTCTGCCTCATGCAGCCTGCTGGTGATGGTGTTCACTCCGGTCCGACCCCACCCGGTCATGCTGCACTTGGAGCCTGGGCTGACGTGGTGATTAGCCTCTGGCAGGGGGACAAGCCCCACCCACTCAGTCAGCTCTGCGTTGTGCCACAGCTACCATGGGGAGGAGAGAAAGAGAATGGACCTGGATCAGCACAGGTATAGGAGCTGGCAAAGGGCAGCACCACCTGGCCAGGGCATGGATGTGAATCCAGGGAGTCAGTGTGGGGTCACTGGGGGCAGGGTGATGGGACGGGGGTGCTACCTGCAGCAGTGTGAGGACACTGGGGGCAGGGCAATGGGATTGGGCAGTGCCTGCAGCAGTGTGAAGTCACTGAGGGTGGGGTGATGGGATGGGGGGGTTACCCTAGCAGAATGGGGTCACTGGTGGTAGTACCTTCAGCAGCATGATGTCATTGTCAAAGTTCTCATTGTTGAAGTCGGGGTGCAGAACCCAGCGACGGGCCCAGATCCGTTGCCAGTTCTTTCTTGGCTTCATGAAGTCTTGGACTCCCAGGTAGACAAAGATCTTGCTGGAAAAGCCAAGGGGAGAATACGGGGGCATTAATGTCCTTTGGACAGTGGGGTCGGGCCGTCACAGCCCCTCGAATAGGGACACCAACCCTGCACCTGGCCTGTGCAAATTTCTATCAATAGTTGTGCGACTGAGTAACAGAGACCCTCTTATGCACCTATATGTGGATGGACTTCCTCCTTCTCCCCTCTGGTTGGCTAAAGAGACCCCAAAAGACTTTCCAATGGACTGTTCTCCTATGCAGGGTGACCCATCGTCCAGTTCTTCTCTCCACAATTCAAAAAGGATGTTGATAAATTGGGGAGGGGTCAGAGAAGAGCCACGAGAAGGGTCAAAAGATTGGAAAGCCTGACTTATACTGAGAAACTCAAGATCAATTGGTTTCTTATTCAGAGGGACTATAAAGGATTCTGTTTGTTTTTCTTTCTCAATTATTGTTTCTGATATGAATTATTAACAGGGACTGTAACTCACCATTGGGAGAATTTAAAAGGTCATCATGGATTCTCCATCACTGACAACTTTTAAACAAGGTTGGATTTTTTAAAGAACTGCTGTAGATCAAAAGGAACTATTTGGGGGACGTTCTCTGGTCTGTCTTATACAGGAGGTCACACAAGATGATCACAAAGATCTTGGGATCTCTGAATCATTGAACAGCATATGGCAGAAGAAGGAAAATACCCATGGGAAGGTCTAAGGACCTTACCTGGGTGTAACTTTGAAATATTAAAAGAAATTTCTTAAAGTGGGGGAATCCCAGATGCCTAGGCTGGGCAGTATCAGAAATAATGTCACTGGAGTGAATGAAACATACAAATAAGAAAAGGATCAAACAATATTTTATGCACCGTTGCCATCTACTGGGTATGGATGGAAGTAGGAATAAGCCCAGATCTGCAGATGACCCTGGAGAGAGAGGTCATTATGTGGGATGAAGAGCTTGCTGAGTGCATCAGAGAAGATGTTGAAGTCCAGAAGGGTTCCCGGATGCTTAGCCCAGCACCTCTGCACAGCCCCTTCCCTTGTGAGACTTCATGGCAGAGATTGAATCTCTTCATCTTTCTTTAATCTCAATATCTGGGTTTTCCCCTGTTGTCTCTGCTCTCGGCCTAGAGAGACCTCAAGGAACCATAACTTGGATTTTAACTAAGCCAGGCTCTGTGCCTGTTTCTCCATCGTCAGTCAAAGTCAAAGGCCTACAACAACCTCCAACGATAACTTGAGGCGACTGCTTTTGATGCTTTAAACTAGTGCCCCCCCTCCAAACTAGAACTAGCAGGGACCAAATTCATAGAGCGCCATAAGGCAAAGGGCAAAGTTAGTGCTTGGAGAGTTAATGAGAGTGTGAGAAACGTGCTGCAGACACGAAGGAATTGATGGCTGATCGGAAGTGAATGTAGCAGGAAACCCTGGGGATTGGATCAGTCTCTGGTACAACAGCTGGGCCCCAGCACTGATCTATATCCATTGTGGACAAGGTTGTTCTGTTCAGTAGGGCTCAGATCCCCAAAGGCAATCAGGGGATTTCTTGATCGGTTAAGAGCAGCCAGGTGTCTGGGTTTGTGAAGTGATGGCCAAAGGGAAAGACCTGAGAAGAAGTTACATTTCAGCTGAGTGAAGGGACTCAATCACAGGGGTTTGAATACAAATGGCAGCTGGGATATTCACCATCCTAGTTTGATGGGTTTGGGCTTCAAAATCAAACAGGCACCCAGGGAAATTTGTAATTTTCACATCCCATAAACACTTTGGGGCAACATATTTCCAGCTCCGATCCCGCCCCAGGGTGGGGGACTGGCTCGCGTGGTGGATGGGGAATAGGACAGGGCCTTTCCCCTCTAGGGGTGCCAGCCCCGATCCAGCCCCAGGGCCGGGGACCGTCTGGCTCAGAGGTGATGGATGGCGCATTTCTTACCCCAGGTTGCAGTTACAATGAGCCGCAGACACCACCACGTCCTCCTGGATCAGGAACCCTCCGCAGCTTCCCGTTGACCCGGTTTGCACGTAGGCCATGTAGGGTGTGGAGCCAAGCGGGGCTTCCTGGCCCCTGATGACCCGAGCTGGAGAGAGAGAGAGGGAGGGGTTCAAAAGGGAGTCTGGAGTGTGGGACCAAGAGCCCAGTGCAACCTAGACCCTAATCCCTCACCCCCACCCCCTGCTGGCCTGGATCAGCCCCTTGTCCCCCTTTCATTCCCCCAGCCCAGCCTCCCCCTGGATCATCTCCCCAGCCTGCTCTCTACCCAAACATATATGCATTGTAATCCACATATTCCCATGTGGACCTGTGCATCCATCCATCCCTTATCCTGTACACAACCATCCATTCATCTGCCTGTGGGGCCACCCCCTGGCCATCTCCCCACTCAGAGAACTAGGCCAGGGATTCCCAGCACTCCCCGGCCCCATTGTCCTCTCTCCTGACACCTGCCTGAGTTTGACAGCTAATTCTCACCCCTGCCCCTAGTGTGGGCTGCGCTGCCCATGGGCCCCAGTCTCCCCGATCTCACCACTAGAACCAGGCAAAGTTTTCTAAGCAATTGGCAAATTTGCCAAAAAATGCAACTTTGGGGTGTAAAGAGAACCTGTGAATTCCTGTGGAATTCTGAGGATTTATTTTCACTACAAAAAGGGAATTTTTTTTCTGGAAAAAGTTGGAAACTTTAGTTCTGGGCACTGGGAAACAAATCCTTTTTGTTTTGAAATGTTTCATTGAGAAATGGACTGAATCATTTTTTAAAACAGTGGGAAAACCCCCCCTAAAGCAACCTGAAATCAAATAAAAAAAACACCCCCCAAATTTTGTTGGGATTGAAGTAAGCACCTGAAAGCAAATGAAAAAGAAAAAAACAATTGGTTCTGGATCAACTTTTTCAGTGAGAAAAAACAAATAAAATCATTTTTTTGGGTTGAACCCAATTTCTCCCCAGATTTTATATTTCAGCCCCTGAACCAAAAACTCAGCAACTTGCTCAGCTCCACTCTCACCGGGAGCCCCCCGGGGCTGGGAAATCAGCCAGTCACTCAGCTCCACTCACCAGTGTGAAGACTCGGGGGCAGGAGAAAGGCCGCGGCGAATGGGAGAAAGGCCGTGGAGAGCAGCAGCAGCAGCATCCTTGGTTCAAATCCAGGGGCTGGGACTGGTGGGTCTGTCTCAGCCCTGGGGTTTATATAGAGCAGGTGGTGGAGGGGCGACCCTGGGAAGAGGTGACCCAGGCAGTGCAGGGTCATGTACCCAGCTACCAAGAAATTCACCAGCAGTAATGTGTCAGGGGTGGAGATTCCCCAAGAGGAAATGCCCACATCGGGGGGGTGTTCCTTCCTGCACTGGTTCCCTCCCTGCCGTTGGCTGTGGCCATGGATAACGGTGCCTCCTTCCTGCCCCGGCTGGGACAGAGCCAGCGCTGAGGCCTCCCAGCCGCACAGGGCAGATTCCCCCCGGTCTGTTCTGCCCCTGGATACCTGGATCCATAGATGTTTGTGCCCTCCTGAGTGAAACCAGCCAGAGAACCTCGCCCAGCTCCCCCGGACTGAGCCCGGTCACTGGTGTTTGACGAACGCCTCTTCCAGCAAGGCAGCCAGGCTGGTTCTGATGCCACCTGGAAAAGGAGAAACCCTCCTGCTCTGGGGAGATGGTTTCCATGGTGAATCCCCCTCCCTGTCCCACACTGGGGCCTCCTTTCCCTTTGGATTTGATCAGGCTCCAGCTTCCCCCGCTAGATCTCGCTCTGCCTTTCCCTGCTGGATTGAAGAGCCCCCAGCACCCGGCTTTGTCTCCCCGCGAAGGTCCTTGTGCCCTGAGCACAGGTACCTCGCCACGACTTGTGGAGAAGCCAAACAGAGCGAGCACTTTCAGTCTCTCCCTGCCAGGTGTTTTCTCCAGCACTCCAATCATTTGCCTGGCCCCGTCGTGCCCCGTCTCCAGTTTGCCGCCAGCCCTTTTAAAGTGCACCCCAGAACTGGGCGCAGGATCCCAGGATCCCCCAGGAAACACCCCTGGCTCCTGCTCACCATGGCCCTGTTTACATGGCCAAGGAGGGCACTAGCCTCTTGTGCCACAGCATCACACGGGGATTTGGGGGTGGGGGTGGGGGGTTGTTGGGTGGAAATAACATTTGGCTGGAGAATTCCGCACTAGTTGGGATGGGAGAGAAGCTGCTTTAGGAAGGATCTTGGTTCTTTTGAGTTTCGGTTTGGGGCACCCCGGAGATGCCGAAGGCAGCATTAAAATCCCTCAGCAACCTCTGCCTCCAAGAGAAACCATAGGGCCAGGTCTTAAGTTATGCTTAGCCCCCAAAGGTGGACTGGGGTCTCAGAAGCAGTCCACATCAGGCTGCTGAAGAGGTATTTCAAAGTCACAACAGATTTGCCACAGATGATCATCATCTATTGGAGCTTGCAGGCCAGAATCTATCTAAAGAGATCTCTGAGCCATTAGTGGTTATCTCTGAGAACTCATGGGCAATGGGAAAGATCCCAGAAGACTGGAAAAGGGCAAAGATAGTATCGGTCTATAAAAAGGGGAATAAGGGCAATCCAGAGAATTATAAGACAGTCATCTATATTTTGGTACCTGGAAAGAGAATGAAGCAAATAATCCAACACTCAGATCTCCACCCTTCAAGGTTTTTAAGGCCCGACTCGAGAAAGCCCTGGCTGGGATGATATAATTGGGTTTGGTCCTGCTTTGAGCAGGGGGTTGGACTAGATGACCTCCTGAGGTCCTTTCCAACACTGATATTCTATGATTGTAAGCACCTAAAAGAAAAGAAGGTGATAAGTAGGAGTTAAATAGATTTCTCAAGAACAAATCATTTCTAACTAACCTAGTCTCCCTTGACAGGGTAACAAGCCTAGTTGATAGGTGGGGACCAGTAGATGTGATTTCTCTCCAGTTTAGTAAAGCTTTTGATACTGTCTCCTATGACCTTTTCATAAACAAACTAGGGAAATGTAGCCTAGATGAACCTGCTATAAGGTGGGTGCACAACTGGTTGGAAACTGTTCCCAGGTTATCAGTGGTTCACAGCCAAGCAGGAAGGGCATATTAGGTGGGGTCCCGCAGGGATCTGTCCTGGGTCAGGTTCAATTCAATAACTTCATAAATGATTTAGATAATGGCATAGAGAGTACACTGGTAAAGTATGCAGATGATACCAAGCTGGGAGGGGTTGCGAGTGGTTTGGAGGACAGGATTAGAATTCAAAATGATCTTGACAAACTGCAGAGATGGTCTGAAATAAATAGGACACAATTCAATAAGGACAAATGCAAATAATTGTACTTAGGAAGGAACAATCCGTTGCACACATACAAAATGGGATATGACTGCCTGGGGAGGAGTTCTGCAGAAAAATATCTGGGGTCATAGTGGACCACAAATTAAATATGAGCCAACAATGGATGTCATTCTGGGATGTATTAGCGGGAGTGTTGTAAGCAAGACACGAGAAGTCATTCTTCTGCTCTACTCAGCACTGATTAGTCCTCAACTGGAATATTGTGTCCAGCTGAGGGCCCCGCACTTCAGGAAAGAAGTGGAGAAATTGGAGAAAGTCCAGAGGAGAGCAACAAAAATGATTAAAGGACTAGAACACATGGTCTATGAGGGAAGATTGAAGTCTTCAAATACCTAAAAGATTATTATGAATAGGAGGGTGATAAATTGTTCTCCTTTACCGCTGAGGACAGGAAACAATGGGCTTAAATTGAAGCAAGGGAGATTTAGGTTGGACATTAGGAAAAAATTCCTGAATTGCTAAATTGCCTAGGGAGGTTGTGGAATCTCCATCTCTTAAGGCTGATTCCCCACTTTGAGTGCAGAAGTTGGGGGCCCACAAGGATTTTAAAAATGAATACTGGCCACTCCAGGCTTGTATTAAACTCCCAGGGTTACAACTTTTCTCTGACCTTAGATGGGTAGATGCTGCCATCACCCAAGTGCAAAAACCCCGTTGAGAACCCAGGAAGGTGCATGTGGCTGGCCTCTCACCGCAGTGCCCCCTTGGGGCAGAGGTAGGATGGGGTGTCAGCACCTCACCACTCTATAGTCCTTGTGGCCGCCCCTCTGCGGGCGGTCTGTTACGGCCTTTCATCCTTCCTCTCCCTACACCTCCCCTATCTGGCGTGGTAGCACGGCCTAGTGGCTAGAGTCCATATAAACCCCCTCACAAGTGGGGTAGCACAGCCTAGCAGCCAGAGTCCATATAAACACCCTCACAAGTGGGGTAGCACAGCCTAGCAGCCAGAGTCCATCAAAAATCCCTCACAGTTTGGGGGTGAGGAGGTAGGGGGGACTCAGGCCTGCCCTCTCCACCAAGCCCCAACCCAGGACCCTGATAGCAAGTTTTCCTTGCCACTCACTCGGCAGGGATCCACCCGCAACACGCCGAGCATCAATACAGCTTTAATGCCATTTATCCTTATAGTTCCCCTGGGTCACTTCCTACTGTGAATCTCAGTTCCTCTATGGCAGGGGGTCCTCCGTTCAGTTCCTCCCCAGAGACGCCCTCCGTCGGGGTCCCAGGTAGTGCTTCAGCTTGGCTGCCTCCCGGGTCTTGGCTCGCAGGCCCTCCCTCTGCAGGAGCTAGCAGCATACATCCTTCTCCTCCAGCAGTCAGCCCAGACTCAGCTGATCTGCAGGCTTTTATATCTGTGCTCCAGTTAGAGCATGCCCAGCAGAGCTTCCGGGGTGTGGCTTCCTCTGCTAGGAGAGACAGGTTAACCCCTGCTGTACCAGTGCGGGGCCGCTCTGCCCCGTCACAGCGCACTTAAGAATTCCTTCCTGTGGGGTAGCCCTTTCTCCCCCCACCCTGGGGAAGAGCTGAGAAAGAAAACAAAGGAAACCAGCTGTTGCCACCAGCTAATTAAACAACATGTGCACAAACCTCTTAGGACACAAAATCCAATTCTGTTCTTAAAAAAGCAAAAAGAAAGAAAATACATTTGAAAACTCAGGCTATTGCTAGATTTTAAAAATACACTTACAAGAATTAAGCATCAAGAATAACCTTCTTGAGGTCCAGCTTAAAGGTTACAAGCAAAACAAAAGCATTTGGGGTTAGCACAGCGGAGTCCACAAGCCATAAAGAAATAAAAAGAAATTAACCCAATCACGTCTTCCTAGACATTTCCTGATCTACTTACATATCTGGGGGTTTCAAGTGAGTAGTTTCTAGGTATGATTCAGATGATTTTTCATACCTGGACTCAAGCTTTTTACGGCATAGTTCCAGTCCTGTTTGTGCTTCTCCCTCAGAACAACAACGGACAAAGGGGAAGTTTTTTCCCAATTTGAAAAATGTTCTAGCCTTCCCATTGGCTCTTTTGGTCAGGTGCCCACTCCCTTCCTTTTACCTATGCAGGGAGACTTTTTAACCCTTTACAGGTAAAGCATGTAGAGAACAACTACTAAGGGGGATTTTATAGCTGACTGGCTGGCAGGATGTCCATAAAAGGGAGCTAACCCTCCTCCCCTTTCATTTATCACACCATCACTGGAGAGTTTTAAGAGCAGGTTAGAAAACACCTGTCAGGGATGGTCTTCTTGATAATACTTAGTCCTGCCATGAGTGCAGGGGACTGGACTAGATGACCTCTCGAGGTCCCTTCCAGTCCTAGATTTCTTTCTTTCTTTCTTTCTTTCTTTCTTTCTTTCTTTCTTTCTTTCTTTCTTTCTTTCTTTCTTCTGATTTTTGAATTGTTCAGATCTTATTTGTTTAATTACATTTGTTTGTTGATGTTGATTTAATTCTAGGTAATTGTTTCAGCTTAGGTTGGGCTTACTAAGGCAGGAGGGTGAGTCAATGTTGTGAGTGTCATCCCTATGGTGGAAAAGCCCATCTATCCTGTGACGTTGCACCCCATAAGGCTTTATCGAGATATGCTTATGTATGTATATATGACATAACTGGAATATGTTTTATGCTACATATGCTATGTAACAGATCTCTGTAAAGGTTATGATCTACTGAATATATTCATCCTATTTGTATGCATGTATCATTTTTGTATTCGAAGTTATGAATATTGGCTGTGTACTTCTTTGATTTTAAGTAGTCTTAGTAAGGAATTTCGTCAGCTTCTTTAGAGAGGAATGTGCAACTTAAGTGCCCAATCAAGAAAAATTTAAACTGACAATAGACCTTGATAGACACCAATCCACATCTGAGCTTTCCTGGCTATGTGGCTTGGCCTGTAAAGTTCTGAGTCATGCATAGACATGTGACTTGCACGTGTGACCCCAAAACTCCATTTTGTAGCTGTAATTCTGCACAGGTGGAAGGAGGGGTTTAGACCCACAAGGGGAAACTATATAAAGCCTTGGAAGACCCCTCCATTTTGTCTTCAGCTGGCTCAAGAGGTAGCCTCTCCATCCAAGGATACCTGAAAGAAACTGGGACAAAGGACAGTAACTACAGGGGAGGGGAGTGATTGCTGGACCCAGACTAGAAGGAAGCTAATCTGTAAAAGAGGCTTATTGGAACATCTCTGAGGGTGAGATTTTATCTGTATTCAGCTTCTTACTGTATTAGGCATAGACTTCCATGTTTTATTTTATTTTGCATGGTAATTCACTTTGTTCCGTCTGTTATCACTTGGGACCACTTAAATCCTACTTTTTGTATTTAATAAAATTACATTTTACTTATTAATTAATCTAGAGTATGTATTAATACCTGGGGAGGGGGGACAAACAGCTGTGCATATCTCTCTATCAGTGTTATAGAGGGTGAACAATTTATGAGTTTACCCTGTATAAGCTTTATACAGGGTAAAACGGATTTATTTGGGGTTTGGACCCCATTGGGAGTTGGGCATCTGAGTGTTAGAGACAGGAACATTTCTTAAACTGCTTTCAATTCAGCCTCCAGTTTGTGGGACGTGGTTCAGACCTGGGTCTGTGTTTGTAGCTGGCAAGCGTGTCTGGAACAACCAGGCAGGGTTCTAGACTCCCAAGCTGGCAGGGAAAGCAGGGGCAGAAGTAGTCTTGGCACATCAATTGGAAGCCCCAAGGGGGTTTCTGTGATCCAACCCGTCACACATCCATCCATCCATTCATTTATCAGTCCATCCATCTGTCCATCCATCCGTCCATCCCTTCATCTGTCTATCCATCCGTTTGCCCATCCATCCATACATCCATCTATCTGTCTATCCCTCTATCCATCCAGCCATGCCAGCCATCTGTACATCCATCCATCCCCACACACATCCATCCGTCCATCCATCCCTAAACCTAAATTCATAGATTCCAAGGCCTGGAGCGACCATGGTGAGCATCTACTCTGATCTCCTGTGTAACACTTCCCAGAGAACTGCCTCACAATTATTCCCAGAGCAAATCATTTAGAAAAAACATCCAGTCTTCTTTTTAAAATTATCAGTGATTAAGAATTGACCATGATTCTTGGCTAGTCATTCCAATGGTTAATTACCCTCACTGTCTTATTTCCAGTCTGAATTTGTCTAGCTTTAGCTTCCAGCCTTTGGATTGTGTTAGACCTGTCTCTGGAAGATTGAAGAGCTCATTATTAAATCTTTGTTCCCTGTGTAGTTACTTCTAGACTGATCGTGTCACCCAATAGCTTCTCTTTGTTAAGCTAAACAGATTGAGCTCTTTGAGTTTATCACTGTAAGACATTTTTTTCTAATCCTTTGATCATTCTCATGGCTCTTCTCAGACCCCTCCCCAATTTATCAAAATATTTCTTTAATTGTGGGCCCCAGATCTGGACACAGGATTCCAGCAGCAGTTGCACCAGTGTCCAATCCAGAGGTAAAATTATCTCTATAGCTCCTACTCGAGATTCCTGTTTATGCATCCCAGGATCCCATTAGCCATTTTGGCCACAGCATCACACTGGGAGCTCATGTTCAGCTGCTTATCCACAGTGACCCCCAAATCTTCTGCAGAGTCTCTGCTTCCCAGGATAGAGTCCCCCATCCTGTAAGTATGGCTGACATTCTTTTGTCTTCGATGTATACACTGACATTTAGCCATGTTTAAATCCATAATGTTTGCTTGCACCCAGTTTACCAAACTGTCCAGATCACTCTGTGTCCCTGCCCTTTCGTCTTCATTATTTATCACCCAGCCAATTTCTGAGTCATCTGCAAACGTTGTCAATGATGATTTCATGTTTTCTTCCAGGGCATTGATAAAAAAGGTAAATTGCATAGGACAAGAACTGATCCCTGACCCCACAAAAACCCACCTATTTGATGATGATTCCCCATTTACAATTACATCGTGAGACCTCTCATTTACCCAGATTTTAATCCATGTCGTGCATGCCATGGTAATCTTATATCCTTCTAGTTTTTACTCAGCATGTGCGGTACCAAGTCAAATGCCTTCCAGAATTATAAGTGTATAACATTAACACTGTTACCTTCATCTACCAAAGTTGTAATCTGATTAAAAGAAGACAAGGTCTGTGAGGGGATATCTTTTATTGGATTGACTTTTAGTGGTGAGAGAGACACGCATTCGAGCCTACATAGAGCTCTTCTTCAGGTCTGGGAAAGGATATTGGGGTGTCACAGCTAAGTACAAGTGGAACAGGTTGTTTAGTACAAGTACTTAGTACATATTCCTCTCAAAACTCATCATCGGAAGCAAGCTCTGCACAGACCAGGACCCACCAACTCCAAGCAGCAGCAGACCCTGCCAGAAAAAAAAAGATGCAAAACTTGCAGAAATATCTCCACTGCTACAATGACCAACACCCCTCCCACAATGCACTTATCAAGATCCGTGGGTCCTACACATGCCTGTCACAACATGTGGTTTCTCTCATCCAGTGCACTAAATGCCCCAATAACAACCAGGTGTGTGAAATGGGACAACCACCCTCTAATGAACTCACACAGAAAAATGGTGACAGTCAAAAACACCTTATCACTGGGGGATGAACACTTTTCACGAGATGATCACTCCATCTCTGACCTCTCAGTCCTCATTGTCAAAGGAAACCTGCACAACACTTAGAAAAGATCAACCTTAAATTCATAACTTTGCTAGACAGTGAATAGCGACACTGGATTCATGGCTTATTACAACAATCGGTAACCCACTAAACCCCTTTCCACACACCTTTTCCTTCCTCTTTCTCCCCCTATGACTGGAGAGACGTTAACAGGCTACTTCACCTTTTATGATCCCTTGAAATATGTGTTAACTTCTTATGCTAAACAATCTGTTTCCACTTTGCATTGAGCTGTGACACACAGAGGACCTTTCCAGGACCTGAAGATGAGCTCTGTGTAAGCTCCAAAGCTTGTCTTTCTCATTCAGAGAAATTGATGCAATAGGATATCACCTCACCCACCTTGTCTCTGAAATACCCTGGGACACACACAGCTACAACAAAGCTGCATATATCAAAAAAAGATATCAAGTTCAACAATCGCCGAGCTGTACACCCATTGGGACAGTAGTGGGCACTGTTGCCACAACAGGGGAATTCCTGCTGGGTCCATATCTCTAGGAGACAGGGAACAGGGTAGCAACAAATCCTCTCTCCAGCATTCAGGGGCCATGAGGTGCAGATGTGGGGTGAACTCCAGGCAGAGCAGTTACAGTCAGACGCAGACAGGAATCCAAACACACACACACAGAGGCTGTTGCATCAAGCGTTTTATTGCACCCCAAGTGGCATGTGCTGGGTGGAAAGCAGAGGTTAACTAGGGCTTACTCAGGAGTGTCAAGGAACCAATGTGAACTGAGGTAAGGGTTCATGCACAGGGCAGACTGATGGTCCAGATCAGGATCAGTAGGAATAGAAAAGGTCAGATATGGGACCTGTCCCCTGTAGAGGGTAGCAGCAGACCCTGCCAGAACAAAAGATGCAAAACTTGCAGAAATATCTCCACTGCTACAATGACCAACACCCCTCCCACAATGCACTTATTCAGACCTCAGGAAGAGGGGACTTGATGGCTCATGAGGGAGAGGGAAAATGGTACCGGCTCTGATCTGACTCCAGGAAGGGGGGACTGGCTTGAGATGGGTGCGGAGAATAGGACATGGAGCATTTTCCCTCTAGGGGGCGCTGGCTTCAATACCAGCCTTTCTATAGTTTGGTTTTTTTTTTTTTTGCACCATCCTATAGGATTTAAAAGAGAGAATCTGATGCCTGCTCTAGAATCCCATAGGAGAGTCCAAAAACTCCCAGAGACACACAGGGGTTTTATCTCAATATCTATGGACTGCTTCTCCCACCCCCAATCCATTTTGACATCAATCAATTCATAGCATTTTTCTAAGAGTAATGAAGATAATGTGAATTTCACATGCAAAGCCTAGTTAGCCCATGGCTGGTCTAGCCAGCAAAAAGACAGGAAAATGGGTGTCTACTTTAGTGTTGTTTCTGCAGAATGTTCTGGATCCAGGGGATGAAGGTGGAGAGTCTTGTGAACACGCTTGGCTCCCAAAATGCTCGTCAACATATGAAGCGATGCCCTGGGCCACTCCGTCACATGCCAAGGGACCACCAGAATCACCCTGGGATTAAGAATAACCACAATTACATCTTTTACATCTCTAGCATGACTTTTTATTTACAGATGTTATTGCATGAGAGTTGAGATGGTTAAATATTTGGAAAGAAATATGTTTTGTGTAAAAAATTGCCTTTTTTCAACTTTGGCAACTTCACCAAAATCTTTTCTGTTTGGAAGTGGTTTTTTTGGGGGGGCGGGGGATAGCACTTGGTAGGGTTAGGCAGAGTTTGGTAGAGTTGTGTTTGAATTGAATAGTGTTTGAATTCGGTGGATGTAGGAAGTAATGAGTTTGGGTAGACTTTAGTAGGACAGGGTGTATGTTTAGTAGAGCTGGATAAGACAGGGATTAATTTAGTAGAGATTTGGTAGAGTTGGTAAAGTTTAGGGAGAGTTGGAGTTGGGGAGAGTTTTGCAGAACAGGGGTTAAGTTTGATAGATTTGGATAGGATTGTGTTGGGGGGTGAATTTAGCGTAGCGTTGGTAGGTTTGTGTAGGGTGGGGTTTGCGTTTGAGGTAGGGTTGGTAGGGTTGTGTTGTGGGGGTTGAGTTTGGGGTAGAGTTGGATTGGGTTGTGTTGGCCAGGGTCTCAGATGAAGGAACGTCAATAGCCATGTATAATAATGGATCTTGGCCAAGCTAATGGGAGCTGTGCTGAGCTGGTCTCACCATCACCTCACCTCTTTGGGCCGATCAGATGTCTGAATCAACACCCTGTCTCCTGAGCGGGGCTAGTTTGTTAGGGGATCACTGTGCAATTAGATTCTTAGCCCTGGAAAGCGCCTCCCAATTCCCTCCCAGCAGCGGCCTCCTGGAACCAAGGAGCCTCCAGATCAGCAGGATACTTACCAGAAAAGGTAATTTCCCCAGGCCGGGCTTCCCCACACACAGCATTGTTGAGCAGTTGTGTCCCGGGTACAGCTGACACATGTTGTCCCTCATGACCTCCAGGTCCACCTCACGGAGCGTGTCAGTTCTTGAGTTCCGGCCAGTCCGACCCCACCCGGCCACGCTGCACGTGGATCCCGGCCTCACCCTGGAGTTGGCGTTTGGCAGAGGGATGAGCCGCACCCAGTTATTCAGCACTGCGCTGTGTGACAGCTGACATGGACGTGAGGGAAAACAAGGAACCAGATCAGCACAGGGAGCGGAGCTGGGAGGGGCCAACACGTCCTAACAGAGGAAAGTGGAGATGTGTCCAGTGCATGAGTGGAGGTCACTGGGGGTGGGGTGATGGGATGGGGACAGTACCTGCAGCTACATGAGATCACTGAGGGCAGAGAGATGGGATGGGGATGGTACCTGCAGCAGTGTGCGGTCCCTGAGGCAGGGTGACAAAACTGGGGCTGTACCTGCAGCAACATGATGTCATTGTTAAAGGTCTCTCCGTTGTATTGAGGATGGGGGATCCGGTGGCACGGGGATTTTTTGTTGGCTCTGTTCCCGTTGTCTAATGTTATGGGCTCCTAGCTCCACAGTGATCCTGCTGTAAAAACCAAGAGCAATACATGGGCATTGGGCAGGACTGTACTGAAGGGGGGATGGGCCCATGGTGTGACATAAGTACTGATCTTGTGGGGACAGGGCAGTGATCTCAGATTCCTTCATTCCCCTTGACACCTGGGTCTCAGCTCCCCTCCAGCCAGGGAACCCCTTCCAGCTTGATCCGGACAGGGGTCTACGCCCAGGTGCCCCCACCGCAGAGCCCCGCAGAACTCTCCTGTGGCTGTGAGCCCCTCCCTGCCCCGATCTGGACAGTGGGCCAGAGCCAAGCTGGTGCCAATGGGACGTAGCTCCACTGGTGTCAATGGAGCTGGACCCCAGCTGGTGCCAATGGTCGTAGCTCCATTGATTTGCTCAGTGGTGGATCTGGACCATGGTTTGCAGAGGTCCCTAGAGACACGCCGATGCTCCCTGATCAGATCAGACCCCTGGCTTCTACTCTCTCAGCCTAACGCACTCACTGCTCCTTCCGTGCAACCTACGATGGTGCCAGAGCTCCCAGCTCCCCCATCACCAGTGATGCTTCTGGTTCTCTGTGTGTGAATCCCCGTACGGGGACAGCACCTCCCCTGACAGGCCAGGGATCCCATGGACAGGGGATGGGTCTGAGCCCCCTTGGGGGTTGATAAACTCAATGGGGGTGTCACTTTGGGTGTCACGTACACAATGCACTGTTATCATAGTGATAAGAGCCACCTGCCTCTCTCTCACACACAGGGGTACAGGGGTGTGTTTTCTCATCCAGGACCTATACCAATCAGTGTTACCCATAGCCCATGTAAACAGGAGAGCTGGGGAAGGGCAGAACTTGGTGCTTGGAACAGTGACAGCAGCACAGAGATGCCCTAGAGGGGAAATGTCCCACGTCTCATTTTGCACCCCCTCAACCAGCCAGTCCCCTGCCATGAGGCTGTATCAGAGCTAGCCCCCTCCCATAGGGGAAAGGCACCAAGTCCATTCCCCACTCCCCTGAGCCAGCCTGTTCCCCATCCTGGGGCCAGTATTAGTCTCACCAATGCTGCATAGAGAGGCAAAATCACCTCCCTGCTCCTACGCCCCTGGTTTTACAGCCTAGGCTCTGGCCAGTTTTGCCCCAGTGGTGCGTGGGGAGCTCATAGCATTGCTTGTTCACTGTAAGCCCACCTAGATCCTTTGTGGAGCATCAGTTCTCCAGCACAGAGTCCTGGACCTGGGGAGGTGTCTGCGTCCCTGGGGCTGGGAGGGAGAACACTGCATCGGCTGGATTCTCACTGCTGGGGTGTGACTGGGCCCAGCTCACTAAGCGCCCCAGCTTGCTCCCTGCACCTGCCCTGGCTCAGTCAGCATTTACCGCAATGCCTGGTGCTGTGACACACGATGGCAGCTTGAGCTGGGACCCTGGGGTGACTCTCGTTTCTGGCATCCAACCTGAGACATTGAGCATGTCCAGGACAATCAGATGACCAGGGCTGCATTGTGCTGGGTGCTGTGCAGTGTTTATTAGTGGTGGGTTTGTGTAGGGTGGAGTTTGTGTTTGAGGTAGGGTTGGTAGGGTTGTGTTGAGGTGGTTGAGTTTGGAGTAGAGTTGGATTGGGTTGTGTTGGCCAGGGTTTCAGATGAAGGAACGTCAATAGCCATGTATAATAATAGATCTTGGCCAAGCCAGTGGGAGCTGTGCTGAGCTGGTCTCACCATCACCTCACCTCTTTGGGCCGATCAGATGTCTGAACCAACACCCCGTCTCCTGAGCGGGTCTAGGTTGTTAGGGGATCACTGCGCAATTAGATTCTTAGCCCTGGAAAGCACCTCCCAATTCCCTCCCAGCAGTGACCTCCTGGAACCAAGGAGCCTACAGATCAGCAGGATACTTACCAGAAAAGATAATTTCCCCAGGCCTATTCCTGACCCTTTTATTATGGTAGCGCCTAGAAGACCCAGTAATGGCAAAGGATCCCATTGCCGCTGTACATTACTTGTTAGGTGTATCACAGTAGCACCTAGGTGGACTCCCAGCTATAGCCCAGGACCCCACCGTGCCAGGTGCTGTACAAGCACAAAACACAGCGATGGCCCCTGTCCCCAGTTGCTCACTATCTAGGTATAGAACAAGAGAAAACAAATGGCTACAGACAGGCTGAGAGGGAAGAACCAGGGGAACAATGAGATGACACTAACAGGCATCGTCTGATGGTGCCGTGTCCCAGTCTGAGACATCTCTTCCCAGAGCATCAGACCAGCGTCCGGTCCGTGGATCCCTGCTGTACTGGGCTAGGTTTGTGGTGCATTTTCTTTGCAGGGGAGCTGTTGCAAACAGCAATGGAGTTTTTTCCCTGCCTGAATAGCCCCTGATTAGAGTCAGTCCGGGGGCGGGGAGGGGGACGGGAACACACAGAGGCTCTTTGGGATCAGGCCTTGACATCTGGGCTGAGATGCCTGATGGAGGGGACTGACCTGCCTGCTGTTTGTGACCCCTCTGTCTCCAGACAGGTGCAGAGTTGAAGATGAATGACACAAGGGAAACTAAGAATACCCTGGTACCGATTTCTCTTCCAGTGGGCCTAAAGTGCACTCCTGTTGGCAGGGAGCTGGCCTAGGTGTCAGCGGTGGGATACCAGAGTCAGGAGAACTGACAACACACACAGTGATTTGCTTTTTCACTTGTGACTTTCCTTGTCTTTCTAGCAGATCCAGCTTGAATTACTCAAACCCAGGGGGTGAATTCCCCACGGGGCCCAAAACCCTGGTTACACCTGCTAGGTACAAGTTAGCTGGGAGTCCGAGGCTGGGGGCTTCATTCAATTCCCAGGAAGGCACCACTTCATTGTTTTGCAACTTCATTTTTATTCATTGCTGGGTAAGAAGCAGTGAGCGAAATGCACCAAGTCCTGCGGCAGGGCAGGGCAGGGCAGGGGAGGTTAGAGGGAGGCGCTCAGAGCTGTCATTTCAGCTGAAATCAATTCAGTGCATAATTTCCTAATTTCTCTTCCCATGAAAAAACTCCCACTTTCCTTGTCGGCACTGGGAGCAGGTGTCTTTGGAACGGGGGGTGGCTACCCCTGGGGAAATAATGTGGAAAAGGCCCAGTGAGGACAGGGCAGGATGCAGTTTTAACAGGAGTTAGCAGGTCAGGTAATGATGAGGATCTCCCATAAACGGTCACTTGACGGGCTAACACTGGGGAGAGCTACAAACTGCCAGGTCTGCCCCAGGGTTTGGCCCGTGTCCATTACCCCGGGGGAACTAAACCAGCTGTTTCCCTAGCAAAGACGCAGCCTAAGGGCCAGGGTTGGGATCACCAAGGGAGCTGAGGGAGTTGGAATTGAACATGGCTCCTAACTCCCCGAGGCTCCCTGCCTTGATACTCATGGGTTGGGCACTGCCTGAGAGGAGCGATGTCTGGGGTGGGGGAGATCAGCCTGGGGGGACTCAGCCCCTCTGCAAAGCAGGCCCTACATCCTCTGTTCATTGTGTTCCCAATTCCTAAGGTTGTGGGTTCCCAGCCTGACAGCGATGATGCTGTAAAGCCAAGAAGAACACATGTTGCTTCAGGGCAACAGAGCACATGAGGTAGGGATGGGCCCATGTGAATCTGACTCATTAATACTTATGTTGGGGGCTCTCAGGAAGAGATCTAGGACTCAGCTTACAGCCTGAAATAATGTACATTCCTCTGAACACATGGCTGGCTCTGATCTGACCTCAGGGTGGAGGACTGGCTGGCTCATTGGGGCAGGGAATGGGACACAGGGCCTTTTCCATCTAGGGGGTGCCGGTTGCAGCATAAAGCCCCTCCCTTGTGATGTTGGGGTCCCAGCCTGTGTCTCTACCAGTCCTTGTGCTGTTCCCCTGAGTTCCTTCACTCCCCATTGTCCTCCTGGCCCCTGGGTCTCAGCTCCCCTGCAGCCTGGTGACCCCTCCCCAGTCAGATCCAGACAAGGGTCTATACACAGCTCCCCCTAGACCACAGCACTGTGAGCCCCTCCATGCCCAGGTCAGGACAATGGGCCACATCCAAAGCTGGTGCAATGGGATGGAGCTCCACTGGCATCAATGGGGCCAGAACCTCAGCTGGTGTCAATGGGCCATAGCTCCATTGATTTACCCAGCATTGGATCTCGACCATGGTTTCCGCAGGCCCCTAGAGACACACCGACACCCCGTGAGCGGATCAGACCCCTGGGCTCTGTTCTCCCAGCCTGTCGCACTCACTGCTTCTTCCCTGCAACCTACGACGGTGCCAGAGCTCCCGGCTGCCCCATCACCTGCTAACCCCGACCTGCCCCGACATCCCCAGCACAGAGGCGCTTACTCTCCATTGCAGTGAGTGGCCGTCAGCACAAAGTTCTCCGACACCAGAAACCCTCCACATCGAAACCTCTTGTCTCTGCTTTGTATATCCAGGCCATGTAGGGTCTGGAGTGGGGCAGGGCTTCCCGGCCCCCAATGATCTCACCTGGGGGGGGAACAAATTCATCTAAAGAGCCACATCATCTCCCTGGGCCAGGCTGGGATCAGTCTCCCCATCCCAAAGGGGAGTCCCCACAGCCTCAACCCATCTCCTGTGATGCTCTCCCTGGGGGATTCCTGTACCAGGAACTTTGCCCCGTGCTGAGCTCTGCCCTGCACTGGACACCCCCTAGTAAATCTAAAGCTCTCACCTCGCTGGGTGGAGAATCGGTGCCAAATGCACTGGGAGCAGGTCAGTAATCGCACTGCCCTGAGTTAACGGCTTTGTGGGCCAGTAGCATCCAGAACGCCACAGACACGTCCCCTGATGATGTTTCACCTTCTCCGTCAACCGCCAGTGATGAGCCAGGGCTACTCCCAAGCTGTCCCCTCCCCCCGCCCCACAACTGTTTTTGTACAGAAAATCGGGTTTTCTAGATAATGAAAAATCTCCCAGAAAGCATCTCCTCGCTTCAAACATTTCAACATTTTTCTTGGCAAACTGATCATTGCCCCCAGCTTTCGGCATTTTTCAGCTGACAATTTGTAAGTTTTCGGTCACCAAAACAATTTTCTCTTTGGTCACACTAGAGATTAAGAAGCAGTGGCAAGGTATGCAATGGAAACATGCCGTCCCCCATCCGTTTAGCCCTGCTGCCTTCACTATCCCTGACCCTTTACTGCTTTCATTTCTCCAAATGTTACCTACATTGCCCAAGATATGGAACATTATATGCACAGCTGGCCAGCAAATTGAACTAAACACCGATCCTCTAAAAAAGCATTGGGAGGAGGAACAAGACCAATTATTTTCTGCTAACCAAATGGAAATAAATAGTAGCCAGTGCTCCAAACTGCTCCTTGGAGCTGCATTTCAGATTAATTCCACAGGAAATCATACACAGGAGGTCCTGGACCTTCCTTCCACTGTTCAAACCAGATGCTGCTAAGTCAGACAAATGTTGGTTCTGAGATTCGGCAGGTGCTGACTTAACCCATATGCTCTGGGAAGGCATCTAGATGCATAGGCTTTGGGTGGAACTGAATTGGAGAGTACATTTTTTCCTATCAAATAAAATTAAACCTGTAATTTTCAACCTAATGAGTATTAAGTGGAAGCGGAATAAATCTGAAAGACTTTGGCTAAGCAGAGCA
Organism: Chrysemys picta bellii; assembly: GCF_011386835.1. NCBI lineage: Eukaryota > Metazoa > Chordata > Testudines > Emydidae > Chrysemys > Chrysemys picta. The sequence continues at coordinate 10,961,609 of NC_088803.1, read as the reverse complement.
CTAACAGTGGTGGAAAAACTAGTCCCACAGAAATGGAAATCAAAAAAAGCAACCAACAATCAAAGATTGGAGCATGGACATTCTAAGCTTGGCCACCATGGAAAGAATCAGGAGTGGGTCAGTAATCGCACTGCCTGGAGTTAACAGCTTTGGGGGCCGAAGTCACCCCAGATTAGGCCAGGGAGCCCCTGGAAGGGCACTGAGAGGTCCTTTGTGGATGCATCTTCTCCATCAGCCAGGGCTGCTCCAAGACCGACCCAGAAAACTTTTTACAAATGTCATTTTTTCTCAGAAAGCCTCGTTTCAAACAGGTCTGAATTATTGTGGTGAAACTAATTCTTTCCCCCCCAGTGTTGGGTGATATTTAGGTGAAAATTTCAAAAGTATCACTTTGGGTTTTTTCCCGTGGAAAATAAAAAATGTTTTCTGATCACCTCTGAAGAAGTCTCCACCCAGGTGTCGGGTGTGTTGAAAAATCTCAACTTTAACAAATTGCTGTTATTTGCATGAGGGTGGTACATAGACCGAGATCCAGGCCCCTATTATGCCAGGGGCTGTGCAGAAACTAACTGAGATCAGGGGCTCCCTTGCTCCAGGCCTTTCACTGACCCAGGCAGTGTCCAAACACAAGCCAAATTGTTCTTCACATTGTGCAGATAGGGAAACTGAGGCCCAGGAAGATTGTTTGTAAACCTGACTAAGGGATTTCGCTGACCATCCTCAATCCATACAAATCCCTGTCCACAGAGATCCTGGGCAGATCTAGGAATGGTCCCAGATTTGTTGGGTCCCAGCCCAATGTCCTAGCCCCATGGCCGACCTCCCTGTCTGGGACACGGATTGGCAGTGGGGTCCGAAAAGGAGCCTGTGGGGGCTTGGCCACCCAACCCCTTGTGCTGCTGTGAGAGCCCCAGGTGCACGCAGGAAAGGATGCAGGGGTTGATACAGGTCCTTGGCCCCAGCAGGAGCAAGGGGAGACCCTAATTGCTGCCCACAACTCCCCATATGGGGTGAGGGTCCCACTGCCCATGGGCCCTGATCCCCCCCATCCCCGAACTCACCAGCCTGAGACCCAGGGGGAAGGCGAAAGGCCACGGGAAGCAGAACCAGGATCAAGAGCTCCATCGTCAGAGCCATCCAGGCATGGGCACGGAGCCTCTGCCTGAGCCCTGGGGGTTATATGGACCAGGCATGGGAAGGGGAGGGGAGGGAGGGCAGGGCAGAGCCTGGCAACCACAGGGACGTGTACCCTACTGCCTGTAATCTCCCACCCCAGATGGCCCAGGGGTGGAGACGCCGATTGGAGAAGCCTCCATCCACAGCTGTGCCCACATCAGGGCGGGGGGTTTCCTCCCTGCTCTGGTGCCCACTCGGTCTGGCTGCGGATGTGGTTAACCCTGCACTGTTCCGTACTACAGGTGTAAGAAACACCCTTGGGCATCTCTGCACTGAGATACCCAGACCCATAGATTTCAAAGGTAGAAGGGACCATTGTGACCTCCCAACCTGACCCCCTGGTGGAAACCCCAGATCCAAACCCCACCCAGCATTTCCTCCCTTCACTACAGCCCCAGGTCAGTTGTTCCCATGGCTGCATGTTTAATGGTTGCATATTAGTCTCAGCCACACCTTTTCTGATTCCAGCTGCCGGCCATCGAGTCTTTTCCTGTTTTGGCCAGAGAGGTTGAAGAGCCCCCTGCTCTCAGAAACCCCTGCCCCATGGAGGTTTCTGCAGAGGGGGCCAAGTCCCCTCTTCACCTCCAATACCCTCAGGAGACCACTCTCCTTTTACCTCTCCCCACCAGCTTGTTCTTGTAGCTCTTTCCAATTTGCCAAAGTCCTGCTAGAGGTGTGGACATTTGAGGTGGACAAAATCTCCACTCATGGTCCCACAAGGGCCGAATCCAGAGATGATCCTGTGACGTTGCACTCCATATGCTTTATGGAAGTATGCTTATGAATATGAATTAACTGGAATATGCTTTACACTAAATACCCCTTGTATGGAGTCATTAGAAAGCTTGTAATCTACTAAGTGTGTTCATCTTATTTGTTGGCACGTATTATTTCTATATCTGGAGTTAGGAGAATAAGATATAAACATGTATCACTGATGTAAACATATTAAGTGGAGGCCATTAAGGGTGCTCCAGAAACAATCAGTTGTAAATGGCTTTTGTTACTTGAAAGCCTTCCTGTATACGTGTGGGCCAGCCCAGGGGGAATGGAGACTAGGGGTCTTACAGTGACATGTGACCATGTCACCTGATAATGAAATTCATCTTAAATCTAGTACTTTTCCATTTAGAAGGAGGAGTGGGGACCCAGAGAGACAAAAGATTCCCGCCTTTTGGCAAAGCTATAAAAGGGGGTGGAGCAGGTCAAAAGGAGGCCAGTCATGAGAAAATCGCTGGTTACCACCCAAGATGTCTGCTGGATCTAACAAAGACTGTACCAGGGGAAAGGATTGGGCCCAGACTAGGAAGGAGTCTAGCCTGTGAAAGAAGCTTATTAGAACATCTTTGAGGGTGAGATATTACCTGTAATCAGGTTTCAGAGTAGCAGCCGTGTTAGTCTGTATCCGCAAAAAGAACAGGAGTACTTGTGGCACCTTAGAGACTAACAAATTTATTAGAGCATAAGCTTTCGTGGACTACAGTCCACTTCTTCGGATGCATATAGAATGGAACATATATTGAGGAGATATATATACACACATACAGAGAGCATAAACAGGTGGGAGTTGTCTTACCAACTCTGAGAGGCCAATTAATTAAGAGAAAAAAAACTTGATTAATTCTTTTTTTTTTAATTCTCTACGCAAAGGAATTAATGGACACAAATCTGACATCAGGAATCAACATACTCAAAAACCAGTGGGAGAACACTTTAACCTGTCTGGTCATTCAGTGACAGACCTGCGGGTGGCTATATTACAACAGAAAAACTTCAAAAACAGACTCCAACGAGAGACTGCTGAACTGGAATTGATATGCAAACTAGACACAATCAACTCTGGATTGAATAAGGACTGGGAATGGCTGAGCCATTACAAACATTGAATCTATCTCCCCTTGTAAGTATTCTCACACTTCTTATCAAACTGTCTGTACTGGGCTAGCTTGATTATCACTTCAAAAGTTTTTTTTCTCTTAATTAATTGGCCTCTCAGAGTTGGTAAGACAACTCCCACCTGTTTATGCTCTCTGTATGTGTGTATATATATCTCCTCAATATATGTTCCATTCTATATGCATCCGAAGAAGTGGGCTGTAGTCCACGAAAGCTTATGCTCTAATAAATTTGTTAGTCTCTAAGGTGCCACAAGTACTCCTGTTCTTTTTACCTGTAATCAGTTTCTTAATATATTAGGCTTAGACTTGCGTATTTTGTTTTATTTTGCTTTGTGATTTACTTTGTTCTGGCTGTTATTACTTAAAACCACTTAAATCCTACTTTTATACTTAATAAAATCACTTCTGTTTATTAATAAACCCAAAGTAAGTGATTAATACCTGGGGGACCAAACAGCTATGCATATTTCTCTATCAGTGATATACAGGGTGAACAATTAAAAAATTTACCCTGTATAAGCATTATACAGAGTAAAATGGGTTTATTTGGGGTTTGGATCGAATTGGGAGCTAGGTGTCTGGGTGCTGGAGACAGGTAACCTGCTGGGCTGTTTTTAGTTAAAGTCTGAAGCTTTGGGGGCACGTCCCAGATACCATGTCTGTGTTGAAGCAGGCTAGTATGTCTGAATCAACAAGGCAGGTTTCTGGAGTCTCAAGCTGGCAGGGAAAATGGGCTCAGGGGTAATTTCATAGACTCATATGCCTGGTCCACACTAACCCCCCCACTTCGAACTAAGGTACGCAAATTCAGCTACGTTAATAACGTAGCTGAATTCGAAGTACCTTAGTTCGAACTTACCGTGGGTCCAGACGTGGCAGGCAGGCTCCCCCATCGATGCCGTGTACTCCTCTCGCCGAGCTGGAGTACCGGCGTCGACGGCGAGCACTTCCGGGATTGATCCGGGATCGATTTATCGCGTCTAGACAAGACGCGATAAATGGATCCCAGAAGATCGATTGCTTACCGCCGGACCCGGAGGTAAGAGTAGACCTACCCATAGACTCATAGACTTTAAGGTCAGAAGGGATCATTATGATCATCTAGTCTGATCTCCTGCACAAAGCAGACCACTGAATCTCACCCACCCACTCCTGCAATAAACCTCTCACCTAAGTCTGAGCTATTGAAGTCCTCAAATCATGGTTTGACAGTCCCAAGGAGATCTCTGTCACCGAACCTGTCACAGACCCCACCTCCTTGCTGTTACAGAATATCCCCGGGTTTATGTACCCAAGGATGGTATCTGGCTGCTTAGCTCCAGCATTCTCTTGTTTGAATGGTTTCCACCATGCTCCCTTTCATAGTCCCTCCTCTCCAGGACACAGTTCCTGTCCTGCCAGCATGAATGACATACCTTGTCCCTCGATGTCTAACTTTGCATTTGGCTGGATTCATGTGCAGGTCTAATTGAGCCCAACTCATAAGGTGACACAGCTAGCTCTGTAGCTTGAAGATGTCCCCATCGCACCTATCCTTGTGTTCTCCGCAGACTTTGCCAGCAACAAGTTTACATGAACTTCCAGATCATTGATACAGATACTGAATAACCTGAGACCCAGAACAGAGCTTTGCGGGGCCCACCAGCAACACCCCAGTGGATGCTGATTCCCCATTGAGGATCATATTTTGAGGAGAATCAGTTAGCCCAGTTTGGAGCCATGTTGAGTTTTTAGAGAGATAATTTCTCAATTTGAATGTTGTGTGGTACTTTGGCAAACTCCCTATGGGAATCCACGTATATATCACATCAGCACAGTCACCTTGTTGAACATGACTTTTAACGTTGCTCAGAATGACAAAGTAAAAAGAAGAACAGGAGTACTTGTGGCATCTTAGAGACTAACAAATTTATTAGAGCATAAGCTTTCGTGGACTACAGCCCACTTCTTCGGATGCATATAGGATGCATAGGCTATATGCATCCGAAGAAGTGGGCTGGAGTCCATGAAAGCTTATGCTCTAATAAATTTGTTAGTCTCTAAGGTGCCACAAGTACTCCTGTTCTTCTTTTTGCGGATACAGACTAACACGGCTGCTACTCTGAATGCCTCTCTTGGAATTGGTCTGTCTGAAGGATGATGTATGGGTTCTGTCCATCCCAGATATCAGTGTCACTATCTAGAACCATTCCAGAACCTCTCTAGATCCATTCAAAATCAATACAGATGCATGAATACCCAACTAACTCCATTAAAATTCATGCTAGATTCATTACAGTTGATGCTGTTCCATTTTAGACTAGATTCATTACAGTTGATGCTGTTCCATTTTAGATCTACCCATACTCACATAGCCACCTGTAGATCCCTTCTAGATCGATGCACATCCCTGTACATCCATTTTAGATCCATCTAGACCCCCATACATCCATTCTCGATCCATCTTGCCACCCTACCAGTACTGGACCCACTCGCTGTCTGTACCCAGCTGATAGCTACAGTAGGGGTTACCGACCTGACTCAGGGCCAGCAGAGGGGTTGGCTGGGGGGATAGGATGCAGGAATGACTGGACCAGTGATGCTCCTGGCTCTGTGTGTGCGAATCCTCATAGGGGGACAGCACCTCCCATGACAGGCCAGGGACCCCATGGACAGGGGATGGGGCTGAGCCCCCTTGTGGGTTGATAAACTCAATGAGGGTATCACTTTGGTTGTCACGTACACAATGTCTGTGGTGGGGCACTGATATCAGGGTGATCAGAGCCACCTGCCTCTATCTCACACACAGGGGGACAGAGGTGTGTTTTCTCACCCAGCACTGATACCGATCAGTGTTACCCTCAGCCCATGTAAACAGGGTAGCTGCGGAAGGGCAGAAATTTGTGCTTGGAACAGTGACAGCAGAACAGAGATGCCCTAGAGGGGAAATGCCCCACGTCTCATTCTGCACCCTCTGAACCAGCGAATCCTCTGCCATGAGGCTGTATGAGAGCTAGCTTCCCCACCGCCAGACCTTTGAACATCTCACGCTCCTACAATTCTGGGCCCCAGAAAGTGGCTTAAAAGTGCCCTGAGGGGCTGACTGCATTTCTCCATCAAGCTCTGAGCTCTCCTGAAATGGCTTTGTGTATTTTGTAAAGCCTCAGAGTCAGGAGTCATGGGATCACCTGTGAATCTCGGCTTCTCTTCTGGTAAATTGGACGTTTTGAGCCCACGAAGCTGCGGAGAAGAGCTTGAAGAACTGACCCCTAAATGCATGAAGCCCTCTGGTCTTCTCCTCATCTGTCCCACTCCCTCAGGGTGCCCCGATATCCGTCAGACAGCACCCAGAGAGTATGAGACCCTCCCATTCTCTCCAAAGGGGCCTCCTCCAATCCCACTGCAAGTAGCATCTTCATGGACTGTCTGAGGAGGGGGCAGCGCTTCTGCCTGGGCCCAGGGGGTTTGCATCTCCAGCTGGATGGGGACAGGAAACCTCAGGTCAGGTTCCCAGTGCATAGGTGGGTGCTAGGTTGTCCTGGGCCATGTACACCCAGTCACATGGCAGGGAGAAAGGATGGGTGCCCAACATGTGCAGACACTCAGCATCTTGGGCTCTGCACAGCTGGGGCTGTGTCCAGTCTGGTCCGCACCCAGGGATCAATTGACTCAGCCTCTGAAACTTGCTGCCATGGGTTTATTTGTGGTGTAGACATAAACCCAGTGGCCATGGCCTGGAGAGTAAAACCCTCCCATCTGTAGGAGGCTGTCAGCCCTGAGGCCTGACTGACAAGCTGAGTGTGTGCGCAAGGACATCTCCCCATCCCCCTGGCAGTGAAAGGTGTTTCCCCACACACGGCCGTGTCACGAACAGAAACCGTTCTTAGAGTCAGACATTAGGAAGCATAGATGGATCTGTCTGAGGTCCTGAGTCCAAGACTGGGATGGTGGGTCTGCAGGTCGGTATTGAGGGTTACTGGCAGAGATGACCCATGCCTGCCCATAGTGGGGTGCAGAATGAGGGCAGCCGGTTTCAGCAATGCTATCCAGCATGCTCAGTCCGTGTGAGCATGGTCAGTATAAGCTAAGTAGCTAATCTCGGGGGACATTTGTGGTCACATACCACCCACCCCCTGCCACACCGTCTCTGGCCTGCACCAGTGAGACTATTAAATGTCTACATCGTTGTCTGCAAATTTGTTACTTTCTCCAGTCCCCACTTGCTGAGTCATTTCCTTCTTCTCCCGGTTCTTACAAAACTTTCAAGATCAGCTTTGTTTTTTCGGTGCAATATTTCATAACTCCCTGGCTAGCTCGTCTCCAGATAACAGCCAATGGAGGGGAACAAGGCTAAGGGGATTTCATAGAGTAGAATCATAGAAATATCATCCTGGCAGGGACCTCGAGAGGTCACCTGGTCTAGCCCCCTGTTGTGAGGCAGGACCACATCAACCTAGACCATACCTGACAGGTGTTTGCCCAGCCTGGGCTAAAAAACCTTCAGTGATGGGGATTCCACAATCTCCCTTGGGATCCTATTCCAGAGATTAACTCCGTTTAGGGGTAGAAAGTTTTCCCTATAACTAACTGCAATCTCCCTTGCTGCAGATGAAGCCCATTACTTGTTGTCCTACCGTCAGCGGACATGGAGAACAATTGACCCCCATACTTTTAAGAACAACCCTTAACACATTGGAAGACTGTTCTCAGGTTCCCCCTTAGCCTCCTCTTCTCTAGACAAAACATACCCTGTTTTTTTCACCTTTCCTCCAAAGTCAGGTTTTCTAAACCTTTGACTATTTTTGTGGCTGTCCTCCGGACCCTCTCCAGTTTCTGTACATCTCTCCTAAATTGAGGCACCCAGAACTGGACACAGTAGAATCATAGAAGATGTGGGTTGAAGAGATCTCAGGAGGTCATCTAGTCCAACCCCCTGCTCAAAGCAAGGTCAACCAGAACTAAATCATCCCAGCCAGGGTTTTGTCAAGCCGAGCCTTATAAACCTCTAAGGATGGAGATTCCACCACCTCCCTAGGTAACCCATTCCAGTTCTTCATCACCCTCCTAGTGAAATAGTGTTTCCTAATATCCAATCTAGACCTCCCCCACTGCAACTTGAGACCATTGCTCCTTGTTCTGTCATCTGCCACCATTGAGAACAGCCGAGCTCCATCCTCTTTGGAACCACCCTTCAGGTAGTTGAAGGTTGCTATCAAATCCCCCCTCACTCTTCTCTTCTGCAGACTAAATAAGCCCAGTTCCTTCAGTGTCTCCTCATAAATCATGTGCCACAGTCTCCTGATCATTTTTGTTGCCCTTTGTTGGACTCTCTCCAATTTGTCCACATCCCTTCTGTAGTGCGGAGACCAAAACTGGGTGCAATACTCCAGTTGTAGCTTCACCAGTGCCGAATAGAGGGGAATAATCACTTCCCTCCATCTGCTGGCAATGCTCCTACTAATACAGCCCAATATGCTGTTGGCCTTCTTGGCAATGGGGGCACACTGCTGACTCATATCCAGCTTCTCGTCCACTGTAATCCCCCGGTCCTTTTCTGCAGAACTGCTGCCTAGCCAGTCGGTCCCCAGCCTGTAGCAGTACATGGGATTCTTCCGTCCTAAGTGCAGGACTCTGCATTTGTCCTTGTTGAACCTCATCAGATTTCTTTTGGCCCAATCCTCCAATTTGTCTAGGTCCCTCTGGACTCTCTCCCTACCCTCCAGCATATCTACCACTCCCCACAGCTTAGTGTCATCTGCGAACTTGCTGAGGGTGCAATTAATTCCATCCTCCAGATCATTAATAAAGATGTTGAACGAAACCGGCCCCAGCACCGATCCTCGGGGCACTCCGCTTGATACCAGCTGCCAACTAGACATCGAACCGTTCATCACTACCGGTTGTGCCAATAATCTAACCAGCTTTCTATCCACTTTATAGTCCATTCATCCAATCCATATTTCTTTAACTTGCTTCCTCTTAAACCATACCATCTTCTGCTTCTGCTGTGCCTTTTAATTTTCCTGCAGGCCCTCTGCATTAGGACTTTAGTGATCATGACACCTCTGTTTTCAGCAATGTCTGAGGTCTTTCATCTACTGGTGCATATTATTTAATGCTGTACAGCATCTGGGGTTACAGTTTGCATAAAAGTGTTTTATAAAAACAACAAAAAATTCACTAAGGTGTCGAGACAAGAAAATAATAAACAAAATTTTAATTCTTGCTTTGCAGACACCGCTACAAAGTATCTTCAAGTATGTAATTCCTCTTTGGTTTTTTTAATATTATTTCTGCTAGGCTGTTGGACGGGGGAGATAATACCTCGTAGAGTGGGGAAGGGATTCTGAATGACAAACGCTCGCCTGTGTACAATCATAACAACTCACAAAAAATGGCTGCCTACAAAACTATGTCACTAAAAAAGATTTCATTCAGTTATCAATATTCTCCTAAAACCTCAGGACAGCTCTCTATCTACATGCCCTGTTCTCTATGGCTGTGGCTTTTGTCTTTTTAATTGTTTTATTGTAAAACCCATCACTTGTCTGTCTATGGCTGTGTGTGTGATGTTGGGGGGTAGGGGGAGGAGATGTTTAACCACACCCTGGACCTTTTAAAGCTATTTTTACAATTTACAAGTAGACCAGTTTTTGTATTCTAGGCAACTTGTTTACGCAAAAGTTTAAAGAACAAAGACTATATTTTAAAGACCCTGCCTAACCATTTAGAAAGCTATAACATGTCTCCCATTTTATTTTATTATTGTAAAACCCTTCTTTACATGAGGGCTTTGTATAATATTCCTGTCTCCCAGGAACTTATTTCTTCACAATTTACATTCCTGTGTAACCTAATTTTACCAGGTGGGGTGTGGAGGAGGAGGTTGATCTTACCAGGTAAGTCAGTTGGACTAAGATCTTTGTGTTGCAGAGATGATCATTATTTAGTTATGGAAATTGAGTAAACTTATCATCTTTTTAGGCTTATGTCATTTAATTTTAACCCTGTATTTTTGCTGCAAAAGTTAAGAGCTTTTAAAAAAATACGCTGCTTCAAATTGTCCTCACTGCATGCAAACTTTTTTTTATTGAAACACATATGGAAACTCCCCTCAATTGTGACAGTTTTCATATTCTACTCAGTTATTGTTTTGGTACTTTAAAAACACTATTTTTCAAAGGATAGGCTAGTGTTTCTTAAACATTTATGTCACTGAACTTCTACAAAATATTCCTAAAAAAGACACCTTGTTATGTTACAGCTCATTCAATGCTGGTTTTTATGGTTTACTGAGGGCTTGTGTTTCTTCAGATAACCAGGGTGGGTGTTTATCTTCTAAAAGGTCTCTCTTTGTTGTAAAATATAAGGTTTTCCTTTTTTATTTGAAAAAGGAGCTGAATTTTGTATAAGCTCCTTGTGTATAAGCTGTCATCCACTGTAAGAACCTGCTAATATAGGTTCTTTTGAACTTTTATTGTCCATGCTGGGAATAGGACTTTCACCCTTTACAAAGTTTACAGCTAAAGTCATTTTATGGCTTGGGGGCTTTTTTTAAAGCTGTTTTCTTAGTGTCATCCAGGATAAAACCAGCTAATATTCCTGTCATGTAGTTATTTTATTTCATGATAGGAAAAGAATTCCTGGACTTAGCAAAAGTGTTAAATGGAGGAAGAGGCCTGGGGTGCTTCAGGTAGACTATCTCTGAGCTTCATGTAGTCACAAAGCGATAGTTTTTGTCTTATAAAAGCATGCTAATAAACATTTTGTTGCAGTAGTTATCAGCTTCAAATAACAAGGGGGAATGCGGGGGTATTTAGCGTACTCCTTCATCCAGTTACACATTTCTTTTGGAATGTTCTTGGATATGACATCCTCCCTTTATACAGCTTAAAAGCTGGGGGAGTGGGGAGTGGGGAGGGATGGAGGGAGGTGGAGGGCACTTGTTTTAAAATCTTGTTATGATACGATTGGTTCAGGAAGAATTCGTGCTATGACGTAGCTGTAGAACAGCTTCTGATTGGTCCATCCCAGAGGCCTGGTTTGCTCCGAAGGCTCACAACCCTGGACAGCTCTCATTTCACTACTGGTAGCCGTGGGGCAGGGGAAAGGCCGTGGGAAGCAGGACCAGGATGAAGAGCTGCATCCTCTGAACCATCCAGGGACATGAACGGAGACTCTACATCAGCCCTGGGGTTATATGGACCAGGTTGGGGGAGAGGAGGACAGGACAGGCCAACTACTCTGCTGCCTGGAAACCCCCATCCCGGTTGAGGAAGGAGCAGAGACACTGATTGGGAAATTGTCAGGTCACAGCCGCACCCACAATGCGGGGGGAGGGTTTCCTCTCTGCTCTGTTGCCTAAATAAACTGCCTGGGGGCAGTGGCTAATGATGCCCCCCCCCCGTACCCCTGCTGAGGATGTGGCTAACACTGCTCCCCCTCCAGCTACCAGTGAAAAGAAACCTCTGGACTATTCTGCACCTAGATTTCCAGACCCATAGATTTCAAAGCCAGGAGGGGCAATGCTGACCTTCCTGACTTAGCCACCTGGACACCCCAGAGCCAGAACCCACCCAGTGTCTCTGCCCTCCAGCCCAGCACTGCAGGCAGAGCTAGGGCAGATCTCTAGAGAGCTGGTATCTGGAGATCCTGCCTGGTGGGGAGAGCTCCAAAGACAGCGATCCCCTGAGTGTATTGGAGGTGAAGAGGGGACTCAGCCCCTGTCTGTAGGAACCTCCATGGGGAGGGGGTTTCTGAGAGCAGGGGGCTCTTCAACCTCGCTGGCCAAGGCAGGACAAGACCCGATAGCTGGGAGCTGGAGTCAGAAATGGTCTGGCTGGGACTAATGTGCAAACATTAAACATGGAGCCAGCGGAACAACTGACCTGGGCCATGGTGGAGGCAGGAGTCGCTGAGTGGGTTCTGGCTCTGGGATATCCTGGGGTCCAGGTTTGACTGTGACCATAGTCCATCCTAGTCTTGCAATCAATGGGTCTGAGTATCTCGGTGCAGAGAGGCTCAGGGGTGTTTCAGGACAGGAGAGCGTTAACCACATCTGCAGCCAGGCTGGGTGGGCACCAGAGCAAGGAGGAAACCTTTCTCCTGCGCCACGGGGCCCAGGCTGGTGAGTGGGGAGGGGGATGGGGCCTGTGGGAAGCAGGGCCTTCACGCGGTAGCGGAGCTGTGGGCTGCAATGAGGGTCTCCCCGCTGATCCTGATGGGGCCAAGCACCTGTAGCGAACCCTGCAGCCTCTCCTGAGTGTGGCCAGGGCTGGATTTCCCATTAAGCACAGTAGGCATGTGCCTGAGGCACTCTAGGGGCAACTAAAAATTCAAATTTTGCTGCTCCAGGGTCCAGCAGGGGGCAGGGATGGGCTGAGGTGAAGATGCCTACATGCAGCCCTGCTGGAGCACTCCTCGCTCAGCCCGGCGGAGAGAGTCATCTCCCATAGGGGCCATAGAGTGCTTGAGAGAGGGGGTCTCTGGGGCAGATTGTGGGGGGGGGTCTCTGGGCAGTTAGAGGTGGGGGGTGCTCGGCACTGGGGAGTCTGTGTGGGGCACTGGGAAGTTGTGGTGGGGCTGTGAGAGAGGCGCTGGGTGGTGCGGGGGTCTGTGGTTAAAAGTTAAGAGTGGTGGGGGAGCCTTCACCATCCACAGTGTGTGTGATGGGTTCAGAACGCCTGCTCCTAGGGGTGCCCAAAGTGCAAATCCAACCCTGAATGCAGCTGGGGCTCTCAGACCAGCCCAAGGGATTGGGTGACCCAGCCCCCATAGGCTCCTTTGGGTCCTTTCTGCCAGGCTGTGCCCCAGACAGGGAGTCCAGCTAAGGCACAGGGCTAGGACCCAAGAAATCTGGGACCAGTTTCCAGCTCTGCCCAGTATCTCTGTGGACAGAGATTTCCATGGAATCACTGACGGACATCCAAATCCCTCAGGCAGGTTTACAAAGAATCTCCCTGGGCCTCAGTTTCCCCATCAGTACAATGTGAAGCATGATTCTGCCTAAGGTCTGGATGCTGTTTGGGGCAGGGTTTGTGTGTCAGTGCAGGGCCTGGCACAATGGGGGGGGCCCTGATGTTGGTGTAAGTACAATTTGTTAAAGTTGGGATTTTGCAACATACCCACCCACCTGGGTGGAGACTTCTTCACAGCTGATCACAAAATGTTTTTTTTCCATGAGAAAAATGCCCAAAGGGTTTCTTTTACAGTAACCAATACCTGAAAATGTTCACCTCTATATTACCCACAACTGGAGGGGAAGTATCAGTTTCCCCACAATAATTCAGGAAGGTTCGAGAAGAGGTTTTCTGAGAACAAATCCCATTCGTAAAAAACACAATTTCCCATTGGACCAAACATTTCATGGATCAATCTTGGCACAGCCCTGGATGGTCACCGTTGGCTGATGGAGAAGGAGAAGTGTCCACAAGGGACCTGTCAGTGCCCGTCTGGAGGCTGCCTGGCCTAATTTGTGGTGACCTCACCCCCAAAGCCTTTAAGTTAAGGCAGTGCGATTACTGACCCACTCCCGGTGCGTTTGGCATTGATTCTCCATCCAGGGAGGTGAGAGCTTTAGATTTATCCTCCAGTCTGGGGCAGAGCTGAGGAGGGGGCAGGGTTCCAGGCACAGGGATCCCCCAAGGAGAGCATCACAGGGGGTGGGTTGAGGTTGTGGGACTTCCTTTCCGGATGGGGAGCTCGGTCCCAACCTGGCCCAGGGAGACAATGGCTCTCTTTGTAAAACCTGGTATCCCCTGCAGGTGAGGTCATCAGGGGCCGGGAAGCCAAAGTCCACTCCAGATGCTACATGGCCTATCCGGAAATACAACATGGAAAAGGTAAAAAGAAATGCGGAGGGTTCCTGGTGAAGCCAAACTACATCCTGACCGCCGCTAACTGCAAGGGAGAGTAAGCGCCTCTGTGCTGGGGACGTTGGGGCAGGTCGGGGTTAGCAGGTGATGAGGGAGTTGGGATCTCTGGCGCTGTTGTAGGTTGCAGGGAAGGAGCAGTTAGTAGGACAGGTTGGGAGAGCAGAGCCCAGGGAGATTTGCACAGGAGGTGTCAGCGTGTCCCTAGGGGCCTCTGCAAACCATGGTCTAGATCCAACGCTGGTAAGTCAATGGAACTATGGCTGTTGACCCCAGCTGGTCTGGCCCATTGCCCAGATTGGGGCAGGGAGGGGCTCACAACCCTAGGACAGCACAGCAGGGATCTGAGGAGCTGGGTATATACCCCTGTGTGGATCTAGCCAGGAACGGGGGTCACCGGGGTGCAGGGGAGCTGGGACCTAGGGGCTGGGAGGAGAACAGGGAATGAAGGAGCTCAGGGAACAGCAAAAGCGGCTGGTGCTGTCATAGGCTGGCAGGCTAACGTCTCTGGGCAGGTGTTTGTGCTGCAGCTGGCACCCCCTAGAAGGGAAAGGCCCCTTGTCCTATTTCCCAACCTCCCGAGCTAGCCAGTCCCCAGCCCTAGGCCAGATCACAGCTGGCAGTGTTTATAGTGGTATATACATTTTCCAGGCCAGCAGAAGAGTCCAAGATCTTGGCCTAAGAGGGCCAGGCTGCCCTAAGTCACTGTCCATGAGTGAGACCCACATGTTCCCATCCCCCATCCTCCTCCCCCTGATGCCCCACATATAATTTTTTGCTTTTTCAGTGAGATCACTGTCACTCTGGGAGCACATAACATTAGTAAACCATAACGTAGCCAACAGAAAATCCCTGTGCACCGCCGGGTCCCCCACCTGCAATATGACAAGAAGGCCCTTAACAATGATATCATGCTGCTGAAAGTACCACCCCCATCCCATCACTCCACCCCCATGACCTCACACTCATGCACTAGACTCATCTCCATTTTCCTAGGCTGGACGTGTTGGCTTCTCTCAGCTCCAATCCCTGTGCTGATCTGGATCCCTCTTTTCCCTCCTGTCTATGGCAGACGTCACACAGCGCAGTGCAGAATGACTGGGTGCGGCTCATCCCCCCTGCCAAAAACCAAGACCAGGGTGAGGCCGGGATCCATCTGCAGCATGGCCGGGTGGGGTCGGACTGGCAAGAACTGAAGAACTGACATGCTCCGTGAGCTGGACCTGGAGGTCATTAAGAACGACATGTGTGTGCTATATACTCGATACAACCGCTCAGTGATGCTGTGCGTGTGGAAGCCTGGCTTTGAGAAATTACCTTATAGGGTAAGTATCCTGCTGTCCTGGAGGCTCCTTGGTTCCAGGAGGCCACTGCTGGGAGGGAATAGGGAGATACTTTCCAGGGCTAAGTATCTAAGTCTGCAGTGATCCCCTACCAACCTAGCCCCGCTCAGGAGATGGGGTGTTGATGCAGACATCAGATCAGCCCAGAGGGGTAAGGCAATGGTGAGACCAGCTCAGCACAGCTCCTACTAGCTCGACCAAGATCTTTTATTACACCTGGTTATTGAGATTCCTTCATCTCAAACCCCACCCAACACAACCCTACCACCTCTACCTCAATCTCAACCCCTGCCCCAACCCTACCCAAACCCACCCCAAGCAAACCTTGGCCAACACAACCCTACCAACTCTACCCCAAACTCAACCCACCCCATTCCCCAACACAACCCTATCAATCCTATCGTAACTCAATCTATGGACAACACAACTATACCAAGTCTACTCCAATGTCAAAACCCACCCTAAACAACTCTTTCTCAAACTCAACCCCCCGCACCCCAACACAAACCTGCCAGCCCTACCCAAAACTCAAACCCTGGCCAATACAATCCTACCAACTCTACCTCAAATTCAAACCCCACTCTAAAAAACCCTTTCTAAACCTACCCAAACTCAAACCCCACTCAACACAACCCTAACAATCCTACCCCAACCCAACACAGCTCAACCTAAGGCTAGCTAAAGCTCAAGCAATACCCAGCACAACTGTACCCAACCCTTCCTCAAACTCAAACCCCATGCAACACAATCCTAACTAAGCTCTATCAAACCCCAGTCCTGCACAACTCTCCCCAACTCCAAGTCTATCCACCAATAATCAATCTCTACTTAATTTAACTACTGTCCTATCCAGCTCTACCCAACATTCCCCCATCCTACTAAATTCTATCCAGACTCATCCCCACCCACATCCATCCAATTCAAACCCTGCCCAATTCTACCCAACCCAACCTCAACCTTTCTTAAATTCTTCCCATTTAAAATCCTACCCAACCCAAACCCAACTCTACCAGAGTCTTCCCAACCTTACTAGTGCGACTCAAACGAAAAAGGAAACACTTCAACACAGCAAACATTTTTCCTGAAGTTGCCAAAGTTTAAGAAAGACTGTTTTCTTTACACAAATATATTTCTTGTAAAATATTTAAACCTTCTCTACTCTGATGCAATCAGATCTACAGATGAAAAGTGGTGCTAGAGATGTTCAAGATGTAATTGTGGTTACTCTCAACCCCAGGGTGATTCTGGTGGCTCCTTGGTATTTGAGGGAGTGGTCCAGGGCATCGCTTCATACATTGTGAATTTCTGCAAACCAAGTGTGTTCACAAGACTCTCTAAATTCATCCCTTGGATCCAGAACATTCTGCAGAACCAGCATGAAAGGAGACACCCATTTTGCTGTCTCTTTGCCTTGCTAGAACATCCATTGGCTAACTAGGCTTTGGTTGTGAAATGCAGATTATCTTCATTACTCTTAGAAAAATGCTATGAATTGATTGGTATCAGAATGGATTGGGGGTGGGGGAAGCAGTTTGTAGATGTTGGGATAAAACCCCTGTGTGTCTCTGGGATTTTTTGGCCTATCCTATGACATTCTGGAGCAGGAATCAGATTCTCTCTATTAAATCCTATAGGCTGGGGCAAAAATAAAATAAAATAGAAAGGTGTGTATTGGAGCTGGCGCCCCTCAGAGGCAAAAGGCCCTATTCCTATTCTACCCCAGCCAGTCCCCCCTGACGGGTTCAGTCACAGAGACCCCCTTGAGACTATCCCTTGATGTGCTGGGATACCAGAATAACCCCCCTGCCAGAATGGCCACCCCTCAACTCTCTCTTGCTGAGCTAGACTCTCCAGTTCAGCTCCAGCACAGATGCAGAGATTGGGCCACACCCCTCAGTAGTTCCTCAGACACTGAGATTCACTCAGCCCTGGGGCTTCTCAGTTAACAGGATCTTACCCAGTACCCAGTATACAGCCTTTCTGGGAGCCTGAACCCCACATAAATCCATTTTACTCTGTATAAAGCTTATACAGTGTAAACTCGTAAGTTTCCACCCTCTTTATCACTGAAAATGAGAGATGCACAGTTGTTTCCCCCACCCCAGTAACAATTACTTACACTGGGTTTATTAATAAAGAAAAGTGATTTTATTAAGTATAAAAGGTAGGATTTAAGTGGTTTTAAGTAATAACAGACAGACAGTAAGTCACAAAGCAAAATAAAACAAACATGCAAGACTAAGCTTGTTACACTAAGAAGCTAATCACATGTAATATCTCACCCTCAAAGATGTTCCAATAATCTCCTTTTACAGACTAGAATCATTCCTAGTCTGGGCCTAATCCTTCCCCTAATTCAGTCTTTGTTAGTTCCAGCTAGGGTGACCAGATGTCCTGATTTTATAGGGACAGTCCCGATTTTTGTGTCTTTTTCTTATATAGGCTCCTCTTACCCCCCACACCCATACCAATTTTTTGCATTTGCTGACTGGTCACCCTAGTTCCAGCAGACATTTTAGGTAGTAAGCAGGGTTTTCCTCAAGACTGGCAGCACCCTTTGTTCTGTTCCACCCCCTTATATATGCAAGGCAGATGGACTCGGGTCATCAGCAAGTGGGATTGAACTTGGGACCTTTGGGGCTAAAGCCATGAGCCTCTACCTCATGAGCTAAAAGCCAGCTGGCACTTAACTCAGGCTGTGGAGCAGCCAGACTTCACTCTCCCTCTAGTGGTCTCACTGCCTCAGGGTTACGTATAGATTTGGCAAAAAGGAAGGAGTCGTTTGACCCCCTTCCCAACTTCCTGTGGAAAAGGACAAGGTTTAAGATGGATTCCAGTATCAGGTGACATGGTCACATGTCCCTGCAAGACCCCAGTTTTTATTACACATGGGCTGGCCCACACGTACACAGGAAGACTTGCAAGTAAACAAGGTCATTTGCAGCCAATTGTTCTGGTAAATGGGAGCCATCAAGTTCCTAATGCACCATTGACGACCCTCACCTGGTATGATTGCATCAGTAATAAAAGTTCATATTTCTAATTTCCGCTGTAAGAATGATAGATGCATACAAATAGGAAAATCAAATTCAGTACATTGTAACTTTTTCAATAGGTTACAAGAGGTATTTTGCATAAAGCATATTCCAGTTATGTCATATTCTTATTCATACGCATATTTTCATAACATATATGGAGTGCAGCATCTCATCCCCTTCCTGGGGTCACATCAGAGCTCGTACCCTCTACAGAGGACAGGTCCCATATGTAGGCCTCTACCAAATTCACAGTCCATTGTGACCAATTTCACAGCCACAGTTGGTAAATGTCATGTTTTCAGCTGTTTAAACCTGAAACTTCACAGTGTTGTAAATGTGGGAGATTGTGTGTGGGAGGGGTGCTGCAAATCTCTTGTAGGGGGGTCATGGGATTTCCACCCTCACTTCTGTGCTGCCTTCAGAGCTGGACTCTGAAGGCAACAACCGCAGAGCTTCTTGCAGCCACAGGAGGTTCCAAGATGTGGAGGTGGGTCTGGTCTGGTCTCCCCTCGTACCACCCCAGAGCAGTGTGCAGGGGAGGGACAATTCCTTTCCCTGCTCTGCCCAGTTGGCGCTAGGAACCCCCCTTTGCTGGGGCGCTCCTAGGAGCAAGGAGACATCCAATTTCATGGGGAAGGGCTTATTTCACAGTCCGTGAGGTGTTTCTCATGGCCATGAAATTGGTAGGGCTCTACCCATATGTGACCTTTTCAGTTCCTACTTATCCTGATCTGGACCATCATTTTGCCCTGTGTATGAAACTTTCACTCAGTTCACATTGGTTCCACGACACTCCTGCAAAAGCCCTTGTGAAGCTCTTCTTTCCACGCAGAACCTGCCCTGTTTGGTGCAATAAAACGCTTGATGAAGTAGCCTCCATGTCAGTCTATCTGGATTCCTGTCTACATCTGACAGTAATAACTGCGCTACCTGGTGTTCACCCCATACCTGCCCATCATGGCCCCTGAACGCTGGAGAAAGGATTTGTTGCTACTCTGTTCCCTGTCGCCTAGAGATACAGACCCAGCAGGCATTGAACACTTGTGGCAAAAGTGCCCCCTACTGTCCCAATGGGTGTACAGCTTGGCCATTGTTTAACTTTATATCTTTATATGTGTGTGTGTGTGTGTTTGTGTGTGTTTATATATATATACACCTCTACCCCGATATAACGCTGTCCTCGGGAGCCAAAAAATCTTACTGCGTTATAG
This sequence comes from Chrysemys picta bellii, assembly GCF_011386835.1. Classification (NCBI taxonomy): domain Eukaryota; kingdom Metazoa; phylum Chordata; order Testudines; family Emydidae; genus Chrysemys; species Chrysemys picta. The sequence continues at coordinate 10,942,093 of NC_088803.1, read as the reverse complement.
GTGAAACCGCGTTATATCGAACTTGCTTTGATCCACCGGAGTGTGCAGCTCTGCCCCCCGGTCATTGCTTTACCGTGTTATATCTGAATTTGTGTTATATCGGGTCATGTTATATCGGGGTAGAGGTGTGTGTATATATATATATATATAGAGAGAGAGAGAGAGAGAGAGAGAGAGAGAGAGATTTGTTGTAGCCATGGGATATTTCAGAGACAAGGTGAATGAGGTGATATTCCATTGCATCAATTTCTCTTACTGAGAAAGACAAGCTTTGGAGCTTACACAGAGCTCTTCTTCAGGTCCAGAAATGATTCTCTGTGTGTCACAGCTCAATGCAAGGTGAAACAGATTGTTTAACGTAAGAAGTTAACACATATTCCAAGGGACCATTCAAGGTGAAGTGGCCTGTTAACATTCCCCCAGTCATAGGGGGAGAAAGAGGGTGGAAAAGGCGTGGGGGAAGGGGGTTTGGTGGGTTACAGATTGTTGTAATAAGCCATGAATCCAGTGCCACTATTCACTTCATTTTTTTTAGTATCTAGCAAAGGTATGAATTTAAGCTCCCAGGCTCATCCTTTGCGAGTGTTGTGCAGGTTTCCTTTGAGGATGAGGACCGAGAGGTCAGCTATGGAGTGATCATTTTGTGAAAAATATTCATCCCCGGATGATAAGGTGTTTTTGTCTTTCAACAATTTTCTGTGTGAGCTCATCTGACGTGGTTGTCTCATTTCTCCCACCTCATTGTTATTAGAGCATTTACTGCACTGGATGAGGTACACCACATGTTGTGATAGGCATGTGTAGGACCCGAGGATCTAGAAAGATGTGTTGTGGGGAGGAGATGTTGGTCATCATAGCAGTGGAGATATGTCTGCAGGTTTTATTCTGGCAGGGTTTGGTACTAGTTTGAGTTGGTGGGTCCTGCTCTGTGTGGAGCTTGCTTCTGATGATGAGCATGGAGAGAAATATGTGCTAAGTACCTATGCTAAACAACCTGTTCCACCTCGTACTTAGTTGTGACACCCCGAGAACCTTTCCCAGACCCGAAGAAGAGCTCTGTGTAAACTTGAAAGCCTGTCTCTCTCACCAACAGTAGTTGGTCCAATAAAAGATCCCCTCACAGACCTTGTCTACTTTTCGTCAGATTCCAACTTTGGTTTGGTTGATAAAGGTAACAATGTTGATAGTATATTCTTATAATTCTGGAAGGCATTTGACTCGATACCACACATGTTGATTAAAAAACTAGACGTATATAAGATTAAATGGCACACACAACATGGATTAAAAGCTGGCTAAACAGTAGGTCTCAAAATGTAATTGGAAATGTGAAGTTATCATCATCATGTTTTTTGTGGAGTGAGGGATTGGTTCTTGTCCTATCCAATTTACTATTGTTATCAATACCCTGGAAGAAAACATAAAATTATCGCTGATAATGTTTGCAGATGATTCAAAAATTGGAGGAGTGACAAATAATGCAGAGGACAGGGCACTGATACAGAGTGTTCTGAGTAGTTTGGTACGCTGGGTGCAAGCAAACAATATGCATTTTAACATGGCTAAATGTCAATGTATACATCTAGGAACAAAGAAGGGCTGCCATATTTACAGACTGTCTCCTAGGAAGTAGGGACTCTGGAAAAGATGTGAGGGTCAAGGTGAACAAGAGCTGCCAGTGCGACGCTGTGGCCAAAAGCGCTAGTGTGATCCTGGGATGCATAAACAGGGGAATCTCGAGTAGGAGCAGAGAGGTTATTTTATCTCTGGATTTGCTCCTGGTGTAACGGCTGCTAGAATCCCATTTCCAGATCAGGGGCCCACAATTCAAGCAGGATTTTGATAAATTGGAGAGGCTCGGAGAAGAGCCAGGAGAATGATTAAAGATTTAGAAAACCTGCCTGACAGTGATAGACTCAAGGAGCTCCATCTATTTAGCTTAACACGGAGAAGGTTAAGGGGTTACATGATAACAATGTATAAGTACCTTCACGGGGAACAAATATTTAATAATGGGCTCTTCAATCTAGCAAAGAAAGGTCTAACACTTATGGGAAATATTGTGCCTGTATTACTTTTCCAGCAGATGTGTGGGTAGTTAAAGTCCCCTCCCCTCCATGCCATCTGCCCTCTTTACTGGTTAATTTCACAGGCCAGCTTGTGACCTCTGGAATTGACAATGTGATGTGGCGGTGAAAAAAGCCAATGCGGGTCTTGGGATGCATTAGGCGAGGTATATCTAGTAGGGATAAGGAGGTGCTGCTTCCGTTGTATAAGGCGCTGGTGAGACGTCATTTGGAGTACTGTGTGCAGTTCTGGTCTCCCATGTTTAAAAAAGATGAACTTAAATTGGAACGGGTGCAGAGAAGGGCCACTAGGATGATCAGAGGAATGGAAAACCTGTCGTATGAAAGGAGACTGGAGGAGCTCGGGTTGTTTAGTCTGACAAAACTAAGGTTGAGGGGGGATATGATTGCTCTCTTTAAATATATCAGAGGGATAAATACAAGGGAGGGAGAGGAATTATTCCAGCTTAGTACTAATGTGGACACGAGAACGAATGGATATAAACTGGCCGTAGGGAAGTTTAGGCTTGAAATTAGATGAAGGTTTCTGACCATCAGAGGGGTGAAATATTGGAACGGCCTACCGAGGGAAACGGTGGGGGCGAGGGACCTGTCTGGTTTTAAGATTAAGTTAGACAAGTTTATGGAGGGAATGGTTTAATGGTAAACCATATTAGCTGAGGAATACCAAGCAATGGTAGGTAAACAGTATAATGGCTAACAAGGGTCAGGCTGGAGACTCTTGCCTACATGCTCGGGGTTCTACTGATCGCCATATTTGGGGTCGGGAAGGAATTTTCCTCCAGGGTAGATTGGCTGAGGCCCTGGAGGTTTTTCGCCTTCCTCCGCAGCATGGTGCAGGGATCTCTAGCAGGAGGGTTCTCTGCCAATTGAAGTCACTAAGACACAGGATTTGGGGACTTCATCAGCAGAGTCAAGGAAAGGGTAGGGAGGTTTTGTGGCCTGCAGCATGCAGGGGGTCAGACCAGATGATCATAATGGTCCCTTCTGACCTTAAAGTCTATGTATCTATGAGTCTATGAGAATCAAAACAGAGTTTTATGAAATTTAGTCCCTGTGAGTGTTTCCTTCTCTCCTGGATCTCTGTTAGCCAGGGGAGGGGAGACTCAGCCACTCAGCAGTTAAACCCAGCAGTCTGAGTTGTCTGTCAGACCAGGGCAGTAGAAATAACAAATCACTAGGATCCAGCCTCTCTATATGCATCTGCCTGTGCTCTCCGTGGTGTTGAGGTCTTGAGAGATGGGGCGTTTCCCGTCTGTGGGGTACTGGCTCCAGGGGACTGGTTGCTCGGGGGGGCAGGGAATGGGATACCCAAGCTCAGTTAATGCTGCAGCACCTGAGCTGAGGCCTGGAATCTGGCCTGGTCCCCAAGTTCAGTGCAAACACTTTCAATGTTATGAAACAAAACTTACATGTTTCCGTATAGCCTGGAATACAGACACTGAATGTGAGGTTAACGCAGGCAGCAACTTCCAAGCATTGCACAGAGTCTGAATATTAAATGGAATTTTGTAAGACTCATCCCTATTTTAAGCAAAACTAACACACAGGTGAACAGTCTGGTCTCCAGATGTGAGTTTGTTAATTCATAGCTAATGTCAGCTGCCTGGGTCTGCCAGCATCACACTGTGTAGTCCATCACCAGCTAGCCAGGGCGCGCTGACAGCTCCCTCCTGTGTGAATGGGCCTCCCTGAGCCACGAGATCCTGGATGGCCGCTCCAAGCCCATTAGACATAGGATAGGGATGTTATCGCTGAGCTAGTACCTGTATTCATGACTCGCAATGAGCATGAAGTTTCATGAGTTACCAGCTTTCAGTAGAGCCCTCACACGCCATCCTTCAGGGCTAAATACCAGGGAAGTGGTACCTGGGGTCTAGTGAATTTGTCAGGAGTGAGACGCAAGTGGCTTGTGAAGGACAGTGAACACTTTACTGGTTATCACTGATGGGCCTCTAGGCTGGAAGGGGTTTCAGTTTGGAGCTGGCTGGGGAGACGGGGGAGACCCAAAGTCCTGGCTCTGGGCTCCCCACCCCCCAAGATGGACTCTACCGAATGTTCCTGTTGTTTATGCTAACAAGCTCTATTCTACTCAGTGTCCCTATCAACTAATAAACCAAACAAACCTTTCATTGTACAATGCTGGCTGAGTTCCTGTGGGTTGCAATGTTGGGGTGCAGGGCCCTCTGACTCCCCCCCACTTCACGACAAACAATGGATGCCCCGATTTTGGTCTAGGTTCCACCCTAATGCGTTTCACAGGGAGCCAGGGGAACAATTGACCTGGGGCCATGGTGGAGGCAAGAGTCACGGGGTGGGTTCTGGCTCTGGGGTGCCCAGAGAATCAGGTTGGAAGGTCACTATGGTCCCTCCAGGCCTTGAAATCGATGGGTCTGGGTATCTCGGTGCAGAAAAACGCAAGGGTGTTTCTTACACCTGTAGTAGCGCCGAGCGGTGTTAGCCACATCCACAGCCAGGCCTGGTGCACACCCGAGCAAGGAAGGAACCTTCCAAGGCCCACCCAATGTGGGTGGAGCTGTGACCTGAGGCTTCCCCAATGGGTGTCTCTGCTCCTGGCCCATCCGGGGTGGGAATTTCCAGACAGGAGTGTACATGACCCTGTGATTCCCAGGCCCTGTCCCCCTGCCCGGTCTGGTCCATATAACCCCCCGGGCTGAGGCAGAGGCTCCATGCCCATCCCAGGATGGCTCTGACATTGCAGCTCTTGATCCTGGTCCTGCTTCCTGTGGCCTTTCTCCTGCCCCCGGCTCTCAGGCAGGTGAGATGGAGGAGGGGAGCAGAGCCCATGGGGTGCAGGGCCCTCACCTGGCAGGGGCAGCTTTGGGCAGGTCTCTCCCCTGCTCCTGATGGGGGCAAGGGGGCTGTATCAAACCCTGCAGCCGCTCCTGGGTGTGCTTGGGGCTCTCAGAGCAGCCCAGGCTCCTTTATGACCCCACTGCCAAACCCTGCCCCATGGGGCTAAGGCACAGGGCTTGGCCCCAAGAAATTTGGGAGAATTTCCCAGCTCAACAAAGGCTGCCTGTGGGGACATTTGGCTTGTCCCTGGGGCTGGGAGCTTCATGGGGTGCTGATGGGAACTGGGCACCCAAACCCCTTAGGAACAATCTCCCTGGGCCTCGGTTTCCCCATTTCTAATATGAGAAAAATGATTCTACCTGTGTCTGTTTGAATTGCACATGCTTTGGGGCAGGGATTGTGGGTCTGTTCAGCGCCCGGCACAATGGGGGGACACTGATCTCATGCGATCTGCAGTCAAACTCTCTACCCCTGAACTCTACCCCCAGCTGAAGGTGAAGACACATGGGACCATGGTGAAACAGGAATTCTTCTGGGGACGTTCTAGGGCCTGAGTTATGCAGGGGGTCAGAGTAGATGATCAGGGCTGGCCTTAGAGCCTTTGAAACTATGGATTTATGAACCTAGAGTTGGCTGTAACTGCTAGTGTGAAGGTTGCTGCTCCTCTCCAAGAGGAGATGCTTTGTCTGAGGTTTCCTTGGGGAGAGGCACCAGGATCCCTGTTCCCTCTTTCTCATAACCTTCCTTGGACAGAGCACATCACAGGTTCTCCCCTTTTGTTCTCTAACAGGAAACCTCCATCCACCAGATCTGTAATTCCTCCCATCCTCACACAGTCGCTGGCTACATTTCCCAGCCTGACTCTCACCCCATGGATCTCACGCCTCCTCTGCCATTGGGCAGACATGGAAACAGCAAAGGTCAATTTCTATTTTCTTTGGTCATTGCCTGGGTCTAGTTGCAAAGCTGCTTCATTATTAACCCCACTCCTTTGTGCACAGAATGTTGGGACTCTGGGAACAGATGGGGCCAAGCTGAAAACCAATAAACCTCTGTTCCCAGAGAACCCAGGAAAAGGAACAAAAGATTGTCATCGAGAAGGTTTGAGGGTCTGGAAGGATGGATTTGCAGCTGCAAATATGTTGACTTATTCTCAACTATTTCAATATCTGGAATTTATTAGCATGGGGAAAATAATCAGTAAACTTTAAATGAAGAATTTCCCATACTATTTATAACATCCAGTCAGAAGTTGGGCCACCAACACAATAACAAAGAAATCACACCGAGACCCATGACCAATGTAGGCTACAGTTTATTTAAACCCCTTTCCTGGAAAGGAATTGCAGGGGGGAATTTACACATCTATTGTATATAGCCCAATGGGGGTAGAGTAGAATTTGTAGAGAGTTTTGAAGTCTAGCTCCATGAGATTATTTCTGAGAGAACTGCCAAGATGACATCCAGGGGATGGGAGTGGAGCTGTATCACTTTCAATAGCTTAAGATTTCTTTCTTCTCCATTATTTGATCTCATTTATGTGTGTTTCAATCATGTAAACAGATAGATATTGTCTGAATACACATACATTAGCCAATCATTACATGAGACAAAAGGTTTAGATTCACAACTTGAAGGCAATGAATGAATCAGAACATAACATAACATAAGAACGGCTGTACCAGGTCAGACCAAAGGTCCATCTAGTCCAGTATCCTGTCTACCGACTGTGGCCAATGCCAGGTGCCCCAGAGGGAGTGAAGCTAACAGGCAATGATCAAGTGATCTCTCTCCTGCCATCCATCTCCACCCTCTGACAAACAGAGGCTAGGGACACCATTCCTTACCCATCCTGGCTAATAGCCATTAATGGACTTAACCACCATGAATTGATCCAGTTCTCTTTTAAACTCTGTTATAGTCCTAGCCTTCACAACCTTCTCAGGTAAGGAGTTCCACAAGTTGACTGAGCGCTGCATGAAGAAGAACTTCCTTTTATTTGTTTTAAACCTGCTGCCTATTAATTTCATTTGGTGACCCCTAGTTCTTGTATTATGGGAATAAGTAAATAACTTTTCCTTATCCACTTTCTCCACATCACTCATGATTTTATATACCTCTATCATATCCCCCCTTAGTCTCCTCTTTTCCAAGCTGAAGAGTCTTTAATCTCTCCTCATATGGGACCCGTTCCAAACTCCTAATCATTTTAGTTGCCCTTCTCTGAACCTTTTCCAGTGCCAGTATATCTTTTTTGAGATGAGGAGACCATATCTGTACGCAGTATTCGAGATGTGGGCGTACCATCGATTTATGTAAGGGCAATAATATATTCTCCGTCTTATTCTCTATCCCCTTTTTAATGATTCCTAACATCCTGTTTGCTTTTTTGACCGCTTCTGCTCACTGCGTGGACATCTTCAAAGAACTATCCACAATGACTCCAAGATCTTTTTCCTGACTTGTTGAAGCTAAATTAGCCCCCATCATATTGTATGTATAGTTTGGGTTATTTTTTCCAATGTGCATTACTTTAGGGGCAACTCCAAGGGAAATACTATTTATGGAGATATCAATCTAAATTTTACATGAGTTTTGTTATCTTCCCTTTAGGTTCTATCCATGGAAATTCACCCATACTCGTCTGCTGAAAGATCAAATAATGGAAATCTGCCTCCAGAGAACGTGGAAGGCTGACGCAGAAGGGGAACTGAAAGATGCCCACATTCAAATCAAAACGGAACGTTGAGAACTGACTGTTGCAACGCTGCTCCCCACCAGTCCCTGGGACAAGGGTGGCCAACCTGAGCCTGAGAAGGAGCCAGAATTTACCAATGAACATTGCCAAAGAGCCACAGGAATATGTCAGCAGCCCCCCATCCACTACCCCCCTCCAGCCCCCAGCACCTCCCGCCCACCAATCAGTGCCTGGGAATCTGGGAATTACCTTCTGTAAAAACTCATCTTCTTTCGAAAACGTGTGGAAATAGCTGATTCAAGAAGTTCTTGACAGATGGAGTACGCGTCTATCAGCAGCTCCTTGGGTCACCAGCCGCTGTCAACCAAGCCAGTTGGCAGACTGAAGGCAGGGCAAGAATGCTGAAGCAGAACATTCTTTGCTGTTGGGATACGTGACATCACAATAAACTTATACAGAAACACACCTGGACACCCACCCAGAGAGACACGCACCCACAGAAGCTAGTAACATTTACAACATTGAGAGATGCACCCAAAACCTCTAGGAATTTTGATTTGGGGGAGGGGATCATAGGTGCTGACTGCATGGGTGCTGCAGGGCTGGAGCACCCACGGGGAAAAATTAGCGGGTGCTTAGCACCCACTGGCAGCCAAGCTCTACCCTCCCCCAAGCCCATCGCCCGCTAACCCACTCTGCCCCCTCCCTCCCAGGGCCTTCTGCCTGCCACAACAAACAGCTGTTTGGCTGCATTCAGGACGCTCCCAGTGGGTGGGGGAGGAGCAAAGCCGTAACTCACCCAGAGACGTGATTTTATGAAAAGGTTCGGAGGCCCAGAAACACGTTGAAAATGTCCGAAGGCCCTGTGGGAAGGAGCAGAACGTTGGGCCTGTGGGGTCGATACGATGACTCAGGGGAAGCTCTTTGGGGCAGGGAGAGCTTTGTGTGGCTGGGCAGGGCCTAGCAGAATGGGGCCCCGGGCTCAGACTGACGGCTGTGCAGCCAGTGGCAGGACAAACAAATAACAATGGGGGGGGGGGAACAAAGCGACACATCTAATCGTTGGGATTTTACACAAAGACCTTTCAGAAGAGCCCCAGGCGGTGTCTGAGCTGGCTCGGATGAAGCAGCAAGGGGCAGCGCAGCCTGAGCCAGTGAAACTGCCAATCCCCCAGGGAGCAGTGGAAGCAGGCCCAACCCGTAGCAAAGAGCAGGTCCTGCTGGGAGACGGGAAGCAGGCACATGGCAGCTCTGTGGGACAGAGAGTGTCTGTTTGTTCTGTATGTGGACGGCACCTGGCACAATGGGGCTGGTCCCTGAGTGGGGCCTATACCCAATGCTAATAAAATAAGGGGATTTGTTGGATTACTGGCGAGCTCTGAATCCCCTGAGTGCACAGGTGGCAGGTGACAGGGCAAGCCCTGGACAGATGGGATCTGCCCAGCCAGGGCAGCATGTGCAGGACGGGGAAGGGGAAAGGCCATTGGGAGTGTTTCCGCAGAAGCAAAGAAATCGGGAAACCAGCCCAACCATGGTGGAGTGAGGCTGTTCCCTGGGCTAGATCTCCACAGACAGCAGTCATGGGCAGGCTGGGAGGGATGGCCTGGATTCACTTTGGATTGGCTCCAGTGTAAATGAGACGAGAATTGTCCCAGAAGGGCCCAGGTACAAGAGTGACAGACACTGTAGGTTTAGCCTGTGAATAAAAAAAATTAGGTGCATTATAAAACAGTAAAATAATCCCCCTGCTCCCCTTCTCCTGATGGGTGACCCCAAGTCTGACCTTGTACCTGTCCATGGGGCATCATCACTGAATGGTGGAGCAGTTAACGAGGCACCACAGGGATTTGCTGTAGCCAGGGCCGGCTCCAGGCACCAGCAAAACAAGCAGGTGCTTGGGGCGGCACATTTCTAGGGGCGGCATTCTGGCGCCAGCCATCATACATGCCGACTACGGGGCATGGGAAAAAAGTGTCCTCGCTGCCCCAGCTCGCCCCCGCTCCGTCTCCACCTGGTCCCCTGAGCGCGCCGCCACTGCTCCGCTTCTTCTCCCTCCCTACCAGGCTTGCTGCGCGCGAAACAGCTGTTTTGTGCAGCAAGGCTGGGAGGGAGGAGAAGCCAAGCGGCGGGGCGCTCGGGGGAGGCGGCGGAGGTGAGCTGGAGCGGGGAGTGGTTCGTCTACCCCCCCGTTACTTCCTGCACCCCACCACCTTAGCTCACCTCCGCTCCGCCTACTCCCCTGAATGCGCCGCTGCTCCGCTTCTCCCCACTCCCTCCCAGGCTTGCCACGTGCGAAACCGCTATTTCACGCAGCAAGGCTGGGAGGAAGGAGAAGCCGAGCAGCGGGCACTCGGGGGAGGCAGTGGTGGTGGAGCGGAGGTGAGCTGGAGTGGGGAGCGGTTCATCTAACCCCCCCATTACTTCCTGCGGCCCCCCCCACCCTAGCTCACCTCTGCTCAACCTGCTCCCCTGAACGCGCTGCTGCTCCGCTTCTCCGCTCTCCCTCGCCTGAGAGGGACGGGGGAGAAGCAGAATGGCGGCATGCCCGGGGGAGCAGGCGGAGTGGAGGTGAGCTATGGCGGGACGTCACGGGGGGCCCGTAGGAAGCAATGGGGGCGAGAAATGCGGCACGCCAGGGCAGGAGGCGGTGCTGGGGATTTGGGGAAGGGGTGGAGTTGGGGTGGGGCCGGGGGCACGAAAAAGAAAGGGGAGGCGGCCAGAATTTTTTTTGCTTGGGGTGACAAAAATCCTAGAGCTGGCCCTGCCCTCTCCAAGCCTTGCAGGTGTGCAGAGGTGCCTGCCTTCCACGCCTTCCTCATTCACACCTCATTCATTCAACAGGGCAATCGATTACAAAGTGGGGAGGAAGATCTTATTCTACTTCTAGCAAAACCACATTTTTCTTTTACCTTAATTATACTACCTTAGGGGCCGCTATAACATATTACCGAGGTTCAATACTGCTGTTTCGGTGGGGCGGCGCTTCCCCATGTCAGAGGGAAGGACCTACCGCCGAAGAATGAAGCAGCGGTGTTAGAGTTCCCCATGGCGATTGCGGCTTTTTTTTTTTTTTTTTGCTTCGGGCGGCAAAAACTATGGAGCCGGCCCTGGCTGTAGCCCCCTCACTATTCAACTTTGTAATTAACCATCTGGAAGTAAATATAAAATCACTGCTGATAAAGTCTGTGGCTAGCACAGCTTGGAGGAGTGGTAAATAATGCTAATGACGGGGAGTTGTACAGAGCAGCCTGGATGGTTTGGTAAACTGGGATTAGTAAAACAAATGCAGTTTAATACAGCCGAAAGCCAGGCCCTATAGCTGGGAACGGAGGCTGGTGGCCACACCTAGAGCCTAGGGAACCGTAGCCTGGAAAGCAGGGACTATGAAAAGGATTTAGGGTCATAGAGGACAAACAGCTGAACCTGAACTTCTGTGAGCTGCTTTCCGGTTAAGCCTGCAGCTTTGGGCAAGTGATTCAGACCCTGGGTCTGTGTTGGAGCAGACGGGCATGTCTGGCTCAACAAGACAGGGGGCTGGGGTCCCGAGCTGCCAGGGCAGGAAAGCGGGGCAGAAGTAGTCTTGGCACATCGGTTGGCAGCTCCCAATGGGCTTTCTGTGATCCAACCCGTCACAAGGGACAAAACACTCCAATCCCTCCCGGTGGGAGGAGCCAGGTTTGCTCTTCAAATTCTGTCCTTGGTAAACGTCCAGGTCTGGGAATGTCCCACAACAGCATTTCTAATGGGAAGCTGGCTGCAGAACAATGAAACTGCTGATAGCGCCTATGCAGGAGGGGTGGGAATTCAGTCTCTGTGTTCTGTCAGTGCAGCTAGAGCAATAAGAAAACCTCACCAAAGTACTACAGCAGCATTTTAAGTATAGATAGCCTGAGAGCGAGACCAGATCTACCTCCAGTTGGCACTAGGGATGCACCAGCACTGAGACTATAGCAATGACAACAGTTCAATGCTTCCAGAGTTGGCAGGATTCAAACCTACGTGGGAAAGCCCCAAGGGATTACTAGTGCAGCACCTTAACCCCTCAGCCACAACTATCTGATGGCCACTAGCTTCCCTACACTATGATTCTCTTCTCAGTGAATTATCACTTCACATTGTTTGCTCAGACCAGCCTCTCCGGCCCACTCACTGCTGTGCGGGGCTGTAAGTGTGTCCATTGCTGGACAGCAGGAATTCCTGCCCATTTCCCTTCCGGCTGGAGCAGGATTGGAGTGTGTTTGTGTTAATGACATCGCTGTAGATTGTTGTTCGTTCCCCATCTTGACAATTCAGACAGTCCCTTTCCCATTCAGATCTCCAGCATCTTGTTCCAATAGCAGGGGTCCGGTTGTCTCTGGGGCACTGACATGTTTCAGGGGGTTGGTGAGTGAACTCAGCCTTGCATTCCATCCTTGATGAGGCGGGGCAAGGGTGGTCAGTTTTGTTGGGTCAGAAAGTTGGCAACCCTAGATCCAGGGGAAACAAACACCCAACGAGGCTGGCCAGGGGCAGGACATCAGCTTGGTGGGGAGGGGTGGGGGTGGCAGTGACATCACAAAGGCCTGTTGCAGGAACTCAGCCTATTGGGCAAAGGTGGTGGGGAGGGGGTGACCTCACAGAGTGACCCTGACATCAGCCGGGCAGGACAGAGGTGCAGGGCCAGGCCAGTCTCTGAGACTCCCCCGGCTTTGATGCCGCAAGTCTCCTTTGCGAGGTCTCTCCTCCAGGACTGAGAGAGAATTAGGATTCATGGATGTGAGCATGAAGAGGAACCTCTGTGGAGTTTTCTCCTTTCCTACCACTGATTGTGCCAAAAACAAACTTCCCTTTTACAAGGTAAGAAGCCCAGAGTGGTTTGGAACCTGTTCAGTTTGATCCCCCTGGTGCAGGCAGCATTCTAGGCCCAGAAAACACTGGCTTAAGGTGGCCAAATCTGATTTCCTGCCTAGGACTTTGATGCTTGGAATCCCTGGGGACATTGGGGTTTATCCTTTTTGGTTTCCCTTTTCCTCTTTCCTCCCTCCTTTCTCCTCTTCTCTTGCTTCTTTTTCCCCTTTCCCCGGCTTCCCTCCCTCTACCAAAGAGGGGTGTGTGTGGAGTGTGGATGGGGTGGGGGGTGCTCTCATTGCGAGAGGTCCTCACAAAGAGGTGGGGCTGGATTTAAGAATGATCCCCTCTGATGGTGACCTGTGCCGTCCTTTGGGACATCTGGTGAGACCTCTCAGCCTCCCGCCCCTCAGAGTCTCAGTGCTGATTGGCCCAGCAGGGGGCTATCAACAGCGCGGAGACTCAGGTCCTTTTGGTCTCTTTTAAAATCAGGCAAATAAGTCACGACCAATCCAATGTATGGGATTAATCTTGCTGCTTCTCTCCATTAATTGTCTCTTAGCAGGTCAGGATTTCCTCTAGTGGTCGAGGTCTTTTAAAATACTGGCTGAATAATTACTATGAACCACTGTTGGTCTGTAGCTCACTTGAGAGCACTTTATTCAGATCAGTCACTGTATGAAAGTCAAGATGTCATAGATAGGTTGAAAGTCAGGAGCAGTGTTTCCTCATATTTTTTATGTCCGTGTGCTGAATGAATTTTGTGATGTGCACCAATATGTGCATTTTTGTTATGTGACACATCACCTGTATATTGATGCACATCAGAAAATTCCTGCTGCATATGGACGGTATGTGGCAGGGGTGAGGCTGAAGGGTTCGGAGTGTGGGGGGGGCTGAAGTGGGGCAGAGGTTTAGGGTGTGGGGTCTGGGGTAGGGCTGGGAATGAGGGGCTCAGGGCTAGGGTAGAGGGTTGGAGTGCAGGGGAGTGAGGGGTCCAGCTGGGGGTGCGGTCTCTGGGCTGGGGATGGGAATGAGGGGTTAGGACTAGGGCAGAGCGTTGGGGTGCATGGGGGTGAGGGCTCTGGCTGGGGGTGCGGGCTCTGGGGTGGGGCTGGGAATGAGGGGCTCAGGGCTGGAGCAGAGGGTTGGGGTGCAGGGGGCTCAGGGCTCCAGATGGGGGTGCGGGCTCTGGGATGGGGCTGGGAATGAGGGGTTTGGGGATCAGGTTGCCCCAGGGGGAGAGGGCTCCCCCCAGCCCTCTCTCACCACAGCAGCTCAGGCCCAGGTGAGAGAGCACCTGTCTCCTGGCCGCAGCAGCTCTGGTGGAAATGGGCTGGGGCTGAGGGAGGGGACAGGATTTATTTTTCCTAAGTCAAAACGGGGAAGGGAAGGATTTATGCTTCAGTTTTTACCTTATAAACTTCGGTCCTGTCTAATATATAAGACGCTATGGGAATAAGACACCATGTCATGTGGTGACATCACAAGAGCAGAGTTTGTGAGAACTGCAGCAACCGAGAGGGCAGGGGATTTAGCATCAGATTGCTTCAAATGCCGCATTCGTTGGCTGGCATTTAACAGCAACGCTTAGCTAACAGAATGGAGAAAGGAATTCTCTGCTAAAGATTCAACCTGCCCCTTTGGCCAACTCCACCCCTTCCCTGAACAGAGTGTGCTCAGAACAACACCCCCCCACACACACACACAAGCCCACAGCTGGGCGCCCAGCACAAAGCAAGGGAGGGGGTTGTTTGGCTTGTTTTATTTTTACTTGCAAAAGGTTTTTTCAAAAGCATTTTCTGCCCCTGTTTCCTATGGTAAGGAAGCAAATGGTTGTGGGGAAAGGAACCGGAGAGTGGTGGAGCCAGGGCAGTGGGGGGAAGTTGCCGGAGGCTGAAGAAGGCAACGGGGGGCTGAAGGTGACCAGGTGCGGTGAGGGGAAGGGAACTGTTTGGGGAGGCTGAACAGGGCGATGGGGGGCAGTTGGAGGAGGCTGAAAGGGAAGATGGGGGAAGGGGACATTTGGGGGGAGGCTGAAGGAGGCAATGGGTTGAAGGAGGCTGGGGCAACGTGGCAGTTGTGGGGGCTGCTCATCCCCATGTGAGCGGAGGAGGAAGAGGAGCTGCCCTTGTATGAGAAGCTGTTTCCTATTAGAACTTGCAACTTCACTGTTCCTGAGCAGGGTCCTGTGATCAAAGGGGAACTAGATGGGTTCATGGAGGCCAGGTCCATCAATGGCTGTTAGCCGGGATGGGCAGGGATGTGTCCCTAGCCTCTGTCTGTCAGAAGCTGGGAATTGGGCAACAGGGTATGGGTCACTGGATGATTCCTGTCTGTTCATTCCCTCTGGGGCACCTGGCACTGGCCGCTGTTGGCAGACAGGACACTGGGCTAGATGGACCTTTGGTCTGACCCAGTCTGGCCGTCCTTATCTTCTAATGTACTTCTCACATTCTCAGTAACATCTGCAAGTTGCTGCCCTCACGCGCCATCAGAATCTGCTCCCTGCAATCAAAGGCAGGGAATATCCCCCTGAAGGGGAGAAATCGGAGGGGAGGGATGGGCAGAGGGACAAATCTGGGACAAGCTCAGGGGTTCAGACTGGGGTGGGGGGCGGCCTGCCCTGCCAGGTAGGTGCAGAAGGGAGGCAGAGGGGATAAAAGTTATGACGGGTGCGGGGAGCCATCAGCAGCAGTTCCAAACTTCCCTTCTCACCCTGACAGGCTGCAGAATAACGACCCCGTTTTGCTCCAGACCATCCCATCTTCCTAGGGGCCGGGGAAGGGAAATGGCTGTGGTGGATCCAGCTCAGGTAGGAGATTTTGGGGGAGCTGCTGGGGAGGGTTGTTGTAGAGGGGGAGGGTCATGAAATCCTAGAGTTCACAGTTCTAAGGAAGGGTAGAAAAGAGTACAGGAAAATAGAGACAATGGATTTCAGGAAGGCGGATTTTGGTAAGCTCCGAGAGCTGATAGGTAAGGTCCCATGGGAATCAAGACTGAGGGGAAAAACAACTGAGGAGAGTTGGCAGTTTTTCAAAGGGACACTATTAAGGGACCAAAAGCAAGCTATTCCGCTGAGTGGGAAAGATAGGATATGTGGCAAAAGACCTCCTTGGCTTAACCACGAGATCTTGCATGATCTAAAATATAAAAGGAATCATATAAAAAATGGAAACTAGGACAGATTACAAAGGATAAATATAGGCAAACAACACAGGAATGCAGGGGCAAGATTAGAAAGGCAAAGGTACAAAATGAGCTCAAACTGGCTACGGGAATAAAGGGAAACAAGAAGCCTTTTTATCAATACTATCGGAGAAAAACACAGTTCTCACTCTTTGGTTGGGTACAGCAAAGTCAGATACTTTATTCTCTCTCTATCAATTGCATAGAGGGAGAGAGTGCACTAGGACACAGGGTCTCCCCCTCCTAGGCAGGTCTCTCCCAGGTAAACAATTACAGCAAGCATTTATACCTTTTGTTACAGACAATAATGAGCAAGAGCTGCATTTTGTTTATACATAGGTCATCCTGATATCTTATTTTCCTCACTTGTTTAGACTCTAGTCTACATACAATATTATCTACACAAGGTCGCAACGACTTCTCACACAGTTCTTTCCCACTCGCCTCACACAATCCTCGCTTCTACAAATCTCGCGTTATTAGGGTTACAGTTAGCCTAACTCTTGCTAACAAACTGTCATGCATTGCAATCCCCTTCCTGTCCGTTCTTTCTCTGCTTCCACAATACATTAGAAGCAAGAGGAAGACCAAGGACAGGGTAGGCCCACTGCTCAGTGAGGAGGGAGAAACAGTAACAGGAAACTTGGAAATGGCAGAGATGCTTAATGACTTCTTTGTTTTGGTCTTCACCGAGAAGTCTGAAGGAATGACTAACATAGTGAATGCTAATGGGAAGGGGGTAGGTTTAGAAGATAAAATAAAAAAAGAACAAGTTAAAAATCACTTAGAAAAGTTAGATGCTTGCAAGTCACCAGGGCCTGATGAAATGCATCCTAGAACACTCAAGGAGCTAATAGAGGAGGTATCTGAGCCTCTAGCTATTATCTTTGGAAAATCATGGGAGACAGGAGAGATTCTAGAAGACTGGAAAAGGGCAAATATAGTGCCCATCTATAAAAAGGGAAATAAAAGCAAGCCAGGAAACTACAGACCAGTTAGTTTAACTTCTGTGCCAGGGAAGATAATGGAGCAAGTAATCAAGGAAATCATCTGCAAACACTTGGAAGGTGGTAAGGTGATAGGGAATAGCCAGCATGGATTTGTAAAGTACAAATCATGTCAAAACAATCAGATAGCTTTCTTTGCTAGGATAAAGAGTCTTGTGGATAAGGGAGAAGTGGTGGATGTGGTATACCTAGACTTCAGTAAGGCATTTGATAGGGTCTTGCATGATATTCTTATCGATAAACTAGGCAAATACAACTTAGATGGGGCTACTATAAGGTGGGTGCATAACTGGCTGGATAACCGTACTCAGAGAGTAGTTATTAATGGTTCCCAATCCTGCTGGAAAGGTATAACAAGTGGGGTTCCGCAGGGGTCTGTTTGGGGATCGGCTCTGTTCAATATCTTCATCAACGACTTAGATATTGGCATAGAAGTACGGTTATTAAATTTGCAGATGATACCAAACTGGGAGGGATTGCAACTGCTTTGGAGGATAGGGTCATAATTCAAAATGATCTGGACAAATTGGAGAAATGGTCTGAGGTAAACAGGATGAAGTTTCACAAAGACAAATGCAAAGTGCTCCACTTAGGAAGGAACAATCAGTTTCACACATACAGAATGGGAAGAGACTGTCTAGGAAGGAGTACGGCAGAAAGGAATCTAGGCGTTATAGTGGACCACAAGCTAAATATGAGTTAACAGTGTGATGCTGTTGCAAAAAAAGCAAACATGATTCTGGGATGCATTAACAGGTGTGTTGTGAACAAGACATGAGAAGTCATTCTTGCGCTCTACTCTGCGCTGGTTAGGCCTCAACTGGAGTATTGTGTCCAGTTCTGGGCACCACATTTCAAGGAAGATGTGGAGAAATTGGAGAGGGTCCAGCATGGTCTAGACAGTATTTGGTCCTGCCATGAGGGCAGGGGACTGGACTCAATGACCTCTCGAGGTCCCTTCCTGTCCTAGAATCTATGAAGGAGGCAACAACCTGTCATGTGTGATCTAAGGAGCAGGAAAAGAATCTGGGAATGACCTTTTGTAAAATCTCATCTTCTTCCGAAAACCTGTGGAAATAGCTGATTCAAGAAGTTGTTGACAGATGGATAGTACGCGTCTATCAGCTCCTGGGTTCACTAGCCGTTGTCAACCAAGCAAGTTGGCAGACTGAAGACAGGGCAAGAATGCTAAACCAGAACGGTCTTTGCTCTTGTCACACATGACATCACAATAAACTTATGCATACACACACACACACACACACACAGACATACAGACAGAGGCTGGTACCATTAGCAACAGGAATTTTGATTTGTGGGAGGGGCTGACAAAGGACTGATACTTTGCATGTACAGAATATATCACATTGTACCTGGGGAGTCACAAAGTAGTTTACAAACTTGAATTCAAGGAGACTAACAGCTGTCCTGAGCAGGACCAGGTGAAGGTGGGGCTGTACTGAGAGGTCTGTGAGCTGCAGCGGGACCAGCTGGACTGGGTTTCGCTCTGGTGGAGCAGGCGAGAGGGTCTGGGGGCCAGTGCATTGGGGGAGGGGCTGTCACCCCAGTGGCCGAAGCCCGGAGCACTGACCCCCTCACCCCTCTTGTGGCTGAAGTCCAGAGCCCCAACCTCCCTCCCTGCCCTCCTGTGGATGAGTCGCAGAGCCCAGACCCCCCCCACTCCCCTCCACCTCCCCAGCGGCTGAAGCTTGGAGCCATGATCTTCCCCCCATGGCAGCCGAAGACCAGGTCTCTTCCCCTCATCTCTCTTGGTGGCTTGAGCTTGGACCACAAGCCCGGAGTCCTCCCTCCCCACCTCCGCCCTGGGTG
The DNA here is from genome assembly GCF_011386835.1 of Chrysemys picta bellii. Taxonomy (NCBI): domain Eukaryota; kingdom Metazoa; phylum Chordata; order Testudines; family Emydidae; genus Chrysemys; species Chrysemys picta. Next base: position 10,923,638 of record NC_088803.1, on the reverse strand, counting down.
CTATAGCCTGGATCCTGGAGTCTCTACCCAGTTGTGGGAGACCAGAGCCCCAAACCCAGAGCTCCCCCTCCATCGATCAAGCCTGGAGCCCTGAGCCCATCCCCACCCCCGGGAGTTGTTTCGGAAGATGGTACATGCCTATGTAGGGCCCTATGAAATCTCTTTTATTATTGGGGATTTTCCAATTTAGTATTTTCTGAGTTTTGTCCTTTCCATTTCTTAAAAAATAATTCCGTCTTTATGGTTTTTGTGTTAATCACAATTGTTTGATACACTGACCACAGTTAAGTAGCTTTACTATAAATGCACACAAATGTTCAGAAATGGCTTGCAAGGGGAGAAACTGATTTTACTAAAAGAATCCTACAATTTAAACAAAACTTCCTGCAGATGCCCAGAGTACGGTAAAAGTGACATTTTTAACGCACCTTTTAAAGTAGCCGTCAGTAACACGACCAACTCACATTGCTGAACAGTGACTCTACAGTCCACAGCAGTGTGTTTGTGCATGGGGGAGGGAGGATGTGGGGGGAGTGGAGTGTGTGTGTGTGTTGGGGGAGAGTATGTATGGCTGTGTTGGGGAGTGGGGGAGAAGTGTGAGTGTGTGGGTGGAAGTTTATGGGGCGCAGTGGAGGTGAGTGAGTGGGGGTGGGGGGGCGGAAGTTTGTGGGAGCAGTGGAGGTGAGTGTGAGTTGGGGGTGTGTGTGGGTGGAAGTTTGTGGGGGCAGTGGAGGTGAGTGTGGGGGTGGGTGGAAGTTTGTGGGGGCAGTGGAGGTGAGTGTGGGAGTGGGGGTGGGTGGAAGAGTGTGGGGGCAGTGGAGTTGGGGGTGGGTGGAAGTTTGTGGGGGCAGTGGAGGGAAGTATGGGGGGGTGGGGTTGGGTGGAAGTTTGTGGGGGCAGTGGAGGTGAGTGTGGGGGTGGGGGTGTTTGGAAGTTTGTGGGGGCAGTGGAGGTGGGGGTGGGGAGTTTGTGGGGGCAGTGCAGGTGAGTGTGTGGGTGGGTATGGGTGGAAGTTTGTGAGGACAGTGGAAGTGAGTGTGGGGGTGGGGGTGGGTGGAAGTTTGTGGGGGCAGTGCAGGTGGGGTGTGTGGAAGTTTGTGGGGGCAGTGCAGGTGAGTGTGTGGGTGGGTATGGGTGGAAGTTTGTGGGGGCAGTGGAGGTGAGTGTGGGGGTGGGGGTGGGTGGAAGTTTGTGGGGGCAGTGGAGGTGAGTGTGGGTGGAAGTTTGTGGGGGCAGTGGAGGTGAGTGTGGGGGTGGGGGTGGGTGGAAGTTTGTGGGGGCAGTGGAGGTGAGTGTGGGGGTGGGGGTGGGTGGACGTTTGTGGGGGCAGTGGAGGTGGGGCTGGGGAGGGGGTGGGTGGAAGTTTGTGGGGGCAGTGCAGGTGAGTGTGTGGGTGGGTGTGGGTGAAAGTTTGTGGGGGCAATGGAGGTGAGTGTGGGGGTGGGTGGAAGTTTGTGGGGGCAGTGGAGGTGAGTGTGGGGGTGGGGGTGGGTGGAAGTTTGTGGGAGCAGTGGAGGTGAGTGTGGGGGTGGGTGGAAGTTTGTGGGGGCAGTGGAGGTGAGTGTGTGGGTAGGGGTGGGTGGAAGTTTGTGGGGGCAGTGGAGGTGAGTGTGGGGGTGGGTGGAAGTTTGTGGGGGCAGTGGAGGTGAGTGTGTGGGTGGGGGTGGGTGGAAGTTTGTGGGGGCAGTGGAGGTGAGGGTGACTGTGTGTTGGAGCAGTCAGGAGGCCGGGGGTCCCGTCCTCCGCGTGTGCTGGAGCTGCCTGGGCAGGGCTGAGCTGAGAGGAGAGGAGCCGCCCAGGGAGCCGCACGGGGGGCAGAGCAGCAGCCCGTGTAGGGGCAGAGTGGGGCTGGGGCTGGAGCCCTCTGGAGCCAGGTGCGGGGAGCAGCTGGGCAGAGTGAGGGGGTACCTGGGCAGCGGGCCCAGCACAGGGAGACCCCACCAGTCAAGAGGCCTTGCAGGCCGCACTGGGAGGGGTATTGTAACCCCCGCGGGGGAGGGGCTCTGCCACCTAGACCCTGAGGTCGTGTGGCCAGAGCGAGTGTCCGACCCGCGGCGTCCCTGCAGCACAGCCAGGGCCTGGCCAGGGGCCTGGGACGTGTGAAGGACAGACTGTGAACTGCCCTGACATTCCAGCCACAGCTGTTTGGGATCCCCGTGCCACAGAGCGGGGTGACGGCTTTTCCTTTCACCTTCCCCAGTTTCTCCTTATTTTTAATGACTTGCTGTTTAAGAACTTGTGTTTGCTTTGAACTATATGCGATGATCAATGGGTCAGGGAAGCGTCCGGAACAGAGAGAGTACCCCGGAGTGGAGACACCCGAGCCCTGTCCTAAGTACAACAACCAGATTGAGGGTCGAGCCCCAGGAATCCTGGGCCCAGCCTTGTCTGGGTTACGAGGACTCTGCCACACGAGAGTAGAAGGGGTGTCCTGGAGTCAGGCGGGCCTCTGGCTGAAGGGAGTGGGAGCGAGGACTCAGATCCTTTCGCCAGCCAATTCCACAGGGGTAGTGTATGAGCCAGGAAAGGTCCCCACGCTAGCGGGACCATTCCCCCGCTTACATAGGCCTGGACACAGAATGCCTTTAGCTGTGGATTGCACTGCAGATCTGATTGGCTGTAAATCCTGGATACCTCTGGCAACATGAGACTGCATGAACTGGTCCTTTCCTATGGTCTGGCTCTGGTGAGGGAAGACTAAAAGGTCTTTTCACAGTTGGACCAGGACAGTCTCTGGGGAGTGCATTATTCTCCTCAGCACTTCCATTCTGTAGTGCCCTGACAGCAAGATCCCAGGTGAATGTGTGGGTTACTCTCCCTGGCAGGGTCAGGCTTTCTGTTCAGTTTTTAATGACTGAAATGCTTTTCTCTTCTTTGTAACCTAGGCACATGGTTGGACTCCAATCGCAGAGCGGAAGCAGAAAATAGTCACCCTTCCCCGGAGATGCCCAGCTAAAGAGGGAACTTTTCAGTAAGAGCTCCCTGCTGGTTCACACATGCATGTAGAAAGCGTCCATGCGGGTGTCTGTCAGTGAGGTTTCTCTGTCTGTTCTGTCAAATGTTTGCTTACTTGTTTTCTGACTGGTGCCGGCTGAAAGGATTTTGTATCCGAGGAAGGATGTATCCTCCTGGTTAGCAAACAAACAAAGCAGCACATTTCATGTCCAGATTATATTTAGTCGTAAATCGACATTGTGATGGTTCCCCACCAAGGAAAGTTACCCCGTCTTTAGGAAAATGACTGAAGTACGAATGCCAAACACAATTCCAATAGAGGATTCAAAGCAAGGTTTTCTGCATGGTGATTAAAGGCTTTAAGTTAAATCAGTCCACGCTGAGGTGAGCAATTAAGAGTTGTTATCTTCACTGAAGGCAGTTGAGGTCTAAGCCCTTGGTTCTGTCTGAATGGAAATTCGTTCCATTTACTAATCCGGTTTCAGGAGCATTGTGTGGGGTGCAAGGAGAGGCCAGTGCCATGAGGACAAATGGCTTTGGATGTAAAGGTCGCCGGCAGCACCTGTAACACCTCCACCGCAACATGCCCTCGCTTGTCCTGGCTCTGGAGCTGCGGCTGGAGCGGGGCTCGGGTCAAACCCTTTGGCGCTGAAGCCCAGTGTTGACATCTCGCTCTCGGGGGCCCAGACTGACCCAGCCACAATCCCCGCGTGGGGGGATGGGAGGCGAGCTCTGTCTCCCATGGCCGTGGGGAGCATCTCGGGGAGAAGCGGATGCTGGCATTGGGATTTTACACAAAGACCTTTCAGAAGAGCCCCAGGCAGTGTCTGAGCTGGCTCGGATGAGGCAGCAAGGGGCAACGCAGCCTGAGCCAGTGAAACTGCCAATCCCCCAGGGAGCAGTGGAAGCAGGCCCAAGCCGTAGCAAAGAGCGGGTCCTGCCGGGAGACGGGAAGCAGGCAGATGGCAGCTCTGTGGGACAGAGAGTGTCTGTTTGTTCTGGATGTGGACGGCACCAGGCACAATGGAGCTGGTCCCTGAGTGGGGCCTGTACGCAATGCTAATAAAAGAAGGGGATTTGTTGGATTACTCTAAATCCCGAGTGGAAAGGTGGAGGTGACGGGGCAAGCCCTGGACAGATGGGATCTGCCCAACCAGGGCAGCATGTGCACGATGGGGAAGGGGAAAGGCCATTGGAAGTGTTTCCACAGAAGCAAAAAAATCAGGGAACCAGCCCAACCATGGTGGAGTGAGGCTGTTCCCTGGGCTAGATCTCCACAGACAGCAGTCATGGGCAGGCTGAGAGGGATGGCCTGGATTCACTTTGGATTGGCTCCAGTGTAAATGAGACGAGAATTGTCCCAGAAGGGCCCAGGTGCAAGAGTGACGGACAATGTAGGTGGAGCCTGTGAATTAAAAAATTAGGTGCATTATAAAACAGTAGTAAAATAATCCCCCTGCTCCCCTTCTCGTGATGGGTGACCCCAAGTCTGACCTTGTACCTGTCCATGGGGCATCATCACTGAATGGGGGAGCTGTTAACGAGGCACCACAGGGATTAGCTGTAGCCCCCTCACTATTCAACTTTGTAATTAACCATCTGGAAGTAAATATAAAATCACTGCTGATAATTCCTGCCCATTTCCCTTCAGGATGGAGCAGGATTGGAGTGTATTTGTGTTAATGACATCGCTGTAGATTGTTGTTCGTTCCCCATCTTGACAATTCAGACAGTCCCTTTCCCATTCAGATCTCCAGCATCTCGTTCCAATAGCAGGTCCGGTTTTCTCTGGGGCACTGACATGTTTCAGGGGGTTGGTGAGTGAACTCATCCTTGCATTCCGTCCTTGATGAGGCGGGACAAGGGTGGTCACTTTTGTTGGGTCAGAAAGTTGGCAACCCTAGATCCAGGGGAAACAAACACCCAACGATGCTGGCCAGGGGCAGGACATCAGCTTGGACGGGAGGGGTGGGGGTGGCAGTGACATCACAAAGGCCTGTTGCAGGAACTCAGCCTATTGGGCAAAGGTGGTGGGGAGGGGGTGACCTCACAGAGAGACACTGACATCAGCCGGGCAGGACAGTGGTGCAGGGCCAGGCCAGTCTCTGAGACCGCCCCCTCGGCTTTGCTGCCGCAAGTCTCCTTCGCGAGGTCTCTCCTCGAGGACTGAGAGAGAATTAGGATTCATAGATGTGAGCATGAGGAGGAACCTCTGTGGAGATTTCTCCTTTCCTACCATTGATTGTGCCAAAAACAAACTTCCCTTTTACAAGGTAAGAAGCCCAGAGTGGTTTGGAACCTGTTCAGTTTGATCCCCCTGGTGCAGGCAGCATTCTAGGCCCAGAAAACACTGGCTTAAGGTGGCCAAAGTTGATTTCCTGCCTAGGACTTTGATGCTTGTGTGACAATGCGGTTCTGGCGGAACCCAACTGAGAGTGCCAACTCAGGACAAATTGCTCAAATAGGGCAGTTACAGCCCAAGGCTGGGTTTTTTTTCCACCTCTAAGGCAAACCAAACCAGCCAGACTAGGAGGACTTCGGTCTCACCCCACTGGCTAACCGCAAGTCTCACAAGCAATCTCCTTAGACACTCCAGTTTCCCAGTACTCCCACCAGTGCCACTCGTTATGGGGACAAATGGTTATGAAAACCAATACCCCAGTAAAAGAAAAATGGTTCTCCTGATCCCAAAGGACCAAGCCCCAGACCCAGGTCAATATACAAATCAGGTATTACCCACAAATCACGCTGCTGCCAATCCTTCAGAATCTAAAATCTAAAGGTTTATTCGTAAAAGGAAAAAGATAGAGATGAGAGTTAGAATTGGTTAAATGGAATCAGTTACATACAGTAATGGCAAAGTTCTTGGTTCAGGCTTGCAGCAGCGATGGAATAAACTGCAGGTTCAAATCAAGTCTCTGGAATACATCCCCCGCTGGGATGGGTCCTCAGTCCTTTGTTCAAAGCTTCAGCTTGTAGCAAAGTTCCTCCAGAGGTATGAAGCAGGATTGAAGACAAGATGGAGATGAGGCATCAGCCTTATATAGTCTTTTCCAGGTGTAAGAACATCTCTTTGTTCTTACTGTGGAAAATTACAGCAAAATGGAGTCTGGAGTCACATGGGCCAGTCCCTGCATACTTTGCTGAGTTACAAGGCTTATCTGCCTTCTCTCCATGGGTCCATTGTATAGCTGATGGTCCTTAATGGGCCATCAAGGAGGCTAGGCAGAGCTAATCTCAGCTTGTCTGGGATGTCACCCAGAAGCATAGCATAAGTTTGCCATACAGGCAGTATAGAGCCAATATTCGCCATACAGACAGTATAGAGCCAATATTCATAACTTCAACTACAAAACTGATACACACATATAGACAGCATAATCATAACCAGTAAACCATAACCTTGTCCTAGACACCCCATTTGACCCCCTTTATACAAGATTTGGGTGCCACTACAGGACCTTGGTTGCCACAATGATCTATACGGTCCCAGTTTATGTCAATAACGTCACACCCCCAACGCAAAATTGATGCAGGAAGGGATAACCCAAACATCACTGACTGCATCCCAAGAGCTCCCCATCCTGGGTTCTGTCTCACTACAGCTAGTATTGGGTTAGAAGCCATACCAGTGTATAACAGAAATGGTTTATCAAAATCATGTTCAACCACATGATTGAACCTCTTTACAACCTCAAGGTAAAACTTAGTTAGAACAATAGTGGATTGGATCTGCTCTGGCAGCATGGTTCCTGTATGTCTCATGTGATCTTGCCAAGAGCTAAAGAAAACAGCTACTTTATCCATACCAGCTCGGGCAAATGTTTGGAACCCAATTAACATCGAATAAATGCAGATATTAATGTTCTTCATAGTCCAGGAATCTTGGCATTTAGCCATGAAAGCAATATGGTAGTGTGCCTCAGTCTTTTTTTTCATACAGCACATCGGGTCTGGAATGTCTTTTCCCCTGTGAAAAGTTCCCATATTGTTTATAGGCATTACCTGTGAAACCCCAGTGTAACAAGGCCTTTTAACATAAGGTGTGTTTTCATGTATTCCTTTTAACATGTTCAAGGGATTCTCCAAAAGATTAGACACATTGTACATTTTTACAGTTTGTGGCAATAGCAACACATTCATTACAAAATTAAGCAATAACAACAAGTTCATTGCAAGTGTCCATCTGCAATCATGGTTGTCATGACACCCCTTTGGCTCAATACCATTGGAGTTTGGGCATTTTAGGGTTAACCTGTGGCTTCCCTTTGCAAAATTCAGTTTTCTCTTTCCTCCTTGTCCTGCAGGATCAAACCCTGATTTCTCTTGCTTAACAGAATTCACTGGCTGATGGGGTGGGCCCTCTGTGCTAACAGCTATTAGCAAGTCCTCCCTTTCCCAGCCAGGCAAGTAATTTGCACTACCCCAGACCAGAGCCAGTGCACCAGTTTTCATATCCTTAACTGCTATAATTTCCAAGGCTGGACTCTGCCTTAAAGAGATACCACACAAATCCAAAGAGTCTGCTTGCTCTCCCCCGCATCCTCAAGCATTCAGCCATAAAACTGCTCTGCTCTGACACATCAGTAACCAAATCTGTCCTCAAACCCTGAAGCACAAACTGCTCGTTTAAAGAATCAGAAAGGAAACATTCCTGTTCCAACACCATTGTCTCCCCAACAAGTTGGCCCCACACAGCCACTTGGTTATAGGGCTGCCTCAATTCCTTAACAACTTTTACTTCCTCTGAGACCCTCTCAAAGCTACCCACACTGGATCTTTTAAAAGGAAAGTCAGTGGATCCATTCACAACAGACAATTTCTGGCTGCTAGGAACTGAAACTTCCTTGCTTAAATCACTCTCACACCCTTCAGTTGCAGGGAACTGCTTGCACCGAGTACCATGAGGATTCCTTTCTCCAGGAGCTTTTCTAAGCAGCAAATCACCCCTCACAGAAATTCTGCCCTTACCCTCTTCACCTAGGGCTTGCTCTAAAGGAACACTTTCCTGAGCAACAACAGACTCTGTCTGGGTTTTACTTGCATTCAGGATCACCTTTGGCCCATCAGGCAGATCTCTACACAATCCCCTTTCAGGCAAACCCATAGACTTCCTAGATAAAAGGTTAGAAATACTTCCCTTCTCTTTGCCACACACAAGCTTAGGAATTTTTTCCTTTTTGCTACAAGTTGTTAAACTGTCCGTAGGTACCACAACCAAATTACCTTTCCGCTCTCCTTGTGCCCTGGCTAGGGTATCACCCTGATCAGACAGAGTTGTTACACCCTTCTCCAACCACACATGAGCAACAGGCAAAATACAAGCACCAGAATTTTCTGGTCTCTGGGATTTTGCTAAGACACTAACTGGATGCAACCTAGTTACGGTGCCATTCTCCCCAGCAGATGCAAACTTAGGACCATTCCCTTCCTGGGCTTTCGTTGAATCCAGAACCAACTCTGAGACAGCTAAATTACTCTCAATCATCACAGGCCGAAAGGCACCTTCTGTCTGCTCCACAGACAAAAAAGAGTTGGAGACGCATTTTTCTTTACTAGACATACAGTTTGGGATTTCATTTCCCTTGTCCCAGCAAACCGGGCTGTTCACAGACAACTGCTTGGAGACTGGGGTACCTTCCTCCATAGGCAAGTCAATACCCCTGACAGACACATTTCCTTCACTGTCGCTATTCTTTGCACAGGAAACACATAAGGTATAGGGACACTCATTTTCCACTCTCCTTGCCTTCCCAAACTGCTGACTAGATAAAGCCATCAGTTCACAAGACTGCCTAGACTCATCCAAAATCTCCTTGTTCTCCTCTCCCTTCGCTTGATCTAATTCCAGATTTACTTCTGAGACATTAGATGGACATTCAGAAACTTCATTCACAGCCAAACAGCTACTTTCCAAGGACAAACTTTTGGAGAAACCCTCCATAGGCACAACCTTAGGATCAATCCTCTCTTGTGCTTGGTTTGTATTAACTTGACTGACCATAGCTTTAATATCATTTCCAATCATAATATCCTTAGGGATTATGTCTTTTACTCCCACAACCATGGTGCCCTCCAAACCCTTCCATTTCAGGTGGATTTTAGCCAAAGGCACCCTGACAAAATACTTAGATAAGGCTACAACAGTTACATCTTCACCTGGCAAATAATCTTCCTTCCTGACAAGACTTGCTTTAACCAGAGTAATATCTGCTGTGGTGTCCCTCCATGCCATACACCTTACTCCATTCACTTCTGCACTGCTAATAAACTCTGCGTTATTTCCCCCATATTTAGCTTTAATGTGAGTTTTAAGGTCAAATTCTTCAGAGACCACAGAAACAGCATTTGCACACAGGGCACCAATGCTGGGCTCTGTGTGGCTTGCCTGTGAGTTTACAACAACAGGGTTAGCATTTGCCGTGGCATTTGGGGTTGCTGGTTTTGGGCTGCCCTTCAGTGTCGGGCAGTCTGGTCTCATGTGGCCCAGGATACCACAGTGATAGCATGTAACCTGTTCCATCCTGGGATGTGAGTTCCTACCCTCCAGGCCCCCTTGAACTCCTTTAGAAGAGTCAGGTTTATTTTTAAATCCTTCCCTCCTCTTGAACTGGGGAGAATGGTGATCAGTTTTCCCCGGGGTTTTACACCCTTCTCGAGCCCTGTTTTGGGTATGGGCATCCGCAATCTCTGCTGCCCGTAGGACTGACTCAGGGTCCCTGTCACACACAGCTGCTCTCACATTGTCAGGCACAATGTCTAAGAACTGTTCCAAAGTTATCAAATCCAGCAGTTTTTCAAAACTCCCATGCGCCTTGGCTCCCACAACCCACTTTTTAACAAAACCCATCAGCTTATGAGCACATTCTACAAAAGTACAATCCTTAGGCATTTTAAACTCTCTAAACTTAACTCTGTAAGATTCAGGAGTAACCTTGAATCGCCTTAACACAAAATCTTTAAACTGCCCATAATCCAAGGCTTCTTGTTCCCCCAAGTCATTAAATACCTCCCTGGCTTTTCCAGTCAGTCTGGTCAGCAGGACAGGCATTCGCTGACCCTCAGGGATCTGGTACAGATTGCAGAGGCGTTCAAAGGTAGACAAAAACTCCTCTATATCCTCAGTATCGTTGTAAATGGGACACATCCTTTCCCAGTTTTTCTCATGGTGGGGGGGAAGTGGAGTACCAGGTGGGGATGACTTTCTCCGCTCTTCCATTACTTGGAGCTGAAGTCTGGCCGTCTCCTGTTCAGCAACGAGCAGCTCTAGACGCCCCTTACGAGCTCTCTCTTCTCTCTCTTCAGCCTCCTTCTTTCTTTGATCGGCTTCTTTCTCTCTCTCAGCAGCCTCCTTCTCTAATTCTGCTATTTTTTGCTTCTCCAGCAATCGAAGATCTGCTAGTTTCTGTTCATGCTCAAATTGCAGTTGACTTGTCACCCTTTGCATCCTAATTTTTTCTGCATCTTCTGCAGCCTTAGGTAAGGGCTGTGCTCTTGCCCCCTGATCACTGGCTATTAACAGATTTCTCAGTTCTTCCTTTGTAGCTTTCTTTCTAAAGCTTATCCTCTTTTCTGAACACAAATTTTCCAGGGCTTTTTTGCCAAGTCCCTCATATGCTCTTTGCTCAGCCATTGCAGCAGCTCTTTAACCAACAAAACTCTCAATCCCAAAATTCAAATTTGGATAGCGTGGGGTTCTGACCCAAAGCTTAATTGACCTGGTTCTGTGGATCCAAGCACAACTACGCCACTGTGACAATGCGGTTCTGGCTGACCCAACTGAGAGTGCCAACTCAGGACAAATTGCTCAAATAGGGCAGTTACAGCCCAAGGCTGGGGTTTTTTTCCACCTCTAAGGCAAACCAAACCAGCCAGACTAGGAGGACTTCGGTCTCACCCCACTGGCTAACCGCAAGTCTCACAAGCAATCTCCTTAGACACTCCAGTTTCCCAGTACTCCCACCAGTGCCACTCGTTATGGGGACAAATGGTTATGAAAACCAATACCCCAGTAAAAGAAAAATGGTTCTCCTGATCCCAAAGGACCAAGCCCCAGACCCAGGTCAATATACAAATCAGGTATTACCCACAAATCACGCTGCTGCCAATCCTTCAGAATCTAAAATCTAAAGGTTTATTCGTAAAAGGAAAAAGATAGAGATGAGAGTTAGAATTGGTTAAATGGAATCAGTTACATACAGTAATGGCAAAGTTCTTGGTTCAGGCTTGCAGCAGCGATGGAATAAACTGCAGGTTCAAATCAAGTCTCTGGAATACATCCCCCGCTGGGATGGGTCCTCAGTCCTTTGTTCAAAGCTTCAGCTTGTAGCAAAGTTCCTCCAGAGGTATGAAGCAGGATTGAAGACAAGATGGAGATGAGGCATCAGCCTTATATAGTCTTTTCCAGGTGTAAGAACACCTCTTTGTTCTTACTGTGGAAAATTACAGCAAAATGGAGTCTGGAGTCACATGGGCCAGTCCCTGCATACTTTGCTGAGTTACAAGGCTTATCTGCCTTCTCTCCATGGGTCCATTGTATAGCTGATGGTCCTTAATGGGCCATCAAGCAGGCTAGGCAGAGCTAATCTCAGCTTGTCTGGGATGTCACCCAGAAGCATAGCATAAGTTTGCCATACAGACAGTATAGAGCCAATATTCGCCATACAGACAGTATAGAGCCAATATTCATAACTTCAACTACAAAACTGATACACACATATAGACAGCATAATCATAACTAGTAAACCATAACCTTGTCCTAGACACCCCATTTGACCCCCTTTATACAAGATTTGGGTGCCACTACAGGACCTTGGTTGCAACAATGATCTATACGGTCCCAGTTTATGTCAATAACGTCACAGCTTGGAATCCCTGGGGACATTGGGATTTATCCTTTTTTGTTTCCCTTTTTATCTTTCCTCCCTCCTTTCTCCTCTTTTCTTGCTTTTTCCCCTTTCCCCGGCTTCCCTCTCTCTACCAAGGAGGGGTGTGTGTGGAGTGTGGATGGGGTGGGGGGTGCTCTCATTGCGGCAGGTCCTCACAAAGAGGTGGGGCTGGATCTGAGAGTGATCCTTTCTGATGGTGACCTGGGCCATCCTTTGGGACATCTGGTGAGACCTCTTAGCCTCCCACCCCTCAAAGTCTCAGTGCTGATTGGCCGAGCAGGGGGCTATCACCAGTGAGGAGACTCAGGTCCTTTTGGTCTCTTTTCAAATCAGGCAAATAAGTCACAACCAATCCAATGTATGGGATTAATCTTGCTGCTTCTCTCCATTAATTGTCTCTTGGCAGGTCAGGATTTCCTCTAGTGGTCGAGGTCTTCTAAAATACTGGCTGAATAATTACTGTGAACCACTGTTGGTCTGTAGCTCACTTGAGAGCACTTTATTCTGATCAGTCACTGTATGAAATTCAAGATGTCACAGATAGATTGAAAGTCAGGAGCAATGTGCAATTTTGTTATGTGACACATCACCTGTACATTGCTACACATCACAAAATTCCTTCTGCACATGGACGGTGTGTGGCAGGGCTGAGGCTGAAGGGTTCGGAGTGTCGGGGGGGCTGAAGTGGGGCAGAGGTTTGGGGTGTGGGCTCTGGGGTGGGAATGAGGGGCTCAGGGCAAGGGGAGAGGGTTGGGGTGCAGGGGGCTCAGGGCTCCGGCTGGGGCTGTGGGCTCTGGGGTGGGGCTGGGAATGAGGGGTTTGGGGAGCAGGTTGCCCGAGGGAGAGAGGACTCTCCCCCAGCCCTCTCTCACCACAGCAGCTCAGGGCCAGCTGAGAAAGCACCTGTCTCCTGGCCGCAGCAGCTCTGGTGGGGCTGGGCTCGGGCTAGGGGAGGGGACAGGATTTATTTTTCCTAAGTCAAAACGGGGAAGGGAAGGAGTTATGCTTCAGTTTTTACCTTATAAACTTTGGTCCTGTCTAATATATAAGACGCTATGGGAATAAGACACCATGTCATGTGGTGACATCACAAGAGCAGAGGGTGTGAGAACTGTAGCAACCGAGAGGGCAGGGGATTTAGAGTCAGATTGCTTCAAATGCCGCATTCGTCGGCTGGCATTTAACAGCAACGCTTAGCTAACAGAATGGAGAAAGGAATTCTCTGCTAAAGATTCAACCTGCCCCTTTGGCCAAGTCCACCCCTTCCCTGAACAGAGTGTGCTCAGAACAACACCCCCCCCCACACACACACACACACAAGCCCACAGCTGGGCGCCCAGCACAAAGCAAGGGAGGGGGTTGTTTGGCTTGTTTTATTTTTACTTTGCAAAAGGTTTTTTCAAAAGCATTTTCTGTCCCTGTTTCCTATGGTAAGGAAGCAAATGGTTGTGGGGAAAGGAACCTGAGAGTGGTGGAGCCAGGGCAGTGGGGGGAAGTTGCCGGAGGCTGAAGAGGGCAACGGGGGTCTGAAGGTGACCAGGTGCGGTGCGGGGAAGGGAACTGTTTGGGGAGGTTGAACGGGGCGATGGGGGGCAGTTGGAGGAGGCTGAAGGGGGAGATGGGCAAGGGGACATTTGGGGGGAGGCTGAAGGGGGCAATGGGTTGAAGGAGGCTGGGGCAGAGGGGCAGTTGGGGGGGCTGCTCATCCCCATGGCAGGGGAGGAGGAAGAGGAGCTGCCCTTGTATCAGAAGCTGTTTCCTATTAGAACTTGCAACTTCACTGTTCCTGAGCAGGGTCCTGTGATCAAAGGGGAACTAGATGGGTTCATGGAGGACAGGTCTATCAATGGCTGTTAGCCGGGATGGGCAGGGATGTGTCCCTAGCCTCTGTCTGTCAGAAGCTGGTAATTGGGCAACAGGGGATGGGTCACTGGATGATTCCTGTCTGTTCATTCCCTCTGGGGCACCTGGCACTGGCCACTGTTGGCAGACAGGACACTGGGCTAGATGGACCTTTGGTCTGACCCAGTCTGGCCGTCCTTATCTTCTAATGTACTTCTCACATGCTCAGTATTATCTGCAAGTTGCTGCCCTCACACGCCATCAGAATCTGCTCCCTGCAATCAAAGGCAGGGAATATCCCCCTGAAGGGGAGAAATCGGAGGGGAGGGATGGGCAGAGGGACAAATCTGGGACAAGCTCAGGGATTCAGCCTGGGGTGGGGGGCGGCCTGCCCTGCCAGGTAGGTGCAGAAGGGAAAACCCCCAGATAGAAGGAGGCAGAGGGGATAAAAGTTACCACGGGTGTGGGGAGCCGTCAAACTAGGGTGTGGTGGAGGGTAGAAGGACTTGTGTTCCTCACTGGATGGTCCATTTCAGCACCCCCTCCCCAGGGCTGTGGTGTTAAAGGCCCTGGGTGGCCCAGTGCCCAGGTACCTCAGCTCTGCTCTAGATGAAATGGTGACTGAGCTGCCAAAGGAGACTGGATTCAGGGAAATAGTTCACACCCTCCCCCCGACCCTCCTGGGCTCTGCTGGCATTAGCTCCTGAGCCAGAGACTGCAGGTGATACGAGAGATCTGGGGTAAGTGCTGGGCCCAGGCTGGAAAGTGACTCTGCAGAAATGGCTCCTGCTCGCCCCATTTCTGCCCCGAGTGTCTGCGCGGCGCAGAGCTGCTCCCACAGCGCCCCCAGGCTCACCCCCGTTAGCAGTGGCTGTAGCTATTGGCGAGGAAATGCCCACGGGAATGCAGGACAGTGACCGGCTCTTCATGCAGGAGGGAGAGGGGAGAGACTGGACAGGGCAGCTGGAGCAATCAGTGGGGAGGGAGGTTCCGGGCACCCAGCCTTGCCCAGCTCCATTCCCTGCAGCCCCCCGGGGCAGTGACTTTCCTGGGAGAGGGGAGGGGCAGAGAGAGGAAAAGCCAGTTCCTGCCTCTGCCTGGTCCCTGCGCTGCTGAGGGAATGGGCTGTTCTGGGGACAGTGTCGGGGGATCCCCCAAAGTGGATCCTTTGATTCTGCTCTTTTCTGGCGTTTGGCTCAGAGACTCTGTTCCTGGGAGAGTGTAATAGCGTCTGGTGGGTTTAGTCCCGGGGGAGAGGTCGGGTCTGTGCTGTAATAGCGTCACTGAGGCTTCTCCCAGCATGGCACAGTCTAGAGTATCTGTTTACAGGGACAGAGCCTGGGGGAATCGGGGTGTGAAATGGACTAACACTCATTCAGAAACCTCCCGAACTTCCCTTCTCACCCTGACAGGCTGCAGAATAATGACCCCGTTTTGCTCCAGACCGTCCCATCTTCCTAGGGGCCGGGGAAGGGAAATGGTGGATCCAGCTCAGGTATTGCAACTGCTTTGGAGGATAGGGTCATAATTCAAAATGATCTGGACAAATTGGAGAAATGGTCTGAGGTAAACAGGATGAAGTTTCACAAAGACAAATGCAAAGTGCTCCACTTAGGAAGGAACAATCAGTTTCACACATACAGAATGGGAAGAGACTGTCTAGGAAGGAGTATGGCAGAAAGGGATCTAGGGGCTATAGTGGACCACAAGCTAAATATGAGTCAGCAGTGTGATGCTGTTGCAAAAAAAGCAAACATGATTCTGGGATGCATTAACAGGTGTGTTGTGAGCAAGACATGAGAAGTCATTCTTGCCCTCTACTATGCGCTGGTTAGGCCTCAACTGGAGTATTGTGTCCAGTTCTGGGCACCACATTTCAAGGAAGATGTGGAGAAATTGGAGAGGGTCCAGCATGGTCTAGACAGTATTTGGTCCTGCCATGAGGGCAGGGGACTGGACTCAATGACCTCTCGAGGTCCCTTCCTGTCCTAGAATCTATGAATCTATGAAGGAGGCAACAACCTGTCATGTGTGATCTAAGGAGCAGGAAAAGAATCTGGGAATGACCTTTTGTAAAATCTCATCTTCTTCTGAAAACCTGTGGAAATAGCTGATTCAAGAAGTTGTTGACAGATGGATAGTACGCGTCTATCAGCTCCTGGGTTCACTAGCCGTTGTCAACCAAGCAAGTTGGCAGACTGAAGGCAGGGCAAGAATGCTGAACCAGAACGGTCTTTGCTCTTGTCACACATGACATCACAATAAACTTATGCATACACACACACACACACACACACACAGACATACAGACAGAGGCTGGTACCATTAGCAACAAGAATTTTGATTTCTGGGAGGGGCTGACAAAGGACTGATACTTTGCATGTACAGAATATATCACATTGTACCTGGGGAGTCACAAAGTAGTTTACAAACTTGAATTCCAGGAGCCTGACAGCTGCCCTGAGCAGGACCAGGTGAAGGTGGGGCTGTACTGAGGGGTCTGCGAGCTGCAGCGGGACGAGCTGGACTGGGTTTCGCTCTGGTGGAGCAGGTGAGAGGGTCTGGGGGCCAGTGCATTGGGGGAGGGGCTGTCACCCCAGTGGCCGAAGCCCGGAGCACTGACCCCCTCACCCCTCTTGTGGCTGAAGTCCAGAGCCCCAACCTCCCTCCCTGCCCTCCTGGTGAATGAGTCGCAGAGCCCAGACCCCGCCCCCACTCCCCTCCACCTCCCCAGCAGCTGAAGCTTGGAGCCCTGATCTTCCCCCTATGGCAGCCGAAGACCATGTCTCTTCCCCTCATCTCTCTTGGTGGCTTGAGCTTGGACCACAAGTCCTCCCTCCCCACCTCTGCCCTGGGTGCTACAGCCCGGATCCTGGAGTCTCTACCCAGTTGTGGGAGACCAGAGCCCCAAACCCAGAGCTCCCCCTCCATCCATCAAGCCTGGAGCCCTGAGCCCATCCCCACCCCCGGGAGTTGTTTCGGAAGATGGTAGACACCTATGTAGGGCCCTATGAAATCTCTTTTATTATTGGGGATTTTCCAATTTAGTATTTTCTGAGTTTTGTCTTTTCCATTTCTTAAAAATTAATTCCGTCTTTCTGGTTTTTGTGTTAATCACAATTGTTTGATACACTGACCACAGTTAAGTAGCTTTACTATAAATGCACACAAATGTTCAGAAATGGCTTGCAAGGGGAGAAACTGATTTTACTAAAAGAATCCTACAATTTAAACAAAACTTCCTGCAGACGCCCAGAGTACGGTAAAAGTGACATTTTTAACACACCTTTTAAAGTAGCCGTCAGTAACACAACCAACTGACATTGCGGAACAGTGACACTACAGTCCACAGCAGTGTGTGTGTGCATGGCGGAGGGAGGTTGTGGGGGGAGTGGTGTGTGTGTGTGTGTGTGTGTGTATGTGTGTGTGTGTGTATGTTGGGGGAGAGTATGTATGGGTGCATTGGGGAGTGGGGGAGGAATGTGAGTCTGTGGGTGGAAGTTTATGGGGCGCAGTGCAGGTGAGTGTGTGGGGGTGGGGGGGCAGAAGTTTGTGGGGGCAGTGGAGGTGAGTGTGAGTTCGGGGTGTCTGTGGGTGGAAGTTTGTGGGGGCAGTGGAGGTGAGTGTGGGGGTGGGTGGAAGTTTGTGGGGGCAGTGGAGGGGAGTGTGGGGGTGGGTGGAAGTTTGTGGGGGCAGTGGAGGGGAGTGTGGAGGTGGGTGGAAGTTTGTGAGGGCAGTGGAGGTGAGTATGGGGGTGGGGGTGGGTGGAAGTTTGTGGGAGCAGTGGAGGTGAGGGTGGGGGTGGGTGGAAGTTTGTGGGGGCAGTGGAGGTGAGGGTGGGGGTGGGTGGAAGTTTGTGGGGGCAGGAGAGGTGAGGGTGGGGGTGGGTGGAAGTTTGTGGGGGCAGGGGAGGTGAGCGTGGGGGTGGGTGGAAGTTTGTGGGGGCAGGGGAGGTGAGCGTGGGGGTGGGTGGAAGTTTGTGGGGGCAGTGGAGGTGAGGGTGGGGGTGGGTGGAAGTTTGTGGGGGCAGTGGAGGTGAGTGTGTGGGTGGGGGTGGGTGGAAGTTTGTGGGGGCAGTGGAGGTGAGTGTGGGGGTGGGGGTGGGTGGAAGTTTGTGGGAGCAGTGGAGGTGAGGGTGGGGGTGGGTGGAAGTTTGTGGGGGCAGTGGAGGTGAGGGTGGGGGTGGGTGGAAGTTTGTGGGGGCAGGAGAGGTGAGGGTGGGGGTGGGTGGAAGTTTGTGGGGGCAGGGGAGGTGAGCGTGGGGGTGGGTGGAAGTTTGTGGGGGCAGGGGAGGTGAGCGTGGGGGTGGGTGGAAGTTTGTGGGGGCAGTGGAGGTGAGGGTGGGGGTGGGTGGAAGTTTGTGGGGGCAGTGGAGGTGAGTGTGTGGGTGGGGGTGGGTGGAAGTTTGTGGGGGCAGTGGAGGTGAGTGTGGGGGTGGGGGTGGGTGGAAGTTTGTGGGGGCAGGGGAGGTGAGTGTGACTGGGTGTGTTGGGGCAGTGACGAGGCCGGGGGTCCCGTCCCCCGTGTGAGCTGGAGCAGCCTGAGCAGGGCTGAGGGGACGGGAGAGGAGCAGCGCAGGGAGCTCTGTCTCCCGTGGCCGTGCGGAGCGTCTCGGGGAGAAGTGGATGCTCCGCCCCCCGTGAGCGCACCGGCCCCGGGTGCAGCGGGAGGGGGGGGGGCCGGGACCGAGCACAGCGACGGGGCCGGGGCCGGGCGGCGATATCCTGGGGCTGAAAGTGCCATTTAGACCTGACCGGGCACCGCGGCTGAGGGCCCCGGGGCCCCCGAGCCAGGCGGTGCGGAGCGGGGCGCCCCGGGGTGCGCGGGGCCGAACCAACCTCCGTGTGGGACGGGCCCCCCGCCCCTGCTCCGTCCCCTGCGCTGCTCCGCCCCGAGCCCCGCGCTACTCCGGCCCCGCCCCAGCTCCGCCCCGCTCGGCCCCCGCCCGTAGTCCTGCCCCGCCCCCATCCCCGACCCGCTCTGCCCCGGCCCCGCCCCAGCCCCGCCTCCCCCTGCGGCTGGCCTCTGCCCTGATCGCTCTGCCCCACCCCCCAGCCGCCACATGCCCCGCCCACTGCGACCTCCTTTCGCCTCCCTTTCGAGCCCGCCCCTGAAACTCCTCCACCTAGGCTGAGGCCGGAAGCGGAAGTGAGTGCGGAGCTCAGGAAGCCATTAGGAGACGGTCAGAGGCGCCAGAAGGTGGGGTGGGGCCATTGCGTGCGGTTTATGCCATCCCCGATGCATTGTGGGATTCCTTCTCCCTCCCAGCGAGTGTCTGTTCTCAGTCACGTGTTGTCCTCGCGCCTCCGCGCGCCACAAGGAGCCCGGCCCCGGCCCCGTGCCTGAGTCTGCGCCCGTGGGGTCCCCTGAGCCCCTCCCCCACCTGCTCCCTAGAGCCCCGACATCCCCCTCAGCCCCCAACATGCCCCGCCCCCCCCAACCGCGCCCAGGCCCGCCCTGTGCCCGTGGGGACCCCTCGGCGCCCCCATCCCCTCCCCCACCCGCTCCCTGCTCTGTAGGGCCCTGACATTCTCTTGAGCCCCCCAACCTGCGCCATCCCTGGGCCTCCCCAGCACCCCCTCCACCCCCAGCCCTGCCCTGTGCCCATGGGGACCCCTCAGTCCTGCTCCCAAACTTCCCCTAGTTCACCCTCAGCCCCCCGTCATCCCCCAGTGCTCCCCTCCCCCACCTTGTCCTCTCTCCTTGGCCTTTCCCTTTGCCCTGCCAATGTGCTGCCTCCCCCAGCGTCCTCCTTCCACCCCACCCCAATCGACTCCAGCCCATTTCTCCAGTGCTGAGCCCCACGTCCCTGTCACCCCATTGCCTTCTCCATCCCCACTGTGTGAGTCCCTTATCTCCATTCTCTGCTACCCCCCAACCTGCCAGATTCCCCTTTTCAGCCCCCGTGGGGCTCTCCAACCTGCCCCATCCGTCCTCTCTGGGCTCCCTAAATCCCCCAGTCCCACAGTGCACTTGGTAACCCTACTCTCCTCTACCCCTAATCCCCCTTGTCCCTTACCTTGGGTCCTCCTGGACACCCCAACCCCACAGTCCCGCCCCCACATATATCCCAGTCCCTCGGGGCCCCCACTGCCCACCAAGCTTCTCCATCCATGAGGCCCGACAAGGGGGGGCAAGCTCCCAATTTTGCTGGGCTTGGTGTGTATGTGTGTGCTGGGCTCACAAAGGCGTTTTGCTCCCTTGGGGTGGGGTGTGGTTTTTGGCACAAGGTGACATGGTTTGGTAGCCCTGTGGATGCCATGTGGTGTCTGGAATGGGGCGCGTGTGTTCCCATGATGCCTCTTCCTGCAGAGCTGAGGACAGACAGGTCTGAGGAGCAGAGCAGGGGTTCTGGGAAGGAGAAGAGCAATATGAAGATGGAGTCTAAGATGACATCAGGTGACTTCTGTGGAGGGAGACATGCTGGACAGCGCCAAGGACTGGGGAGACAACCAGGTATGAGCCCAGGGCGCAGAGAGAGCTGGGGGAGGGTCTCTGTGTCTGTAACACTTCCCAGTCCTCTCTCACAGATGGAGTCCAAGAGGGATAGGAAGGAGAGGACGAGAGCCCCAGTACTAAAGAAAAATAAGGTGCATCCTAGCTGGGCCTGGGGCTCTGTGGGGTTAAGACGAGTGGAAGGGACAAGAGTCTCCTGTGCAGAGTGACTATGTTGGGTGCAGGTGCAGTGGGGTGCTTTCTAATTGTAGCTCTGACAACATGATGGGAAGGGGGTTCAGGGTAGAGCCCTGGGGTGTGGGAGATGCGAGAAGGAGAGCCTGGCCATCACGGCAGATTGTGATGATAACTTTTGTTTTTCCTACTTGTGTTGTGTTTGGTACCAAGGGAAAAGAAGTGTGTGGTGGGGGTGGGGGACAGAGTCCGTCTCGGTGGTGAGATGGAAAGCGAGCGAGAGCGCAAACGTTGTTGATGCCAGGCAAGACCTGTCCAGCTGGGAGCGGAGCAGCTGTCCCTGTCTGTGAGATCAGTGTCTGGTTTGGTGAGGGCTCTGGTCACAGCCCCCCTGGCTCCAGGCAGGGACTTCCCGTTAGCTGGGTGTGGGTTTGTTTAAAAAAAGAACAAAAAAACAAGAAAAAGGGTTTCCTGACTAGCTGTGGATTCAAGGGAGTTGATATTGCCATTTGCGGGGGCTGTTCATCTCTCTGGCCAGCAGTGGTGTTGCTCCCTAGCAGTAGTTGGGTCCATGAGGGTGACTCCTTGTTCTGAGTTTTGTTCCTTCCTCCTAGGTTTCTCTCTCTCTCTCTCTCTTCTCTGTGTTGGCCAACTCACACTCAAACACTCTCTCTCTCCTTTCATGAACACCTGTCATGTTCAGTTGCCTGCATCCTCTTCCTCTGCGCCTCCCCTCCCCCCCCACCTCCCGTCTCCTGTGGAGTAGTCTGGGTCTATCTGCCTATCATAGAATCAGAGAATATCAGGGTTGGAAGAGCCCTCAGGAGGTATCTAGTTCAACCCCCTGCCTAAATCAGGACCAATCCCCAACTAAATCATCCCAGCCAGGGCTTTGTCAACCCTGACCTTAAAAACCTCTAAGGAAGGAGATTGCACCATATCCCTAGGTAACCCATTCCAGTGCTTCACCACCCTCCTAATGAAAAAGTTTTTCCTAATATCCAACCTAAACCTTCCCCACTGCAACTTGAGACCATTGCTCCTTGTTCTGTCATCTGCTACCACTGAGAACAGTGTAGATCCATCCTCTTTGCAACCCCCTTTCAGGTAGTTGAAAGCAGCTATCAAATCCCCCCTCATTCTTCTCTTCTGCAGACTAAACAATCCCAGTTCCCTCAGCCTCTCCTCATAAGTCATGTGCTCCAGCCCCCTATTCATTTTTGTTGCACTCCACTGGACTCTTTCCAATTTTTCCACACCCTTCTTGTAGTCTGTGGCCCAAAACTGGACACAGTACTCCAGATGAGTCCTCACCAATGTCGAATAGAGGGGAATGATCACGTCCCTCGATCTGCAGGCAATGCCCCTACTTATACAGTCCAAAATGCCATTAGCCTTCTTGGCAACAAGAGCACACTGCTGACTCATATCCAGCTTGTAGTCCACTGTAACCCCTAGGTCCTTTTCTGCAGAACTGCTGCCTAGCCACTCGGTCCCTAGTCTGTAGCAGTGCATGGGATTCTTCTGTCCTAAGTGCAGGACTCTGCACTTGTCCTCGTTGAACCTCATCAGATTTCTTTTGGCCTAATCCTCTAATTTGTCTAGGTCCCTCTGTATCCTGTCCCTACCCTCCAGCGTATCTACCACTCCTCCCAGCTTAGTGTCATCCGCAAACTTGCTGAGGGTGCAGCCCACGCTATCCTCCAGATCATGAATGAAGACGTTGAAGAAAACCGGCCCCAGGACCGTCGCTTGAGGCATGGTCTCTGCCATACTGGGAAGGATGCGTACTGCCTGCCAGGCTCAGGGGGTTGCTCTTCCCACTCCTATCTTTCTAGAGAGCCTTCCTAGCTGTAATTGGGTCACAGCATGAGTGGCCAGTCATGTCTTTGGGGCTGTGGGGTCTGAGACTGAGAGGGGTGGGCTCACGCTCATTGCTTTGTGCACAGGAGAAGTGGGGCTGGGATTAGAGATGCCTAGAACCCCCCTTATCACCTCCTAGCTCCATTACTGCATCACCCAAAAGCCTTGCTCAGGGTCCATGCCCAGTACCGGGTTTCCGATGGTGCCCTGGCCCTGCCCTCTCCACTTGTGATGCACCCTGAGGCCCCCCTGCCCGCTGGCTCCTCTCCCCCCCATCCCGCCCCGTCCCCTGCTCGCTCCTCTCAGCTGGCCAGGCCCAGGGCTCCTCTCCGCCCTCTGTCCCCACTCCCCCCCACTGCCACTGCTCGCTCCTGTCCGCCGCGGGTGGTGAACACTATAAGAGTGAGGCTCTCTTCTCGGGCACTAGCTCTCCTAGCTCAGGACATGGGGCTCCTTCCTCTGCCCAGTCTCTCCGAACGACCTGTGTCTTGTGGACATGAGCCTGCTCCTGTGGCCAGGTGGCTGACAAAGGAGTCTCCTGCCTGGGGAGGCTCTGGCATTGTGATGCAGGCATCCATCAGGGGTGGGATGGGGAGGAGATGGGCAGTGGGGAAGGGGCATGGGATGGGGAAGAGAAGGGGATGAGGGATGCGGGGACAGGGGAGAACCGGGAGCCCGGCATGCAGCATCCCCTTGGCAGCAGCTGAGGCTCGCCCGTTAAGAAGCCCCATCAAACCCTCCCCCTGACTAGCCCCACCTGCCCTGCATCTGTACCACCCACCCCACAGAGCCCCAGCCAGCTTCACTTGGACCCCCACCCCAGTGAGCCCCACCTCCCCTGCACCCGCCCTCCCGCTGAGCTCCTCACACCTAGACACCCCCTGCTGAGTCCCAAGCACCTTCACCTGGACCCCTCTACAGAGTCCCACTGCCCCATCAACCCCCAACGAGCCCCTGTGCATCCAGATCCCCCACTGAGCCACCTGCACCCCAACTGCTCCACCCAGAACCCTGTTAGCCCCACCTGGATCCCCCCACACTGAGCCCCTCCACACTTGGATCCTGCCGGGCTGAGCCTGCCTCCCACACCTGGTGCACCTGGCGCAGAGGGGCAGTGCCCAAAGGTGTTTCTGGGGCAGGCCCATCCCTTACAATGTGTCAGGGTCGGGTGCAGCCTCACTGTCGAGTCCCTGTCCTGGGAAGGGAGCGGGGAGGCTGCAGGGTGATCTCCCACCTCCATGCAGCCAGTGGCCTGGGCTCCCCCTGCCAGGCTGCAGCTTCCACGTTTATTTATTGACAAATAACATTTGCAGAATTTTAAAATAGTGCACAGAATTTTTAATGTTTTGGTGCTGAATTCCCTCAGGAAAATGGAGTGCTGGGCAGTTGTGGGGGGGCTGTGAGAGGGGCACTAGGCAGTGGGGGGTGCTGGTTATAGGGCTCTGCGGGCCAGAGGGGCACTGGGAATGGGAGTTGCCAGGCATAAGGGGGTGGGGGTAATGGGCGGGGGGTAGTATGGCAGAGCACACTGACAACGCACTGGCGTGGCCACATTTGCAGCACTTGCAGCAGCATTGGGAGTGGTGCATTATGGGCAGCTATCCCAGCATTCAAGTGACTGCAACGTGCTTTTCAAATGGGAGGGGTGGGGTGGAGTGTGACAGGGAGTGTGTATGTGGGGGGAGAGAGAGCGGGGTTTGGGGGGGCTGAGCACGTCAGCATGCTGTCTTGTAAGTTCAGACCGCAGCAGACCCCCCCCTCCCTCTCACACAGCATTGCACAGTAACAGCTTGCATGCCGGCTGTCAGAAATGGGGCTTTGAAAGGGCATTTCCGCATTCCTACAGAAGTTCAAAACAGTGACAAGAGTGGCCACTTGACTTAAGGGGATTATGGGATGTTCCGGAAGCCGATCAGAGCGCAGTAACGCAACACCTCGTTCACACTGACGCCCGGGCATTGTAGCCAAGGCGCAGCAAACGTTATTTCTCTCGCCGAGGTGGAGAACCAGGAGCGCTGTAGCCACGGAGTCAGAGCTCTCTACGTGCCATGCCAGTGTGAACGGGGAGTGAGCTAGTGCGCCCAGGCTCCTTTATTGCGCTGTAACTCGCAAGTGTAGCCAAGCCCTGAGTGAGCAGTCTGTGCGTCAGGGTCTGCACTTGTGAACACACCTAGCCAGCAAAGGAATTCCTGTAAGCAGGAAGTTTCCGTTTTCAACCTTCTAGGCAAAAGGTGCGGTGGGGAGGGGAAAGAACCCAATCCTGCTAAAGGGAAGAATGAGTGTCCAGCCTTGAAATTGGTAGCAGCTGAGAATCTAAAAGCTAGTGTCTGTGTTGATGCAAATTACCTGGCTGGCAGGGAGAAAAAAGACTTGCTAATAGCTATTAGCACAGAGAGCCCACCCAATCAGCCAGTGAATTCTGTTAAGCAAGAAAAATCAGGGTTTGATCCTTCAGGACAAGGAGGAAAAAGAGAACTTGATTTTGCAAAGGAAAGCCACAGGTTAACCCTAAAATGCCAAAAACCCAATGGTATTGGGCCAAAGGTGTGGCATGACAAAAATGATTGTAAATGGACACTTGCAATGGATTTGTTGTTATTGCTAATGGTAATTTTTGTAACTAATGTCTTGCTATTAGCAAGAACTGTAAAAATGTACAATGTGCCTAATCTTTTGGAAAATCCCTTGAACATGTTAAGAGTAATACATAAGAACATACTTTATGTTAAAAGGCCTTGTTATCCTAATGTTTCACAGTTAATGCCTGTAAACAGCATTGGAACTTTTCACAGGGGAAAAGACATTCCAGACCTGATGTGCTTTATGAAAAGGGAAACTAAGGCACACTACCATATTGCTTTCACGGCTAAATGCCAAGATTCCTATACTACGAACAACATTAATATCTACATTGGCTTGATGTTAATTGGGTTCCAAACATTTGCCAGCGCTTTTATGAATAAAGTAGCTATGTTCTTTAGCTCTTGGCAAGATCACATGAGACATACAGGAACCATGCTGCAAAAGACGATCCAATCCACTCTTGTTCTAACCAAGTTTTACCTTGAGTTTGTAAAGAGATTCAATCATGTTATTGAACATGACTTTGATAAACCATTTGTGTTATACGCTGGTATGGCTTCTAACCCAAGACTGGCTGTAGTGAGACAGAACCCAGGATGGGGAGCTCTTGGGATGCAGTCAGGGATGTTTGTCATCCCTTCCTGCATCAATTTTGCATTTGGGGTGTGACGTTCTTGACGTAATCTGTAACTGTATAGATCACTGTTGCGACCACTGTTATATATTTGCAGCAAATATTGTATAAAGGTTGTCGTGTAAGGGGTCTATGGAGAGGTTATTGTTTGTTGGTTATGATTATGCTGTCTATATGTGTGTTTCATTTTTGTAGTTGAAGTTATGAATATTGGCTTTATACTGTCTGTATTTCAAACTTATGCTATGCTTCTGGGAGACACCCCAGACAAGTTGGTGTCAGCTCTGCCTAGCCTGCTTGATGGCCCATTAAGGACCATCAGCTATACAACTGACCCATTGAGAGAAGGCAGATACACCTTGTGACTCAGCAAAGTATGCAGGGACTTGCCCACGTGACTCCAAACTCCATTTTGCTGTAATTTTCCACAGTAAGGACAAAGAGGTGTCCTTGCACCTGGAAGAGACTATAAAAGGCAGATGCCTCATCTCCATCTTGTCTTCAATCCTGCTTCTTACCCCTGGAGGGACTTTGCTACAAACAGAAGCTCTACACAAAGGACTGGGGATGTTCCAGAGACTTGATTTGAACCTGCAGTTTATTCCATCATTGCTACAAGCCTGAACCAAGAACTTTGCCATTACTGTGTGTGTAATTGATTCCATTTAACCAATTCTAGCTCTCATCTATATCTTTTTCCTTTTATGAATAAATCTTTAGATTTTAGATTCTAAAGGATTGGCAACAGCGTGATTTGTGGGTAAGCTCTGATTTGGACGTTGACCTGGGCCTGGGGCTTGGTCCTTTGGGATTGGGAGAACTTTTTTCTTTTATTGGGGTATTGGTTTTCATAACCATTCATCCCCATAACGAGTGGCACTGGTAATGATACTGGGAAACTGGAGTGTCTAAGGGAATTGCTTGTGTGACTTGTGGTTAGCCAGTGGAGAAAAACCAAAGTCCTCTCTGTCTGGCTGGTTTGGTTTGCCTTAGAGGTGGGAAGACCCCAGCCCTGGGCTGTAAGTGCCCTGCTTGAAGCGATTTGTCCTGAACTGGCACTCTCCATTGGGTCCCGCCAGAATCGCCTCGTCACAGCCTGGCTGAGAATTCCCAGCAGCAACAACTGAAGGGCAACACAGTCAGACTCCCCAATAGGCAGCGTTGGTTCTAGGAGCCCTGGCCAGGGTGTTCTCCTGGGTTCGATGGTAACCCTGCCCCACCGTGCAGGCTGGGGCAAGTCACGGAGCTCTCTGGGCTTCAGTTTCCCCAGGTGTCCAATGGGTAGAATTCCTACCTCCCAGGAGGGCGGTGGAGCTTCATTAATCAGGGGGAGTAAATGATGCTGAGAGCCTCCTACCCAGGGGACATAGAAATGAATTCTGCCAGAGACCTCCCTAGGCCAATCTAATTCACGGGGGAGGCACTCAGATCTGTGGGGATGGGCAACAGGATCAGAGCTTGGGAGAGACAGAGAGAAAAGTGCAAAGCCAAATTCCTCCTGATACTTGAGCTGGACAAACAAGGCCCTGCAGCATGTCTGAGGAAACCATGTCTGCTCCTGGAGCCTAATATGGAGGCCCATCAGCAGACAAGGTAAGTGCTGCGCTGCCAGGGCTGGGGCTATCGGCACCTTCAGTGTGGCTGGGCTGTCCTCAGGGACGTGTCAGAGCTCCAGCGGGCAGAGAGCACGTTACAAACCTGACTCCGCGGAGCCCCATGGCCAAGCGATGAATGGAAGGGGCTGAGCCAACCTTCAAAGCACCATGCCAGCGTGTCCCAGGAGTGGTTTCCTAGGAGAGGAAATTCTCCCCTCCCCCTCTCTGCGCAGCATCCCCCTGCCCCACGGCGGGAGTCTCTTACTCTCTCCATCTTGTCTCCGTGTAGAGATACAATGGCCCTCAGCTCTTCCTCTGCGGCTTTTAATCGCTCCAGGGTGGGTGTTGTCAGACCCTTCGCGGCTCTCATCAGCAGGGCTTGGAGCTGGGCTGAGGAAAGCTGCTCCCCGGGGGTCTGCAATGAACAGGGACAAAGCCTGTTGGGACTGAGTATTTCCATTGGGCAGCTGTCCTGGAATAGTCTGTCCCCGCGGGAGGCCGGCAGGGCCTAGTGAGCATGGAGACTCCGGCTGAGCCCTTTCCTTAAAAAGCCTCAACAGGTGCCGAGGTTTGAATCCTCACCTGTAAGATCCAATTTGACTTTTTCTGTATTCTCCTGCATCTTCACCTCCTCTGACTCCACCTGGGTCTCAACTGCTTTCTTCTTCAGGGACAAGTGCGTCCACCTTCTTGGTGAGGAAACTGTTCTCTCCTCATCGCTATCTGCCATCGAGGTGTCAGATTGGCTACAGACACAGAGTCTTTTCATGCCTGATAGGATGGTCCATGAGCATTTGCTTCTCTGGGGCTTCTCTGGCAAGGCCTGTTCTTGCTGGCTGAGGACAGAGCATGCCTCAATTGCTGCAGGTTGGACGAACACTTTGTGCACGTAGATCTCTCTCTGCAACCTAGAGGCGAGTCTTTGGAAAAAGGAACGAAACCGGGAGTAGAAAGTAGGAGGAAATGGGTTTTTCTGTCATTCTCTAAAGGAAGGGAATTAGTTTGCCCAGGATTTACAGATCCAAGAGACTGGTCTTTTGAAGCCATCTGCTCCTCTAATAGCCAGCACTGGTTCATACAACCAAGAACATAAGCAACACAAGACCGCCCAGACTGGGTCAAACCAAAGGTCCATCTAGCCCAGTATCCTGTCTTCCGACAGTAGCCAGTGCCCCAGAGGGAATGAATGATTTAGTTGGGAATTGGTCCTGCTTTGAGCAGAGGGTTGGACTAGATGACCACTTGAGGTCCCTTCCAACCCTGATGTTCTATGATTCTATGAATGAACAGGGAATCATCAAGTGATCCATTCCTGTTGCTCATTTCCGGCTCCTCACAAACAGAGGTTAGGGACACCATCCCTACCCATCCAGGCTAATAGCCATTAATAGACCTCTCCTGCATAAATGTATCGAGGTCATTTTTGAAATCTGTTATAGTCTTGGCCTTCACAACATCCTCCGGCAAAGAGTTCCACTGGTTAACTGTGCGTTGTTTGAAAAAATAATTCCTTTTGTTTATGTGAAACCTCCTGCTTATTAACAAAGACTTCAAAGGGGGCACTAGGATGTGAACCAAGCACCACTCGATCTGCAGTCAAACACTCTACCCCTGAACTCTACCCCCAGCTGAAGGTGAAGACACATGGGACCATGGTGAAACAGGAATTCTTCTGGGGACGTTCTAGGGCCTGCGTCATGCAGGAGGTCAGACTAGATGATCAGGGCTGGCCTTAGAGCCTTTGAAACTATGAATTTATGAACCTAAAGTTGGCTGTAACTGCTAGTGTGAAGGTTGCTGCTCCTGTCCAAGAGGCGATGCTTTGTCTGAGGTCTCCTTGGAGAGAGGCACCAGGATCCCTGTTCCCTCTTTCTCATAACCTTCCTTGGACAGAGCACATCACAGGTTCTCCCCTTTTGTTCTCTAACAGGAAACCTCCATCCACCAGATCTGTAATTCCTCCCATCCTAGCACAGTCGCTGGCTACATTTCCTAGCCTGAGTCTCACCCCATGGATCTCACGCCTCCTCTGCCATTGGGCAGACATTGAAACAACAAAGGTCAGTTTCTATTTTCTTTGGTCATTGCCTGAGTCTAGTTGCAAAACTGCTTCATTATTAACCCCACTCCTTTGTGCACAGAATGTTGGGACTCTGGGAACAGATGGGGCCAAGCTGAAAACCAATAAACCTCTGTTCCCAGAGAACCCAGGAAAAGGAACAAAAGATTGTCATCGAGAAGGTTTGAGGGTCTGGAAGGATGGATTAGCAGCTGCAAATATGTTGACTTATTCTCAGCTATTTCAATATATGGATTTTAGTAGCATGGGGAAAATAACCAGTAATCTTTAAATGTAGAATTTCCCATACTATTTATAACATCCAGTCAGAAGTTGGGCCACCAACACAATAACAAAGAAATCACACCGAGACCCATGACCAATGTAGGCTACAGTTTATTTAAACCCCATTCCTGGAAAGGAATTACAGGGGGGAATTTACACATCTATTGTACATAGCCCAATGGGGGCATAGTAGAATTTGTAGAGAGTTTTGAAGTCTATCTCCATGAGATTATTTCTGAGAGAACTACCAAGATGACAGCCAGGGGATGGGAGTGGAGCTGTATCACTTTCAATAGCTTAAGATTTCTTTCTTCTGCATTATTTGATCTCATTTATGTGTGTTTCAGTCATGTAAATTCTGAGATAGATATTGTCTCAATACACATACATTAGCCAATCATTACATGAGACAAAAGGTTTAGATTCACAACTTGAAGGCAAGGAGTGTATTGAGGCAACTCCAAGGGAAATACTATTTATGGAGATATCAATCTAAATTCTACACGAGTTTTGTTATCTTCCCTTTAGGTTCTGTCCATGGAAATTCACCCATACTCGTCTGCTGAAAGATCAAATCATGGAAATCTGCCTCCAGAGAACGTGGAAGGCTGACGCAGAAGGGGAACTGAAAGATGCCCACATTCAAATCAAAATGGAACGTTCAGAACTGACTGTTGCAACGCTGGCCCCCACCAGTCCCTAGGACAGGGGTGGCCAACCTGAGCCTGAGAAGGAGCCAGAATTTACTAATGAACATTGCCAAAGAGCCACAGGAATATGTCAGCAGCCCCCCATCCACTACCCCCCTCCAGCCCCCAGCACCTCCCGCCCACCGCCAGCCCCGCCAATCACCGCCTCCCACTCCCTCCCCACTCCTCCCACCCGCCACAATCAGCTGTTTTGCAGTGCGCAGGAGGCTCTGGTGGGGAGGGGGGAGGAGCGAGGGCATGGCAGGCTCGGGGGAAGGGGCAGGGGGCTTGGGTGAAGGGGTGGGGTGGTGGCAGGATCTGGGGCAGAGCAGGGGGTTGAGCAGTGAGCACCCCACAGCATATTGGAAAGTTAGCATCTGTAGCTCCAGCCTCGGAGTCAGCGCCTATGCACGGAGCCGCAAAGTAACCTCTGAAGAAGCGCATGTGGCTCCGGAGGCACAGGTTGGCCACCCCTGCCCTAGGAAAAGGAGACACCAACCTGTCATGTGCGATCTAATGAGCAGGAAAAGAATCTGGGAGCCTAGAGCACCCACAAGGAAAAATTAGTGGGTGTTTAGCACCCACTGGCAGCCAAGCTCTGCCCTGCCCGCAGTGCATCTCGCCCGCCAGTGGCCCCACTGAGCAACCCCTCCCGCTCCCCCCAGCACTTCCTGCCCACTGCAAAACAGCTCTTTCATGGAATTCAGGATGCTCCGGGAGGATAGGGGAAGAGTGGGGACATGGCATACTTGGGGGAGGAGATGGGGAAGAGGCGGGGTGGGGGTTGGGGGAAGGGGTGGGATAGAAGCGGGACGGGGGTGGAGCAGGGGCAAGAAGAGAGGGGACCGGGGGTTAGAGGAAGGGGTTGATTTGGGGGTGCGGCCGGGGCAGAGCAGGGGCGGGAAAAGGTGGAGCGGAGCTTTGGGGAAGGGGTGGAGTGGGGGCGGGGCCTGGGGCAGAGCGAGAGTTGAGCACCCACTGGCCAGAGCGGAAGTCGGTGCCCACTGAGGGGATGGACAAAGGACTGATAGAAGGACTATCAGGGTTGGAAGGGACCTCAGGAGGTATCTAGTCCAACCCCTTGCTCATGGCAGGACCAATCCCCAACTAAATCATCCCAGCCAGGGCTTTGTCAAGCCTGACCTTAAAAACCTCTAAGGATGGAGATTCCACCACCTCCCTAGGGAA
Source organism: Chrysemys picta bellii (assembly GCF_011386835.1). NCBI lineage: Eukaryota > Metazoa > Chordata > Testudines > Emydidae > Chrysemys > Chrysemys picta. The sequence goes on along the minus strand of NC_088803.1, from coordinate 10,892,427 downwards.
CCCAGTCCAGTGCTTCACCACCCTCCTAGTGAAATAGTGTTTCCTAATATCCAACCTAGACCTCCCCCACTGCAACTTGAGACCATTGCTCCTTGTTCTGTCATCTGCCACCACTGAGAACAGCCGAGCTCCATCCTCTTTGGAACCCCCCTTTCAGGTAGCTGAAAGCAGCTATCAAATCCCCCCTCATTCTTCTCTTCTGTAGACTAAATAAGCCCAGTTCCCTCAGCCAATCCTCATACGTCATATGCCCCAGCCCCCTAATCAGTTTCCTTCCCCTCCGCTGGACTCTCTCCAATTTGTCCACATCCTTTCTGTAGTGAAGGGCCCCAAACTGGACACAATATTCCAGGTGTGGCCTCACCGGTGCCGAATAGAGGGGAATGATCACCTCCCTCAATCTGCTGGCAATGCTCCTACTAATGCAGCCCAATATACCGTTAGCCTTCTTGGCAACAAGGGCACACTGCTGACTCAAATCCAGCTTCTTGTGCATTGTAATCCTCAGGTCCCTTTCTGCAGAACTGCTGCTTAGCCAGTCAGTCCCCAGCCTGTAGCGGGGCATGGGATTCTTCCATCCAAAATGCAGGACTCTGCACTTGTTCTTGTTGAACCTCATCAGATTTTTTTTGGCCCAATCCCAATTTGTGTAGGTCACTCTGGACCCTATCCCTACCCTCCAGGGTATCTACCTCTCCCCCCAGCTTAGTGTCATCTGCGAACTTGCTGAGGGTGCAATCCATCCCATCATCCAGATCATTAATGAAGATGTTGAATAAAACCAGCCCCAAGACTGACCCATGGGAAAGCGGGGGAGGGAGTGGAGGAGAGGAGGCACACGGTGAGCGGAAGGGACCCCACAGAGTGGGGGTGTAGTGCAGGAGAGGGGGAACTCAGCCAGGCAGCGGTGGGCGATGGGGGCTGGGAGAAGGGGCTAAGCAGATACAGGAAGAGATGGAGCACAGGAGGGGCCACCGGGGCCCAGGCATCTGGGGCCTGGTCGGTGGCTGTGCCAGGGGAGGCTTAGCCTCCGCGCCTATTATACCCACGGCCTGTGCTTCCTCTGAGGGATCTCCAGTGTCAATGTTCCCCGGAGCTCGCCTTCCCTGACAGGCCTGAGCAACCAGAGCTTGTAACTAGACCACTCACAGCCTCCCCGCAGGGAGCGTATGGACACAAACAGGCTGGAGACAAGTGATGGCAGAAATCACTGGGGACTCGGGGAGCTGAGGAGGGAGCCACACCCCACAGGAGCTGAATTTCTGACTCGGGACTGAGTAGTGCAGGTTGGATGCGCAGCACAGCTGTGAGGCTGTCTGCTGCGATCGATCCCCCAGGGGTCGATTTAGTGGGGGTCTAGTGAAGACCCACTAAATCGACAGTGGAGCGCTCTCCGGGCGACTGTGGGACTACACCGGGAACGCCAGGAGTAAGGTAAGTCTCCCGTCGGCCCAGCACAGAGTAGACACAGCAGTAAGTCGACCTAAGCTACGTCGAATCCAGCTGTGTTATTCACGTAGCTGGAGCAGCGTCACTTAGGACGACTTACTGCGGTAGGATAGACACTGCCTGAGGCCTGAGTTTCCACTGCAGTCTGGATGCTCAAACACCGGATTGGCAACACAAGTCCCCAAGCCCAGGCCACACAGAGACAGGCTCAGTGTGCAGTGTGGACACCCCCTCACACAAGCCCAGGATTGTCAAATGAGGAAATCCTGCCTTTCGTTTGACTTGCTGGCAGAGGAGCCCAGTGATATTGGAGCTCCCCAAGCGTCAGTGACAAACGCAGCGCTCCAGCCACTGAGCTCTAGGGCTTCCTGCTGAAAGAAACGCTTCAGGAGGGACAGGTCAAAGAGAGGTGCTGGTCTTTGGCCAAGGGCAGGGAGTCCCACCCTCAAATATAGACCATTTCCCTCGTTGTCTGTCTGTGCTGGGGCAGGAGCAATAACACGGCCTCCTGCATTTGCTATTGCAGAGAGTGGTTTCTGACGGTCTCCTCAAACACAGGGTGCGAAACAGGCCTCAGACCTGACTGGGTGTAAACAAGAACTACGCAGCTAGACTGAGCCAGGTGAGAATTCAGATGTGCCCCTTGCCTAGAGTGATGGACTGACCTGTGAGGGGACTGGAACCTGAGCTCCCAATGTTTAACTGGCACTCGTTCAGCATCTTTCCTCCGAGTGCCGTCACTGTAGGTTAAATACACCAGCACCGGACTCCCTGCCAGCTCTGGGCCCCACAAGCTTTCCTTGTGACTGGATTCTGTACAGCAGGGGTGCAGGGAACCAGCAGGTGCATGTGACTCCTTGGTGAGGTTTTGCGTGCAAGGTGTGTGTGTGAATCTTTGTGTGTCAGAAGCAATGAGTGTGGCACTCTCACTGAACCGACAGAGGGCCACGGTGGTTGGAGCGAGACAGCAGAAGAATAAAGGGGCAACGATGGGCATAATGATGATGATTGTGTTGTGTTTCATTCCTTAGATCCGGTGCCACCGCCCATCCCTTTAGCCTTGTAGTTTACCAAGGGTAAAACTAACCATCTGTTCAGATACAAGGGAGTGTTTGTGTTCATTTCCGCTAGCTACACAGGGGTTTGATGTTGCTGCTTTCAATCCTGCAGCTCTGCCGGGATAAGGAACAATTCAGGCCGTCACTGAACTGAAGGAGGGAGATGATTTTCTGACAGGGAGGGACGCCTCCTCTTCAAGGTGTTTGGCAGGCAGCCTCCTTCCCAGCTCTGTCCTGACAACAGCCAGTTGAAAAGGGACCTTCCCCAGCCCTCCTCAGCCTAATGAAAATGAGGCAGTGAGTGAGCTTGGGGGAGAGCAAACGACGGAGAGAGAAGGAGTGAGCGGGCCGGGACCTCGGCGAAGGGGCGGGACATGGGTGGTCAGTTTTGTTGGGTCAGAAAGTTGGCAACCCTAGATCCAGGGGAATCATCCACTATGATTCTCTTCTCAGTGAATTATCACTTCACATTGTTTGCTCAGACCAGCCTCCCCGGCCCACTCACTGCTGTGCGGGGCTGTAAGTGTGTCCATTGCTGGACAGCAGGAATTCCTGCCCATTTCCCTTCCGGCTGGAGCAGGATTGGAGTGTGTTTGTGTTAATGACATTGCTGTAGTTTGTTGTTCGTTCCCCATCTTGACAATTCAGACAGTCCCTTTCCCATTCAGATCTCCATCATATCGTTCCAATAGCAGCGGTCCGGTTTTCTCTGGGGCACTGACATGTTTCAGGGGGTTGGTGAGTGAACTCAGCCTTGCATTCCGTCCTTCACGAGGCGGGGCAAGGGTGGTGAGTTTTGTTGGGTCAGAAAGTTGGCAACCCTAGATCCAGGGGAAACAAACACCCAACGAGGCTGGCCAGGGGCAGGACATCAGCTTGGAGGGGAGGGGTGGGGGTGGCATTGACATCACAAAGGCCTGTTGCAGGAACTCAGCCTATTGGGCAAAGGTGGTGGGGAGGGGGTGACCTCACAGAGAGACCCTGACATCAGCCGGGCAGGACAGAGGTGCAGGGCCAGGCCAGTCTCTGAGACCCCCCCTCCCCCGGCTTTGCTGCCGCAAGTCTCCTTGGCGAGGTCTCTCCTCGAGGACTGAGAGAGAATTAGGATTCATAGATGTGAGCATGAGGAGGAACCTCTGTGGAGTTTTCTCCTTTCCTACCATTGATTGTGCCAAAAACAAACTTCCCTTTTCCAAGGTAAGAGGCCCAGAGAGGTTTGGAACCTGTTCAGTCTGATCCCCCTGGTGCAGGCAGCATTCTAGGCCCAGAAAACACCGGCTTAAGGTGGCCGAATTTGATTTCCTACCTAGGACATTGACGCTTGGAATCCCTGGGGACATTGGGGTTTATCCTTTTGGTTTCCCTTTTCCTCTCTCCTCCCTCCTTTTTCCTCTTCTCTTGCTTTTTCCCCCCCCTTTCCCCGGCTTCCCTCCCTCTACCAAGGAGGGGTGTGTGTGGAGTGTGGATGGGATGGGGGGTGCTCTCATTGCGGGAGGTCCTTACAAAGAGGTGGGGCTGGATCTGAGAGTGATCCCCTCTGATAGTGACCTGAGCCGTCCTTTGGGACATCTGGTGAGACCTCCCGCCCCTCAGAGTCTCAGTGCTGATTGGCCGAGCAGGGGGCTATCAACAGCGAGGAGATGCAAGTCCTTTTGGTCTCTTTTCAAATCAGGCAAATAAGTCACAACCAATCCAATGTATGGGATTAATCTTGCTGCTTCTCTCCATTAATTATCTCTTAGCAGTTCATGATTTCGTCTAATGTTCTAGGTCTTCTAAAATACTTGCTGAATAATTACTATGAACCACTGTTGGTCTGTAGCTCACTTGAGAGCTCTTTATTCTGATCAGTCACTGTATGAAATTCAAGATGTGACAGATAGGTTGAAAGTCAGGAGCAGTGTTTCCTCTAATATTTTTGTGTCCCCATATGCCGAATGAATTCTGTTGTGTGCACCAATATGGAGGTGAGGTGTGACACATCACCTGTATATTGGTGCACATTACAACATTCCTTCTGCACCTGGACGGTGTGTGGCAGGGGTGAGGCTGAAGGGTTTGGAGTGTGGGAAGGGACTTGGGGGGGGGGGGGGAGCAAGGGTTGGGGTGCAGGGGGGTGAGGCCTCTGGCTGCGGGTGTGGGCTCTGGGGTGGGGATGGGGATAAGGGGCTCAGGGCTATGGCCGAGGGTTGGGGTGCAGGGGGGTGAGGGCTCCGGATGGGGTTGTGGGCCCTGGGCTGGAGCTGGGAATGAGGGGTTTGGGGAGTAGATTGCCCCAGGGAGAGAGGACCCCCCCCAGCCCTCTCTCCCCACAGCAGCCCAGGGCCAGATGAGAGGGCACCTGGCCTGCGGGAGGGGACAGGATGTATTTTTCCTAAGTCAAAAGGGGGAAGGGAAGGAGTTATGCTTCAGTTTTTACCTCATAAACTTAAGTCCTCTCTAACCTACAAGATGCTATGGGAATAAGACACCATGTCATGTGGTGACATCACAAGAGCAGAGGGTGTGAGAACTGCAGCAACCGAGAGGGCAGGGGATTTAGAGTCAGATTGCTTCAAATGCCGCATTCGTCGGCTGGCATTTAGCAGCAATGCTTAGCTAACAGAATGGAGAAAGGAATTCTCTGCTAAAGATTCAACCTGCCCCTTTGGCCAACTCCACCCCTTCCCTGAACAGAGTGTGCTCAGAACAACCCCCCCCCCCCCCCGCACACACACACACACACACACACACACACACAAGCCCACAGCTGGGCACCCAGCACAAAACAAAGGAGGGGGTTGCTTGGCTTGTTTTACTTTTTACTTTGCAGAAGGTTTTTTGAAAAGCATTTTTTGTTCCTGTTCCCCATGGTGATGAAGCAGATGGTTGTGGGGAAGGGAACTTGAGAGCGGTGGAGCAGGGACAATAGGGGAAGTTGGGGGAGGCTGAAGGGGGAGATGGGGGAAGGGGACATTTGGGGGGAGGCTAAAGGGGGCAATGGGTTGAAGGAGGCTGGGACAGAGTGGCAGTTGGGGGGGCTGCTCATCCCCATGGGAGGGGAGGAGGGAGAGGAGCTGCCCTTGTATCAGAAGCTGTTTCCTATTAGAACTTGCAACTCCACTGATCCTGAGCAGGGTCCTGTGGTCAAAGGGGAACTAGATGGGTTCATGGAGGCCAGGTCCATTAATGGCTGTTAGCCGGGATGGGTAGGGATGTGTCCCTAACCTCTGTCTGTCAGAAGCTGGGAATGGGGGACAGGGGATGGGTCACTGGATGATTCCTGTCTGTTCATTCCCTCTGGGGCACCTGGCACTGGCCACTGTTGGCAGACAGGACACTGGGCTAGATGGACCTTTGGTCTGACCCAGTCTGACCGTTCTTATCTTCTAATGTACTTCTCACATGCTCAGTAACATCTGCAAGTTGCTGCCATCACGCGCCATCAGAATCTGCTCCCTGCAATCAAAGGCAGGGAAAATCCCCCTGAAGGGGGGAAATCAGAGGGGAGGGATGGGCAGAGGGACAAATCTGGGACAAGCTCAGGGGCTCAGACTGGGGTGGAGGGCGGCCTGCACTGCCAGGTAAGTGCAGAAGGGAAAACCCCCAGATAGAAAGAGGCAGAGGGAATAAAAGTTACGACGGGTGGGGGGAGCCGTCAGCAGCAGTTCCAAACTGGGGTGTGGTGGAGGGTAGAATGACTTGTGTTCCTGTGGTGTTAAAGGCCCCGGGTGGCCCAGTGCCCAGCTCTGCTCTAGCTGAAATGGTGACTGAGCTGCCAAGGGAGACTTGATCCAGGGAAATAATTTAAACCTCCCCCGTCCCCCCATCATAAAACATCATAAAACAAACTGATGATCATCAGTTCATCACTTCACCACTGAACTGCCCAGTGCCTGGTTTGGAGATGGGGGCAGGAGGAGAGAGACAAGAGTGAGATTTCAGCATCTCCTGGTAGTTCCCCATGGCTCCAGTAGCCCCAACAAACACTGTGGGGTTTTAATTCATAGCTGTTGTCGGTCTTGGGGAGACCTTGGTGCAGCAGCGGGGGAGGGTGTCTGACGGGGTTGGTGGTCTGGCTCGGGGGCGGGGGGGGGTGGCACAGCTGGGAGGTGGAGGGGTCTGTGTGGTGTGGGAGGGTAGGGGATGGATCGGTGCTGTGGGAGAGGAGAGGGGGTTGTTGGCAGGGGGCGAGTGAGTTGTACGGATGGGGCCTGGGTCTGGGAGGAGCCTGGGGGAGGAAGAGGCTATAGGGGACTTGGATCGGGGGCTTGGGTCAATGGCATGGCTGTGGCTGTTGGGCTGGGAGGTAGTGAGGGGCAGCAGCATGGCTGCTCCCAGGGGGACACAGCATGGCTGTGGGTGGCTGTGGGGGGAGGGGCTGTCGGGTGGCACAGCTGGGTGGGGTGGCTGCACCCTGGCTTGGGGCGAGGAGGACAGTCGGTGGGGGATTGTGGAGTGGTGGGCCACACTGGGGCCTGAGGGCTTGTGGGGGGAAGCCCCATGGGGCTGTGGGCGGGGTAGTGGGGTGGCACCAGACCACGGTTGTTGGTCGGCCTTGGGGCATCTCTGGCTGTGTGCACCAGCGGGGGACGGGGGGTCTGTCACCCACTAGGCATAAGTTGTGGCATCGACTGATCTAGTGACATTTTGTATCTTCAGTTTTATTTAAAAACACAGCTCGATCCCCTTGGCCCGGCACCTTTGAAATCCCTGGGCCCCTGGGCATGGACCCCTTGGGCCCACGTCCCTGCTGGGGGCCGGGGGTGACGCCACAAGACATCAATAAGAGCCAGACCCCCGGGGCAGACCCAGGGACTCCAGCTCGCCAGGGCCCAGGAGGCGCCGGGCGGAGCGAGCCGGAGCCCAGCCCAGCAGCAGGAGTGAATTGCGGGCGCTGCCTTGCCAGCCCCCCGGGCCTCGGCTGCTGCCGCTGGGGCCCCCCGAGCCCTGGCTGCAGGCGGGGGAGGGACATTCCTGCTCCCCCCCCCCGAGACTCTCCCTGGGCAGAGACCCCGGCCCCCCTGACTGGGACCCCGAGCCCCCCTGGCAGTGCCCCACATGGGGAGAAGGGGAGACCTGCCCCCCGCAGGGAGCTGCTCCCGGTGCAGCCTGTGCGGGGCGGGGGGCCCAGGCTGCTCCCAGCGGGGCGAGCTGCGAGTCCCGGCCTCGGGCAGAGGGAAGCGGCTGCAGCGCCCCGGGTTTGCAGGGGGTGGGGGCGGGGCAGCGACATGTGGGGAGCTGGGGGGAGGGGGAAGGGTTGTGTGAGGGGGCAGGAAGGGCGAGGGGGAAGGGTGATGTGGGAGGGGGTGGGAGAGGAGCGAGGGGGGATGTGGGAGGGGGCAGGAATTGGGGAACAGGGATGTGGGAGGGGGTAGCAGGGATGTGGGAGGGGGCAGGAGGGGGAAGGGGGATGTGGTAGGGGGCGGGAAGGGGGTGACCGGGGATGTGGGAGGGGGCAGGAATTGGGGAACAGGGATGCAGGGGGCGGGAGGGGGATGACCGGGGATCTGGGAGGGGGCAGAAATAGGGGAACAGGGATGTGGGAGGGGGGTGACTGGGGATCTGGGAGGGGGCAGGAATTGGGGAACAGGGATGTGGGAGGGGGCGGGAGGGGGTGACCGGGGATCTGGGAGGGGGCAGAAATTGGGGAACAGGGATGTGGGAGGGGGGTGACCGGGGATCTGGGAGGGGGTAGGAATTGGGGAACAGGGATGTGGTAGGGGGGTGACCAGGGATCTGGGAGGGGGCAGGAGGGGGAAGGGGAATGTGGGAGGGGGCGGGAGGAGGGATGTGGAAGGGGACGGGAGGGGGGTGACTGGGGATGTGGGAGAGGGCAGGAATTGGGGAACGGGGATGCAGGGGGCGGGAGGGGGCCGGGGGATGTGGGGCGCTGGAGGGAGGCTGGGGGAACACAAAGGTATCGGGGCAGGGGGAGAATTCTGGGGCTCAAGGGAGCAGAGCTGGACTAGAGGGAAACTCTGAGTGTCCGATAAAGGGAAGAAAAGGGGGGCTGTGGGGGAGGGGCTGTGGGGGGGCTGGAGGGAGACTATGGAGCAAGTAGAGACTCGCTGGGGAGGGCAGAGCCAGAGGGCAGGAGGAGGGAGGGGGATGGGCAGAGATACAATGGCAGCTCCCCCAGCCCATGGGGTAGGAGATTGGGAGGGGCTGCCCCGCCCAGCAGCCACTGGGAATCTTTTTCCCTAGACATGGTCAAACCAGGGATATCAAAGGTGAACCAGGAAGTACTGGGTTTACTGGGTTGCTTACCGGTTAACCGGACCTTGCCAGTTAACCCCGCCGAACAGCCAGCCCCCCTGGGCCAGAGGAGTCCCGGCCACAGCGGGCTGGGGGGTGTGGGGCAGCCCCACGCCGGTGGGCAGGCAGGATCCCGGACAGAGCCACGCTGGAGTGGCTCCAGCCCTGTCTGCGGCAGCCATGGAGGCCTGGAGCAGACCCTGCCGTACCTGGTCGGTGGGACCCCAGCCAGGGCTGCCCTGTGCCGGCCCGCTGCAGAGACCTGAGGTAAAACGGTTAACGAGTTAAATGATATAATTCTAACCGGTTAATCGTTTTAACCAATATTTACATCCCTAGGTCAAACAATCATGGGGGGGGCATCAGACTTCCCGCTAAGGGCTCAGAATTTGCAAATATCCCCCCACCCCCTATGCGCGCACACGCCCCCTGCTCCTAATTTACTCTTTGTTTGGTTAAGACAGTCTCCTTATTTGGGGATCTTACTCCTGGATGATAAATGTTTGGGGCTGACAGGACTGAATAGGGTCCCTCTCCGATTTCTGTGTGAACCAGAGTCACCGCTAGCAACAGCAGGAAGGGAGTTCACCTCCCAGTTGTTTTGGTTTGATTCTGGTTCAGTTCCATTCAATACGTTTGGTTTCATTTCTGGTTCAAGGCCACTGAAAGAAACAAAAATAGAAGTTCAGTTACTGGTTTAAATCCTATTTCAATCTTAGTGGAGGTAAATGCAGCTGCAATTCAATATTGGAAACTGTTTGGATTTTTGATTATTTATTTATTTGGTAACTTCAACTTTACATGAGTTTCCCTGGTGTTTTTGTGTTGTCAAATATACATGATTATTTTTTCCTAAACAGTCCGTTTGAGAAACCTAAAAAACCATATTTAAACATTTGCTTTGTCATACAGGACCTCTGCAGTGAAAGGACACATTGGAGGCCCGGAAATTGTCTTTTGACGCTCACTTGTGTTATGGAACTGCCGGTATGAATTTTGCTAGTTGATTTAGCGTGGGCGTGACATTTTTCAGCTGTTCCCAGTAGTTCAATATGTTTTCTTTCTTATGGAGACGTGGCCCATATGTGAATGAATCAGGAATTGGCCCAATCCTTTTTTGAGCTTTCCATCATCCAGATATCGCTTCCTTTTTAGAGATTTCACAAGCGTTCAGAAGACATTCCAATTCATCTTTCAGTTTCAGATGTGTCTGACATTGATTCTCTGACATCATTATTTCTGACTCAAGCATTTCCATCTTCATCCACTTTTTGGTGTCATGAAATTTTGCCTTGACTTTGTCCTCTGCTGACAGTGGGGGTTGATGTCTAGGATCAAGATATATGTGTGAGAGAAACAGATCTCTCTGGGGTAGGGTTGGGTATCAGACAGTGCCGCGGAGGGAGCTGGCGGGAGGCTTCAGTGGGGAAGGGAGTTTGGAGCTTGAACCCTGCCTCAAGTGGGGCAACTGGAGGGAGGAGCTGCCCCAGGGGTGGGGATGATAGGAGGAGGCATGTCAAGGGGAGGGGTTTGGGCAGCCGTTATCTTTGCCCTTGGACTTGAAGAATTATTATGAACTTCAGGGCCCAGGGAGCATCCAACCACTTCTCTCCCCAGGGGTATCTCAGAGATGGATCATCTACCTCTGGGCCTCCTTCTGCCTCCCATGGTGTGCAGGCAGCTCCCAAGGTTTCCCTCTCCCTCCCTGCTCTTTTGGGCTGGCCCCTTCTCTTCTCATTGTTCTGGGGCCATCAGTAGCCCGCTACTCTGTTGTCTTCTCTTCAAATGAAAATAAGATCTCTGTAGGTTATTATTATTTTTTTTATATAAAGAGCTTTAAAAATGCTGAATCTTTCTTTTAACTGGTAACACACACACACACACACCGCCCTTATCTTTTGGTTCAGTTCTGGTTCAGTTGGTAAAACAAATGCATGGGTGAGATTCGGTTCTGGTTCATGTACGAAATCCTGGGTTGAACTGGGTCTCCGGTTCCGCTATGGGTCCAGAGGGGCAAATGAGATCAGCATCAGCCTGACGGTCCCTGGGGGCTGCGGGGGCAGCGCAGGGAGGCTCGGTCGTTAGCTGCCCCCAGCAGAGGCTCTGGTCATTGCTCAGGCCGAGAAGTCGGTGTCCGTCTCTCTCTGAGCTCAGGATACTGGAGCCCTGGAGCTCGCAGGGCTTCCTGGGGCAGATGCTGCTGCCTCTGCTGGGATCTGGGGGCCTGGGCTGAGGAGCTGCTGCTGCCGAGTGGGGTCTGTGCTGGGACAGACCATCACTATGATCCCAGACCAGCTGTGCCTAGCCAAGGGGGGACTTTCTCCTGGGTCTGGAACTATCCCCCTGGGTCAGCCCTGGGCTCTGCTGTCATCAGCTCCTGAGCCAGAGACTGCAGGTGATACGAGAGATCTGGGGGAAGTGCTGGGGCCTGGCTGGAAAGTGACTCTGCAGAAATGGCTCCTGCTCGCCCAATCCCTGCCCCGAGTGTCTGTGCGGCGCAGAGCTGCTGCCCCAGCGCCCCCAGGCTCACCCCGTTAGCAGTGGCTGTAGCTATTGGCGAGGAAACGCCCACGGGAATGCAGGACTGTGACCAGCTCTTCGTGCAGGAGGGAGAGGGGAGAGACTGGACGGGGCAGCTGGAGAAATCAGTGGGGAGGGAGGTTCCGGGCACCCAGCCTTGCCCAGCTCCATTCCCTGCAGCCCCCCGGGGCAGTGACTTTCCTGGGAGAGGGGAGGGGCAGAGAGAGGAAAAGCCAGTTCCCGCCTCTGCCTGGTCCCTGCGCTGCTGAGGGAATGGGCTGTTCTGGGGACAGTGTCGGGGGATCCCCCAAAGCGGCTCCTTTGATTCTGCTCTTTTCTGGCATGTGGCTCAGAGATTCTTTTCCTGGGAGAGTGTAATAGCGTCTGGTGGGTTTAGTCCCGGGGGAGAGGTCGGGTCTGTGCTGTAATAGTGTAACTGAGGCTTCTCCCAGCATGGCAGAGTCTAGAGTGTCTGTCTACAGGGACAGAGCCTGGGGGAATCGGGGTGTGAAATGGGCTAACACTCATTCAGAAACCCCCCGAATTTCCCTTCTCGCCCTGACAGGCTGCAGAATAACGACCCCGTTTTGCTCCAGACCGTCCCATCTTCCTAGGGGCCGGGGCAGGGAAATGGCTGTGTTGGATCCAGCTCAGGTAGGGGATTTGGGGTAGCTGCTGGGGAGGGTTGTTGTAGAGGGGGAGGGTCAGGAAACACTCACGCTGAGGTTTGCGGGGACAGGGACTGATAATCCCGCTGGGACATGCTCAGCCTATGGCCTGGTTTATGAACAGACCCATTGGGAGCGTGTGAACATTCCCCCATTTCTGAAACTGGAAACACCCCCTGGACAGGGCTGGGAAAACAGAGCAGAGCACTGGAGCCTGAACCCCCTAGGCAGAGACTGCAGTGAATACAAATGGGAGGTGCTGGGATTCCTGTCCCTGTTCTCTGCCCAGAGCTCTGCCTCCCACATCACCCTGTGCCTAGTAGGTGGGTGGGAAATGAGAAGACCCTGCCCTCCTCTGTCTGCTGGGAGGGACAAGGAGCGCTACAGGCTGAGCTAGCCAGGCTTGTTGAAAGCCTTTACACCTCCCCCACAAGGGCAAGGAGGCAGGCAGGCAAAAGAGAGGCCAAAAAAAAAGTCCCAGGTCCCCTTCCTCTTTTTCTCCACGGTCACTGCCTGCCAGCACGATTCCTTTTCCTCGACCTCCCTCCTGTGCCATGGGGCCACTAAATCGCACCTATACAGCCAGCTGCATCACAATCCCCCATGCTGAAGCCTCCCTGCCAAAGTCCTGCACCTGGCGCCACATCTCGCTGGGAACTCGACTTCTTGTGCCCAGAGAGTCTCTGCCCCTCAGCAGATGACCCGAGAAACAGTGTCCATCCGCCTTTTCTAAAGAAGGCTTTAGAGAGGGTTTTCCCCTGTGGCCTAAGGGTGAAGGCAGCTGACTTTAGATCAGGCAATTGAGGGTTCAAGTCCCTTCATGGCTGTGTTGCTTAGTTTTCCCTTGGTGCAGAAATTCCTGCTTTCTTCAGGCCTGGAACCTCTTCTTGGCCGCTCAGGCCCATGCTCTGGTTTCAGCTAGAGCCCCAGGACGGAATTGGGGCGTAGGGCATCACAAAGGCTAGAGCGTGAGCCTTCGTTGCTTCCAGGCTAGCCTTTGCCATTCCTGACTTGCCAAAGAAAATGGGCGGATGCCCAGGCTAGTGTGCAGAGCAGTTTCCCTCTTCCAAATGTGCGCCTGTCCCTCTGCTTGAGGGGGCTGCTAAATAGCACCTTTGGAGTCCGGCTGTTTCTCTGCTTCTCACCAGCTGGGGGAAAATCTCCTGCCCCACTGTGAAATGAGCAACCTTGGAGCGGGAATGGTAAGAGGCCCCAGCAGCGGGGCTGGCCCTGCTCTCCTACCGTCTTCTGATGTTGGCCACAGAGCATCAGCAGCTGCCCCCCATGCTGGTCACAGAGCTGGAAGGGACCTTGAAAGGTCATCGAGTCCAGTCCCCTGCCTTCACAGCAGGACCAAGTACCGTTCCTGACAGATTTTTGCCCCAGATCCCTAAATGGCCCCCTCAAGGATTGAACTCATAACCCTGTATTATGCAGGGGGTCAGACTAGATGATCAGGGCTGGCCTTAGAGCCTTTGAAACTATGAATTTATGAACCGAAAGATGGCTGTAACTGCTAGTGTGAAGGTTGCTGCTCCTGTCCAAGAGGAGATGCTTTGTCTGAGGTTTCCTTGGGGAGAGGCACCATGATCCCTCTTCCCTCTTTCAAATAACCTTCCTTGGACAGAGCACATCACAGGTTCTCCCCTTTTGTTCTCTAACAGGAAACCCTCCATCCACCAGATCTGTAATTCCTCCCATCCTCACACAGTCGCTGGCTACATTTCCTAGCCTGACTCCTGCATCCTAGAATACTCAAGGAGCTAATAGAGGAGGTATCTGAGCCTCTAGCTATTATCTTTGGAAAGTCATGGGAGACGGGAGAGATTCCAGAAGATTGGAAAAGGGCAAATATAGTGCCCATCTATAAAAAGGGAAATAAAAACAACCCAGGTAACTACAGACCAGTTAGTTTAACTTCTGTGCCAGGGAAGATAATGGAGCAAGTAATTAAGGAAATCATCTGCAAACACTTGGAAGGTAGTAAGGTGATAGGGAACAGCCAGCATGGATTTGTGAAGAACAAATCATGTCAAACCAATCTGATTGCTTTCTTTGATAGAATAACGAGCCTTGTGGATAAGGGTGAAGCGGTGGATGTGGTATACCTAGACTTTAGTAAGGCATTTGATACGGTCTCGCATGATATTCTTATCGATAAACTAGGCAAATACAATTTAGATGGGGCTACTATAAGGTGGGTGCATAACTGGCTGGATAACCGTACTCAGAGAGTTGTTATTAATGGTTCCCAATCCTGCTGGAAAGGCGTAACGAGTGGGGTTCCGCAGGGGTCTGTTTTGGGACCGGCTCTGTTCAATATCTTCATCAACGACTTAGATATTGGCATAGAAAGTACGCTTATTAAGTTTGCGGATGACACCAAACTGGGAGGGATTGCTACTACTTTGGAGGACAGGGTCATAATTCAAAATGATCTGGACAAATTGGAGAAATGGTCTGAGTTAAACAGGATGAAGTTTAACAAAGACAAATGCAAAGTGCTCCACTTAGGAAGGAAAAATCAATTTCACACATACAGAATGGGAAAAGACTGTCTAGGAAGGAGTACGGCAGAAAGGGATCTAGGGGTTATAGTGGACCACAAGCTAAATATGAGTCAACAGTGTGATGCTGTTGCAAAAAAAGCAAACATGATTCTGGGATGCATTAAGAGGTGTGTTGTGAGCAAGACACGAGAAGTCATTCTTCCGCTCTACTCTGCTCTGGTTAGGCCTCAGCTGGAGTATTGTGTCCAGTTCTGGGCGCCGCATTTTAAAAAAGATGTGGAGAAATTGGAAAGGGTCCAAAGAAGAGCAACAAGAATGATTAAAGGTCTTGAGAACATGACCTATGAAGGAAGGCTGAAAGAACTGGGTTTGTTTAGTTTGGAGAAGAGAAGACTGAGAGGGGACATGATAGCAGTTTTCAGGTATCTAAAAGGGTGTCATGAGGAGGAGGGAGAGAACTTGTTCACCTTAGCCTCTAAGGATAGAACCAGAAACAATGGGTTTAAACTGCAGCAAGGGAGGTCTAGGTTGGACATTAGGAAAAAGTTCCTAACTGTCAGGGTGGTTAAACACTGGAACAAATTGCCTAGGGAGGTTGTGGAATCTCCGTCTCTGGAGATATTTAAGAGTAGGTTAGATAAATGTCTGTCAGGGACGGTCTAGACAGTATTGGTCCTGCCATGCGGGCAGGGGACTGGACTCGATGACCTCTCGAGGTCCCTTCCAGTCCTATAATCTATGATTCTATGATTCTCACCCCATGGATCTCACGCCTCCTCTGCCATTGGGCAGACATGGAAACAGCAAAGGTCAATTTCTATTTTCTTTGGTCATTGCCTGGGTCTAGTTGCAAAACTGCTTCATTATTAACCCCACTCCTTTGTGCACAGAATGTTGGGACTCTGGGAACAGATGGGGCCAAGCTGAAAACCAATAAACCTCTGTTCCCAGAGAACCCAGGAAAAGGAACAAAAGATTGTCATCGAGAAGGTTTGAGGGTCTGGAAGGATGGATTTGCAGCTGCAAATATGTTGACTTATTCTCAACTATTTCAATATCTGGAATTTATTAGCATGGGGAAAATAATCAGTAAACTTTAAATGAAGAATTTCCCATACTATTTATAACATCAAGTTAGAAGTTGAGCCACCAACACAATAACAAAGAAATCACACCGAGACCCATGACCAATGTAGGCTACAGTTTATTTAAACCCCTTTCCTGGAAAGGAATTGTAGGGGGGAATTTACACATCTATTGTATATAGCCCAATGGGGGTAGAGTAGAATTTGTAGAGAGTTTTGAAGTCTAGCTCCATGAGATTATTTCTGAGAGAACTGCCAAGATGACAGCAAGGGGATGGGAGTGGAGCTGTATCACTTTCAATAGCTTAAGATTTCTTTCTTCTCCATTATTTGATCTCATTTATGTGTGTTTTAATCATGTAAACAGATAGATATTTAGCCAATCATTACATTAGCCAATCATTACATGAGACAAAAGGTTTAGATTCACAACTTGAAGGCAATGAGTGAATTAGAACATAACATAACATAAGAACGGCCGTACCGGGTCAGACCAAAGGTCCATCTAGTCCAGTATCCTGTCTACCGACAGTGGCCAATGCCAGGTGCCCCAGAGGGAGTGAACCTAACAGGCAATGATCAAGTGATCTCTCTCCTGCCATCCATCTCCACCCTCTGACAAACAGAGGCTAGGGACACCATTCCTTACCCATCCTGGCTAATAGCCATTAATGGACTTAACCACCATGAAATGATCCAGTTCTCTTTTAAACGCTGTTATAGTCCTAGCCTTCACAACCTCCTCAAGTAAGGAGTTCCACAAGTTGACTGTGCGCTGTGTGAAGAAGAATTTCCTTTTATTTGTTTTAAACCTGCTGCCTATTAATTTCATTTGGTGACCTCTAGTTCTTGTATTATGGGAATAAGTAAATAACTTTTCCTTATCCACTTTCTCCACATCACTCATGATTTTATATACCTCTATCATATCCCCCCTTAGTTTCCTCTTTTCCAAGCTGAAGAGTCTTTAATCTCTCCTCATATGGGACCCGTTCCAAACCCCTAATCATTTTAGTTGCCCTTCTCTGAACCTTTTCCAGTACCAGTATATCTTTTTTGAGATGAGGAGACCACATCTGTACACAGTATTCGAGATGTGGGCATACCATCGATTTATGTAAGGGCAATAATATATTCTCCATCTTATTCTCTATCCCCTTTTTAATGATTCCTAACATCCTGTTTGCTTTTTTGACCGCTTCTGCACACTGTGTGGACATCTTCAAAGAACTATCCACAATGACTCCAAGATCTTTTTCCTGACTTGTAGCTAAATTAGCCCCCATCATATTGTATGTATAGTTGGGGTTATTTTTTCCAATGTGCATTACTTTAGAGGCAACTCCAAGGGAAATACTATTTATGGAGATATCAATCTAAATTTTACATGAGTTTTGTTATCTTCCCTTTAGGTTCTATCCATGGAAATTCATCAATACTCGTCTGCTGAAACATCAAATCATGGAAATCTGCCTCCAGAGAACATGGAAGGCTGACGCAGACGGGGAACTGAAAGATGCCCACATTCAAATCAAAACGGGATGTTGAGAACTGAGTGTTGCAACGCTGGCCCCCACCAGTCCCTAGGATGGGGGTGGCCAACCTGAGCCTGAGAAGGAGCCAGAATTTACCAATGAACATTGCCAAAGAGCCACAGGAATATGTCAGCAGCCCCCCATCCACTACCCCCCTCCAGCCCCCAGCACCTCCCGCCCACCAGCAGCCCCACCAATCAGCGCCTGGGAATCTGGGAATTACCTTCTGTAAAAACTCATCTTCTTTCGAAAATGCATGGAAATAGCTGATTCAAGAAGTTGTTGACAGATGGATAGTACGCGTCTATCAGCAGCTCCTTGGGGCACCAGCCGCTGTCAACCAAGCCAGTTGGCAGACTGAAGGCAGGGCAAGAATGCTGAAGCAGAACATTCTTTGCTGTTGGGATACGTGACATCACAATAAACTTATACAGAAACACACCTGGACACCCAGCCAGAGAGACACGCACCCACAGAAGCTAGTAACATTTACAATTGATATGCAAACTAGACACAATCAACTCCGGTTTGAATAAGGACTGGGAATGGCTGAGCCATTACAAACATTGAATCTATCTCCCCTTGTAAGTATGCTCACACTTCTTATCAAACTGTCTGTACTGGGCTATCTTGATTATCACTTCAAAAGTTTTTTTTCTCTTAATTAATTGGCCTCTCAGAGTTGGTAAGACAACTCCCACCTGTTTATGCTCTCTGTATGTGTGTATATATATCTCCTCAATATATGTTCCATTCTATATGCATCCGAAGAAGTGGGCTGTAGTCCACGAAAGCTTATGCTCTAATAAATTTGTTAGTCTCTAAGGTGCCACAAGTACTCCTGTTCTTCTTTTTGCGGATACAGACTAACACGGCTACTACTCTGAAACCAAAATATCTAGGAATTTTGATTTGGGGGAGGGGATCATAGATGCTGACTGCATGGGTGCTCCAGGGCTGGGGAAAAATTAGCAGGTGCTTAGCACCCACTGGCAACCAAGCTCTACCCTCCCCCCAGCCCATCTCCCGCTAACCAACTCCGCCCCCTCCCTCCCAGGGCCTTCTGCCTGCCACAACAAACAGCTGTTTGGCTGCATTCAGGACGCTCCCAGTGGGTGGGGGAGGAGCAAAGCCGTAACTCACCCAGAGACGTGTTTTTATTAAAAGGTTCGGAGGCCCAGAAACACGTTGAAAATGTTGGAAGGCCCTGTGGGAAGGAGCAGAGCGTTGGGCCTGTGGGATCGATACGATGACTCAGGGGAAGCTCTTTGGGGCAGGGAGAGCTTTGTGTGGCTGGGCAGGGCCTAGCAGAATGGGGCCCCGGGCTCAGACTGACGCTGTGCAGCCAGTGGCAGGACAAACAAATAACAATGGGGGGGGAACAAAGCGACACATCTAATCGTTGGGATTTTACACAAAGACCTTTCAGAAGAGCCCCAGGCAGTGTCTGAGCTGGCTCGGATGAGGCAGCAAGGGGCAGCGCAGCCTGAGCCAGTGAAACTGCCAATCCCCCAGGGAGCAGTGGAAGCAGGCCCAAGACGTAGCAAAGAGCGGTTCCTGCCGGGAGACGGGAAGCAGGCAGATTGCAGCTCTGTGGGACAGAGAGTGTCTGTTTGTTCTGGATGTGGACGGCACCTGGCACAATGGGGCTGATCCCTGAGTGGGGCCTGTACACAATGCTAATAAAATAAGGGGATTTGTTGGATTACTCTAAATCCCGAGTGGAAAGGTGGAGGTGACAGGGGCAAGCCCTGGACAGATGGGATCTGCCCAACCAGGGCAGCATGTGCAGGACGGGGAAGGGGAAAGGCCATTGGAAGTGTTTCCACAGAAGCAAAAAAATCGGGCAACCAGCCCAACCGTGGCGGAGTGAGGCTGTTCCCTGGGCTAGATCTCCACAGACAGCAGTCATGGGCAGGCTGAGAGGGATGGCCTGGATTCACTTTGGATTGGCTCCAGTGTAAATGAGACGAGAATTGTCCCAGAAGGGCCCAGGTGCAAGAGTGACAGACACTGTAGGTGGAGCCTGTGAATAAAAAAATTAGGTGCATTATAAAACAGTAGTAAAATAATCCCCCTGCTCCCCTTCTCCTGATGGGTGACCCCAAGTCTGACCTTGTACCTGTCCATGGGGAAATCATCACTGAATGGGGGAGCTGTTAACGAGGCACCACAGGGATTGGCTGTAGCCCCCTCACTATTCAACTTTGTAATTAACCATCTGGAAGTAAATATAAAATCACTGCTGATAAAGTCTGTGGCTAGCACTGCTTGGAGGAGTGGTAAATAATGTTAATGATGGGGCAGTTGTACAGAGCAGCCTGGATGGTTTGGTAAACTGGGATTAGTAAAACAAATGCAGTTTAATACAGCCAAAAGCCATGCCCTATAGCTGGGAACGGAGGGTGGTGGCCACACCTAGAGCCTAGGGAACCGTAGCCTGGAAAGCATGGTCTATGAAAAGGATTTAGGGTCATAGAGGACAAACAGCTGAACCTGAACTTCTGTGAGCTGCTTTCAGGTTAAGTCTGCAGCTTTGGGCAAGTGATTCAGACCCTGGGTCTGTGTTGGAGCAGACGGGCATGTCTGGCTCAACAAGACAGGGTGCTGGGGTCCCGAGCTGCCAGGGCAGGAAAGCAGGGGCAGAAGTAGTCTTGGCACATCGGTTGGCAGCTCCCAAGGGGCTTTCTGTGATCCAACCCATCACAAGGGACAAAACACTCCAATCCCTCCCGGTGGGAGGAGCCAGGTTTGCTCTTCAAATTCTGTCCTTGGTAAATGTCCAGGTCTGGGAATGTCCCACAACAGCATTTCTAATGGGAAGCTGGCTGCAGAACACTGAAACTGCTGATAGCTCCCATGCAGGAGGGGTGGGAATTCAGTCTCTGTGTTCTGTCAGTGCAGCTAGAGCAATAGGGAAACCTCACCAGTCACTGTAGCAACTGTCTACTCCAAAGTACTACAGGAGCGTTTTAAGTGTAGACAGCCTGAGAGTGAGACCAGATCTACCTCCAATTAGCACTAGGGATGCACCAGCACTGAGACTATAGCAATGACTACAGTTCAATGCTTCCAGGGTTGGCAGGATTCAAACCTACGTGGGAAAGCCCCAAGGGATTTCTAGTCCAGCACCTTAACCTCTCAGCCACAACTATCTGATGGCCACTAGCTTCCCTACACTATGATTCTCTTCTCAGTGAATTATCACTTCACATTGTTTGCTCAGACAAGCCTTCCCGGCCCACTCACTGCTGTGCAGGGCTGTAAGTGTGTCTATTGCTGGACAGCAGGAATTCCTGCCCATTTCCCTTCCGGCTGGAGCAGGATTGGAGTGTGTTTGTGTTAATGACATCGCTGTAGATTGTTGTTCTTTCCCCATCTTGACAATTCAGACAGTCCCTTTCCCATTCAGATCTACAGAATCTTGTTCCAATAGCAGGGGTACATTTTTTTCTGGGGCACTGACACGTTTCAGGGGGTTGGTGAGTGAACTCAGCCTTGCATTCCGTCCTTGATGGGGTGGGACAATGGTGGTCAGTTTTGTTGGGTCAGAAAGTTGGCAACCCTAGATCCAGGGGAAACAAACACCCAACGAGGCTGGCCAGGGGCAGGACATCAGCTTGGAGGGGAGGGGAGGGGAGGGGTGGGGTTGGCAGTGACATCACAAAGGCCTGTTGCAGGAACTCGGCCTATTGGGCAAAGGTGGTGGGGAGGGGGTGACCTCACAGAGAGACCCTGACATCAGCCAGGCAGGACAGAGGTGCAGGGCCAGGCCAGTCTCTGAGACCCCCCCGGCTTTGCTGCCGCAAGTCTCCTTCGCGAGGTCTCTCCTCCAGGACTGAGAGAGAATTAGGATTCACGGATGTGAGCATGAGGAGGAACCTCTGTGGAGTTTTTTCTTTTCCTACCACTGATTGTGCCAGAAAACAAACTTCCCTTTTCCAAGGTAAGAGGCCCAGAGAAGTTTGTAAACTGTTCAGTCTGATCCCCCTGGTGCAGGCAGCATTCTAGGCCCAGAAAACACTAGGACTTTGACACTTGGAATCCCTGGGGACACTGGGGTTTATCCTTTTTGGTTTCCCTTTTCCTCTTTCCTCCCTCCTTTCTCCTCTTCTCTTGCTTCTTTTTCCCCTTTCCCCAGCTTCCCTCCCTCTACCAAGGAGCGGTGTGTGTGGAGTGTGGATGGGTTGTGGGGTGCTCTCATTGCGGGAGGTCCTCACAAAGAGGTGGGGCTGGATCTGAGAGTGATCCCCTCTGATGGTGACCTGAGCTGTCCTTTGGGACATCTGGTGAGACCTCTCAGCCTCCCGCCCCTCAGAGTCTCAGTGCTGATTGGCCCAGCAGGGGGAAATCAACAGCGAAGAGACTCAAGACCTTTTGGTCTCTTTTCAAATCAGGCAAATAAGTCACAACCAATCCAATGTATGGGATTAATCTTGCTGCTTCTCTCCATTAATTGTCTCTTAGTAGGTCAGGACGGGGCTGAAGTGGGGCAGAGGTCTGGGGTGTGGGCTCTGGGGTGGGGATGGGAATGAGGGGCTCAGGGCTAGGGGGGAGGGTTGGGGTGCAGGGGGCTGAGGGCTCCGGCTGGAGGCGTGGGCTCTTGGGTGGGGCTGGGAATGAGGGGCTCAGGGCTAGGGTAGAGGGTTGGGGTGCAGGGTGGTGAGTGCTCCAGCTGGGGGTGTGGGCTATGGGATGGGGCTGGGAATGAGGGGTTTGGGAAGCAGGTTGCCCCAGGGAGAGAGGACTCCCCCCAGCCCTCTCTCACCACAGCAGCTCAGGGCCATGTGAGAGAGCACCTGTCTCCTGGCCGCAGCAGCTCTGGTGGGTCTGGGCTGGGGGTGGGGGAGGGGACAGGATTTATTTTTCCTAAGTCAAAACGGGGAAGAGAAGGAGTTATGCTTCAATTTTTACCTTATAAACTTTGGTCCTGTCTAATATATAAAAGACGTTATGGGAATAAAACACCATGTCATGTGGTGACATCACAAGAGCAGAGGGTGTGAGAACTGCAGCAAGCGAGAGGGCAGGGGATTTAGAGTCAGATTGCTTCAAATGCCGCATTCGTCGGCTGGCATTTAACAGCAACGCTTAGCTAACAGAATGGAGAAAGGGATTCTCTGCTAAAGATTCAACCTGCCCCTTTGGCCAACTCCACCCCTTCCCTGAACAGAGTGTGCTCAGAACAACACTCCCCCGCACACACACACACACACACACACACAAGCCCACAGCTGGGTGCCCAGCACAAAGCAAGAGAGGGGGTTGTTTGGCTTGTTTTACTTTTACTTTGCAAAAGGTTTTTTCAAAAGCATTTTCTGCCCCTGTTTCCTATGGTAAGGAAGCAAATTGTGGGGAAAGGAACCTGAGAGTGGTGGAGCCAGGGCAGTGGGGGGAAGTTGCCGGAGGCTGAAGAGGGCAACGAGGGGCTGAAGGTGACCAGGTGCGGTTCGGGGAAGGGGACAGTTTGGGGAGGCTGAACAGGGCGATGGGGGGCAGTTGGAGGAGGCTGAAGGGGTAGATGGGGGAAGGGGACATTTGCGGGGAGGCTGAAGGGGGCAATGGGTTGAAGGAGGCTGGGGCAGAGGGGCAGTTGGGGGGGCTGCTCATCCCCATGGGAGGGGAGGAGGAAGAGGAGCTGCCCTTGTATCAGAAGCTGTTTCCTATTAGAACTTGCAACTTCACTGTTCCTGAGCAGGGTCCTGTGATCAAAGGGGAACTAGATGGGTTCATGGAGGACAGGTCCATCAATGGCTGTTAGCCGGGATGGGCAGGGATGTGTCCCTAGCCTCTGTCTGTCAGAAGCTGGTAATTGGGCAACAGGGGATGGGTCACTGGATGATTCCTGTCTGTTCATTCCCTCTGGGGCACCTGGCACTGGCCACTGTTGGCAGACAGGACACTGGGCTAGATGGACCTTTGGTCTGACCCAGTCTGGCCGTCCTTATCTTCTAATGTACTTCTCACATGCTCAGTAACATCTGCAAGCTGCTGCCCTCACGCGCCATCAGAATCTGCTCCCTGCAATCAAAGGCAGGGAATATCCCCCTGAAGGGGAGAAATCGGAGGGGAGGGATGGGCAGAGGGACAAATCTGGGACAAGCTCAGGGATTCAGCCTGGGGTGGGGGGCGGCCTGCCCTGCCAGGTAGGTGCAGAAGGGAAAACCCCCAGATAGAGGGAGGCAGAGGGGATAAAAGTTACGACGGGTGTGGGGAGCTGTCAAACTAGGGTGTGGTGGAGGGTAGAAGGACTTGTGTTCCTCACTGGATGGTCCATCTCAGCGCTCCCTCCCCAGGGCTGTGGTGTTAAAGGCCCAGGGTGGCCCAGTGCCCAGGTACCGCAGCTCTGCTCTAGATGAAATGGTGACTGAGCTGCCGAAGGAGACTGGATTCAGGGAAATAGTTTACACCCTCCCCCCATCCCCCTGGGCTCTGCTGGCATCAGCTCCTGAGCCAGAGACTGCAGGTGATACGAGAGATCTGGGGTAAGTGCTGGGGCCAGGCAGGAAAGTGACTCTGCAGAAATGGCTCCTGCTCGCCCCATCTCTGCCCTGAGTGTCTGCGCAGTGCAGAGCTGCTGCCCCAGCACCCCCAGGATCACCCCCGTTAGCAGTGGCTGTAGCTATTGGCGAGGAAACGCCCATGGGAATGCAGGACAGTGACCAGCTCTTCATGCAGGAGGGAGAGGGGAGAGACTGGACGGGGCAGCTGGAGCAATCAGTGGGGAGGGAGGTTCCGGGCACCCAGTCTTACCCAGCTCCATTCCCTGCAGCCCCCCGGGGCAGTGACTTTCCTGGGGGAGGGGAGGGGCAGAGAGGAAAAGCCAGTTCCTGCCTCTGCGTGGTCCCTGGGCTGCTGAGGGAATGGGCTGTTCTGGGGACAGTGTCGGGGGATTCTACTTTGATTCCTTTGATTCTACTCTTTTCTGGCGTTTGGCTCAGAGACTCTTTTCCTGGGAGAGTGTAATAGCGTCTGGTGGGTTTAGTCCTGGGGGAGAGGTCGGGTCTGTGCTGTAATAGCGTCACTGAGAATTCTCCCAGCATGGCAGAGTCTAGAGTGTCTGTCTACAGGGACAGAGCCTGGGGGAATCAGGGTGTGAAATGGACTAACACTCATTCAGAAACCTACCGAACTTCCCTTCTCACCCTGACAGGCTGCAGAATAATGACCCCGTTTGGTCCAGACCGTCCCATCTTCCTAGGGGCCGGGGAAGGGAAATGGCTGTGGTGGATCCAGCTCAGGTAGGAGATTTTGGGGGAGCTGCTGGGGAGGGTTGTTGTAGAGGGGGAGGGTCATGAAATCATAGAGTTCACAGTTCTAAGGAAGAGTAGAAGGGAGTACAGCAATGGATTTCTGGAAGGCGGATTTTGGTAAGCCCAGAGAGCTGATAGGTAAGGTCCCATGGGAATCAAGACTGAGGGGAAAAACAACTGAGGAGAGTTGGCCGTTTTTCAAAGGGACACTATTAAGGACCCAAAAGCAAGCTATTCCGCTGAGTAGGAAAGATAGGAAATGTGGCAAAAGACCTCCTTGGCTTAACCACGAGATCTTGCATGATCTAAAAAATAAAAGGAATCATATAAAAAATGGAAACTAGGACAGATTACAAAGGATAAATATAGGCAAACAACACAGGAATGCAGGGGAAGAATTAGAAAGGCAAAGGCACAAAATGAGCTCAAACTGGCTACAGGAATAAAGGGAAACAAGAAGCCTTTTTATCAATACTATTGGAGAAAAACACAGTTCTCACTCTTTGGTTGGGTACAGCAAAGTCAGATACTTTATTCTCTCTCTATCAATTGCATAGAGGGAGAGAGTGCACTAGGACACAGGGACTCCCTCTCCTAGGCAGGGCTCTCCCAGGTAAACAATTACAGCAAGCATTTATACCTTTTGTTACAGACAATAATGAGCAAGAGCTGCATTTTGTTTATACATAGGTCATCCTGATATCTTATTTTCCTCACTTGTTTAGACTCTAGTCTACATACAATATTATCTACACAAGGTCGCAACGACTTCTCACACAGTTCTTTCCCACTCGCCTCACACAATCCTCGCTTCTACAAATCTCGCGTTATTAGGGTTACAGTTAGCCTAACTCTTGCTAACAAACTGTCATGCATTGCAATCCCCTTCCTGTCCGTTCTTTCTCTGCTTCCACAATACATTAGAAGCAAGAGGAAGACCAAGGACAGGGTAGGCCCACTGCTCAGTGAGGAGGGAGAAACAGTAACAGGAAACGGCAGAGATGCTTAATGACTTCTTTGTTTTGGTCTTCACCGAGAAGTCTGAAGGAATGACTAACATAGTGAATGCTAATGGGAAGGGGGTAGGTTTAGAAGATAAAATAAAAAAAGAACAAGTTAAAAATCACTTAGAAAAGTTAGATGCTTGCAAGTCACCAGGGCCTGATGAAATGCATCCTAGAATACTCAAGGAGCTAATAGAGGAGGTATCTGAGCCTCTAGCTATTATCTTTGGAAAATCATGGGAGACAGGAGAGATTCCAGAAGACTGGAAAAGGGCAAATATAGTGCCCATCTATAAAAAGGGAAATAAAAACAAGCCAGGAAACTACAGACCAGTTAGTTTAACTTCTGTGCCAGGGAAGATAATGGAGCAAGTAATCAAGGAAATCATCTGCAAACACTTGGAAGGTGGTAAGGTGATAGGGAATAGCCAGCATGGATTTGTAAAGAACAAATCATGTCAAACCAATCTGATAGCTTTCTTTGCTAGGATACCGAGTCTTGTGGATAAGGGAGAAGCAGTGGATGTGGTATACCTAGACTTCAGTAAGGCATTTGATAGGGTTTCGCATGATATTCTTATCGATAAACTAGGCAAATACAACTTAGATGGGGCTACTATAAGGTGGGTGCCTAACTGGCTGGATAACCGTACTCAGAGAGTAGTTATTAATGGTTCCCAATCCTGCTGGAAAGGTATAACAAGTGGGGTTCCGCAGGGGTCTGTTTTGGGACTGGCTCTGTTCAATATCTTCATCAACAACTTAGCTATTGGCATAGAAAGTACAGTTATTAAATTTGCAGATGATACCAAACTGGGAGGGATTGCAACTGCTTTGGAGGATAGGGTCATAATTCAAAATGATCTCGACAAATTGGAGAAATGGTCTGAGGTAAACAGGATGAAGTTTCACAAAGACAAATGCAAAGTGCTCCACTTAGGAAGGAACAATCAGTTTCACACATACAGAATGGGAAGAGACTGTCTAGGAAGGAGTACGGCAGAAAGGGATCTAGGGGTTATAGTGGACCACAAGCTAAATATGAGTCAACAGTGTGATGCTGTTGCAAAAAAAGCAAACATGATTCTGGGATGCATTAACAGGTGTGCTGTGAGCAAGACATGAGGAGTCATTCTTGCGCTCTACTCTGCGCTGGTTAGGCCTCAACTGGAGTATTGTGTCCAGTTCTGGGCACCACATTTCAAGGAAGATGTGGAGAAATTGGAGAGGGTCCAGCATGGTCTAGACAGTATTTGGTCCTGCCATGAGGGCAGGGGACTGGACTCAATGACCTCTCGAGGTCCCTTCCTGTCCTAGAATCTATGAATCTATGAAGGAGGCAACAACCTGTCATGTGTGATCTAAGGAGCAGGAAAAGAATCTGGGAATTACCTTTTGTAAAATCTCATCTTCTTCCGAAAACCTGTGGAAATAGCTGATTCAAGAAGTTGTTGACAGATGGATAGTACGCGTCTATCAGCTCCTGGGTTCACTAGCCATTGTCAACCAAGCAAGTTGGCAGACTGAAGGCAGGACAAGAATGCTGAACCAGAACGGTCTTTGCTCTTGTCACACATGACATCACAATAAATTTATGCACACACACACACACACAGACATACAGACAGAGGCTGGTACCATTAGCAACAGGAATTTTGATTTCTGGGAGGGGCTGACAAAGGACTGATACTTTGCATGTACAGAATATATCACATTGTACCTGGGGAGTCACAAAGTAGTTTACAAACTTGAATTCAAGGAGACTAACAGCTGCCCTGAGCAGGACCAGGTGAAGGTGGGGCTGTACTGAGGGGTCTGCGAGCTGCAGCGGGACGAGCTGGACTGGGTTTCGCTCTGGTGGAGCAGGTGAGAGGGTCTGGGGGCCAGTGCCTTGGGGGAGGGGCTGTCACCCCAGTGGCCGAAGCCCGGAGCACTGACCCCCTCACCCCTCTTGTGGCTGAAGTCCAGAGCCCCAACCTCCTTCCCTGCCCTCCTGTCGATGAGTCGCAGAGCCCAGACCCCCCCCACTCCCCTCTAGCTCCCCAGCGGCTGAAGCTTGGAGCCCTGATCTCCCCCCCATGGCAGCCGAAGACCAGGTCTCTTCCCTTCATCTCTCTTGGTGGCTTGAGCTTGGACCACAAGCCCGGAGTCCTCCCTCCCCCCCTCCGCCCTGGGTGCTATAGCCCGGATCCTGGAGTCTCTACCCAGTTGTGGGAGACCAGAGCCCCAAACCCAGAGCTCCCCCTCCATCGATCAAGCCTGGAGCCCTGAGCCCGAGCCCATCCCCACCCCCGGGAGTTGTTCCGGAAGATGGTACACGCCTATGTAGGGCCCTATGAAATCTCTTTTATTATTGGGGATTTTCCAATTTAGTATTTTCTGAGTTTTGTCCTTTCCATTTCTTAAAAATTAATTCCGTCTTTATGGTTTTTGTGTTAATCACAATTGTTTGATACACTGACCACAGTTAAGTAGCTTTACTATAAATGCACACAAATGTTCAGAAATGGCTTGCAAGGGGAGAAACTGATTTTACTAAAAGAATCCTACAATTTAAACAAAACTTCCTGCAGATGCCCAGAGTACGGTAAAAGTGACATTTTTAACTACCCTTTTAAAGTAGCCGTCAGTAACACGACCGACTGACATTGCGGAACAGTGACTCTACAGTCCACAGCAGTGTGTGTGTGCATGGGGGAGGGAGGTTGTGCGGGGAGTGGAGTGTGTGTGTGTGTTGGGGGAGAGTATGTATGGCTGTGTTGGGGAGTGGGGGAGAAGTGTGAGTGTGTGGGTGGAAGTTAATGGGGTGCAGTGGAGGTGAGTGAGTGGGGGTGGGGGGCAGAAGTTTGTGGGAGCAGTGGAGGTGAGTGTGGGGGTGGGTGGAAGTTTGTGGGGGCAGTGGAGGTGAGTGTGGGGGTGGGTGGAAGTTTGTGGGGGCAGTGGAGGTGAGTGTGGGGGTGGGGTGGGTGGAAGTTTGTGGGGGCAGTGGAGGTGAGTGTGGGAGTGGGGTTGGGTGGAAGTTTGTGGGGGCAGTGGAGGTGAGTGTGGGGGTGGGGGGGTGTGGAAGTTTGTGGGGGCAGTGGAGGTGGGGGTGGGGAGTTTGTGGGGGCAGTGCAGGTGAGTGTGTGGGTGGGTATGGGTGGAAGTTTGTGGGGGCAGTGGAGGTGAGTCTGGGGGTGGGTGGAAGTTTGTGGGGGCAGTGCAGGTGGGGTGTGTGGAAGTTTGTGGGGGCAGTGCAGGTGAGTGTGTGGGTGGGTATGGGTGGAAGTTTGTGGGGGCAGTGGAGGTGAGTCTGGGGGTGGGGGTGGGTGGAAGTTTGTGGGGGGAGTGGAGGTGAGTGTGGGGGTGGGGGTGGGTGGAAGTTTGTGGGGGTAGTGGATGTGAGTGTGGGGGTGGGTGGAAGTTTGTGGGGGCAGTGGAGGTGAGTGTGGGTGGAAGTTTGTGGGGGCAGTGGAGGTGAGTGTGGGGGTGGGGGTGGGTGGACGTTTGTGGGGGCAGTGGAGGTGGGGCTGGGGAGGGGGTGGGTGGAAGTTTGTGGGGGCAGTGGAGGTGAGTGTGTGGGTGGGGGTGGGTGGAAGTTTGTGGGGGCAGTGGAGGTGAGTGTGTGGTTGGGGGTGGGTGGAAGTTTGTGGGGGCAGTGGAGGTGAGTGTGGGGGTGGGGGTGGGTGGAAGTTTGTGGGGGCAGTGGAGGTGAGTGTGGGGGTGGGGGTGGGTGGAAGTTTGTGGGGGCAGTGGAGGTGAGTGTGTGGTTGGGGGTGGGTGGAAGTTTGTGGGGGCAGTGGAGGTGAGGGTGACTGTGTGTTGGAGCAGTCAGGAGGCCGGGGGTCCCGTCCTCCGCGTGTGCTGGAGCTGCCTGGGCAGGGCTGAGCTGAGAGGAGAGGAGCCGCCCAGGGAGCCGCGCGGGGGGCAGAGCAGCAGCCCGTGTGGGGGCAGAGTGGGGCTGGGGCTGGAGCCCTCTGGAGCCAGGTGCGGGGAGCAGCTGGGCAGAGTGAGGGGGTACCTGGGCAGCGGGCCCAGCACAGGGAGACCCCACCAGTCAAGAGGCCTTGCAGGCCGCACTGGGAGGGGTATTGTAACCCCCGCGGGGGAGGGGCTCTGCCACCTAGACCCTGAGGGCGTGTGGCCAGAGCGAGTGTCCGACCCGCGGCGTCCCTGCAGCACAGCCAGGGCTGAGGGACAGACTGTGAACTGCCCTGACATTCCAGCCACAGCTGTTTGGGGTCCCCGTGCCACAGAGCGGGGTGACGGCTTTTCCTTTCACCTTCCCCAGTTTCTCCTTATTTTTAATGACTTGCTGTTTAATAACTTGTGTTTGCTTTGAACTATATGCGATGATCAATGGGTCAGGGAAGCGTCCAGAACAGAGAGAGTACCCCGGAGTGGAGACACCCGAGCCCTGTCCTAAGTACAACAACCAGATTGAGGGTTGAGCCCCAGGAATCCTGGGCCCAGCCTTGTCTGGGTTACGAGGACTCTGCCACACAAGAGTAGAAGGGGTATCCTGGAGTCAGGCGGGCCTCTGGGTGAAGGGAGTGGGAGCGAGGACTCAGATCCTTTCGCCAGCCAATTCCACAGGGGTAGTGTATGAGCCAGGAAAGGTCCCCACGCTAGCGGGACCATTCCCCCGCTTACATAGGCCTGGACACAGAATGCCTTTAGCTGTGGATTGCACTGCAGATCTGATTGGCTGTAAATCCTGGATACCTCTGGCAACATGAGACCGCATGAACTGGTCCTTTCCTATGGTCTGGCTCTGGTGAGGGAAGACTAAAAGGTCTTTTCACAGTTGGACCAGGACAGTCTCTGGGGAGAGCATTATTCTCCTCAGCACTTCCATTCTGTAGTGCCCTGACAGCAAGATCCCAGGTGAATGTGTGGGTTACTCTCCCTGGCAGGGTCAGGTTTTCTGTTCAGTTTTTAATGACTGAAATGCTTTTCTCTTCTTTGTAACCTAGGCACATGGTTGGACTCCAATCACAGAGCGGAAGCAGAAAATAGTCACCATTCCCCGGAGATGCCCAGCTAAAGAGGGAACTTTTCAGTAAGAGCTCCCTGCTGGTTCACACATGCATGTAGAAAGCGTCCATGCGGGTGTCTGTCAGTGAGGTTTCTCTGTCTGTTCTGTCAAATGTTTGCTTACTTGTTTTCTGACTGGTGCCGGCTGAAAGGATTTCGTATCCGAGGAAGGACGTATCCTCCTGGTTAGCAAACAAACAAAGCAGCACATTTCATGTCCAGATTATATTTAGTCGTAAATCGACATTGTGATGGTTCCCCACCAAGGAAAGTTACCACGTCTTTAGGAAAATGACTGAAGTACGAATGCCAAACACAATTCCAATAGAGGATTCAAAGCAAGGTTTTCTGCATGGTGATTAAAGGCTTTAAGTTAAATCAGTCCACCCTGAGGTGAGCAATTAAGAGTTGTTATCTTCACTGAAGGCAGTTGAGGTCTAAGCCCTTGGTTCTGTCTGAATGGAAATTCGTTCCATTTACTAATCCGGTTTCAGGAGCATTGTGTGGGGTGCAAGGAGAGGCCAGTGCCATGAGGACAAATGGCTTTGGATGCAAAGGTCGCCGGCAGCACCTGTAACACCTCCCCCGCAACGTGCCCTCGCTTGTCCTGGCTCTGGAGCTGCGGCTGGAGCGGGGCTCGGGTCAAACCCTTTGGCGCTGAAGCCCAGTGTTGACATCTCGCTCTCGGGGGCCCAGACTGACCCAGCCACAATCCCCGCGCGGGGGGATGGGAGGCGAGCTCTGTCTCCCGTGGCCGTGGGGAGCGTCTCGGGGAGAAGCGTATGCTGGCATTGGGATTTTACACAAAGACCTTTCAGAAGAGCCCCAGGCAGTGTCTGAGCTGGCTCGGATGAGGCAGCAAGGGGCAGCGCAGCCTGAGCCAGTGAAACTGCCAATCCCCCAGGGAGCAGTGGAAGCAGGCCCAAGACGTAGCAAAGAGCGGTTCCTGCCGGGAGACGGGAAGCAGGCAGATTGCAGCTCTGTGGGACAGAGAGTGTCTGTTTGTTCTGGATGTGGACGGCACCAGGCACAATGGAGCTGGTCCCTGAGTGGGGCCTGCACGCAATGCTAATAAAAGAAGGGGATTTGTTGGATTACTCTAAATCCCGAGTGGAAAGGTGGAGGTGACAGGGGCAAGCCCTGGACAGATGGGATCTGCCCAACCAGGGCAGCATGTGCACGATGGGGAAGGGGAAAGGCCATTGGAAGTGTTTCCACAGAAGCAAAAAAATCGGGGAACCAGCCCAACCATGGTGGAGTGAGGCTGTTCCCTGGGCTAGATCTCCACAGACAGCAGTCATGGGCAGGCTGAGAGGGATGGCCTGGATTCACTTTGGATTGGCTCCAGTGTAAATGAGACGAGAATTGTCCCAGAAGGGCCCAGGTGCAAGAGTGACAGACACTGTAGGTGGAGCCTGTGAATAAAAAAATTAGGTGCATTATAAAACAGTAGTAAAATAATCCCCCTACTCCCCTTCTCCTGATGGGTGACCCCAAGTCTGACCTTGTACCTGTCCATAGGGCATCATCACTGAATGGGGGAGCTGTTAACGAGGCACCACAGGGATTGGCTGTAGCCCCCTCACTATTCAACTTTGTAATTAACCATCTGGAAGTAAATATAAAATCACTGCTGATAATTCCTACCCATTTCCCTTCAGGATGGAGCAGGATTGGAGTGTATTTGTGTTAATGACATCGCTGTAGATTGTTGTTCGTTCCCCATTTTTACAATTCAGACAGTCCCTTTCCCATTCAGATCTCCAGCATCTCGTTCCAATAGCAGGTCCGGTTTTCTCTGGGGCACTGACATGTTTCAGGGGGTTGGTGAGTGAACTCATCCTTGCATTCCGTTCTTGATGAGGCGGGACAAGGGTGGTCACTTTTGTTGGGTCAGAAAGTTGGCAACCCTAGATCCAGGGGAAACAAACACCCAACGATGCTGGCCAGGGGCAGGACATCAGCTTGGACAGGAGGGGTGGGGGTGGTAGTGACATCACAAAGACCTGTTGCAGGAACTCAGCCTATTGGGCAAAGGTGGTGGGGAGGGGGTGACCTCACAGAGAGACCCTGACATCAGCCAGGCAGGACAGAGGTGCAGGGCCAGGCCAGTCTCTGAGACCCCCCCCCTCGGCTTTGCTGCCGCAAGTCTCCTTCGCGAGGTCTCTCCTCGAGGACTGAGAGAGAATTAGGATTCATGGATGTGAGCATGAGGAGGAACCTCTGTGGAGATTTCTCCTTTCCTACCATTGATTGTGCCAAAAACACAAGGTTTTTTTACAAGGTAAGAGGCCCAGAGTGGTTTGGAACCTCTTCAGTTTGATCCCCCTGGTGCAGGCAGCATTCTAGGCCCAGAAAACACTGGCTTAAGGTGGCCAAAGTTGATTTCCTGCCTAGGACTTTGATGCTTGGAATCCCTGGGGACATTGGGATTTATCCTTTTTTGTTTCCCTTTTCCTCTTTCCTCCCTCCTTTCTCCTCTTTTCTTGCTTTTTCCCCTTTCCCCAGCTTCCCTCCCTCTACCAAGGAGGGGTGTGTGTGGAGTGTGGATGGGGTGGGGGGTGCTCTCATTGCGGCAGGTCCTCACAAAGAGGTGGGGCTGGATTTGAGAGTGATCCCTTCTGATGGTGACCTGGGCCGTCCTTTGGGACATCTGGTGAGACCTCTTAGCCTCCCACCCCTCAGAGTCTCAGTGCTGATTGGCCGAGCAGGGGGCTATCACCAGCAAGGAGACTCAGGTCCTTTTGGTCTCTTTTCAAATCAGGCAAATAAGTCACAACCAATCCAATGTATGGGATTAATCTTGCTGCTTCTCTCCATTAATTGTCTCTTGGCAGGTCAGGATTTCCTCTAGTGGTCGAGGTCTTCTAAAATACTGGCTGAATAATTACTATGAACCACTGTTGGTCTGTAGCTCACTTGAGAGCACTTTATTCTGATCAGTCACTGTATCAAATTCAAGATGTCACAGATAGATTGAAAGTCAGGAGCAATGTGCAATTTTGTTATGTGACACATCACCTGTACATTGCTGCACATCACAAAATTCCTTCTGCACATGGACGGTGTGTGGCAGGGGTGAGGCTGAAGGGTTCGGAGTGTGGGAGGGGGCTGAAGTGGGGCAGAGGTTTGGGGTGTGGGCTCTGGGGTGGGAATGAGGGGCTCAGGGCTAGGGGAGAGGGTTGAGGTGCAGGGGGCTGAGGGCTCCGGCTGGGGGTGTGGGCTCTGGTGTGGGGCTGGGAATGAGGGGTTTGGGGAGCAGGTTGCCCGAGGGAGAGAGGACTCCCCCCAGCCCTCTCTCACCACAGCAGCTCAGGGCCATGTGAGAGAGCACCTGTCTCCTGGCCGCAGCAGCTCTCCTGGGGCTGGGCTGGGGCTGGGGCTGGGGCTGGGGCTGGGGCTGGGGGAGGGGACAGGATTTATTTTTCCTAAGTCAAAACGGGGAAGGGAAGGAGTTATGCTTCAGTTTTTACCTTATAAACATTGGTCCTGTCTAATATATAAGACGCTATGGGAATAAGACACCATGTCATGTGGTGACATCACAAAAGCAGAGGGTGTGAGAACTGCAGCAACTGAGAGGGCAGGGGATTTAGAGTCAGATTGCTTCAAATGCCGCATTCGTCGGCTGGCATTTAACAGCAACGCTTAGCTAACAGAATGGAGAAAGGAATTCTCTGCTAAAGATTCAACCTGCCCCTTTGGCCAACTCCACCCCTTCCCTGAACAGAGTGTGCTCAGAACAACACTCCCCACCCCACACACACACACAAGCCCAGAGCTGGGTGCCCAGCACAAAGCAAGGGAGGGGGTTGTTTGGCTTGTTTTATTTTTACTTGCAAAAGGTTTTTTCAAAAGCATTTTCTGCCCCTGTTTCCTATGGTAAGGAAGCAAATGGTTGTGGGGAAGGGAACCTGAGAGTGGTGGAGCCAGGGCAGTGGGGGGAAGTTGCCGGACGCTGAAGAGGGCAACGGGGGGGCTGAAGGTGACCAGGTGCGGTGCGGGGAAGGGAACAGTTTGGGGAGGCTGAACGGGGCGATGCGGGGCAGTTGGAGGAGGCTGAAGGGGGAGATGGGGGAAGGGGACATTTGTGGGGAGGCTGAAGGGGGTAATGGGTTGAAGGAGGCTGGGGCAGAGTGGCAGTTGTGGGGGCTGCTCATCCCCATGGGAGGGGAGAAGGAAGAGGAGCTGCCCTTGTATCAGAAGCTGTTTCCTATTAGAACTTGCAACTTCACTGTTCCTGAGCAGGGTCCTGTGATCAAAGGGGATCTGCTGGGCCCAGGCTGGAAAGTGACTGCAGAAATGGCTCCTGCTCGCCCCATCTCTGCCCCGAGTGTCTGCGTGGCGCAGAGCTGCTCCCACAGCGCCCCGAGGCTCACCCCCGTTAGCAGTGGCTGTAGCTATTGGCGAGGAAACGCCCACGGGAATGCAGGACAGTGACCGGCTCTTCGTGCAGGAGGGAGAGGGGAGAGACCGGATGGGGCAGCTAGAGCAATCAGTGGGGAGGGAGGTTCTGGGCACCAGCCTTACCCAGCTCCATTCCCTGCAGCACCCCGGGGCAGTGACTTTCCTGGAAGAGGGGAGGGGCAGGGAGAGGAAAAGCCAGTTCCTGCCTCTGCGTGGTCCCTGCGCTGCTGAGGGAATGGGCTGTTCTGGGGACAGTGTCGGGGGATCCCCCAAAGTGGATCCTTTGATTCTACTCTTTTCTGGCGTTTGGCTCAGAGACTCTTTTCCTGGGAGAGTGTAATAGCGTCTGGTGGGTTTAGTCCCGGGGGAGAGGTCGGGTCTCTGCTGTAATAGCGTCACTGAGGCTTCTCCCAGCATGGCAGAGTCTAGAGTATCTGTCTACAGGGACAGAGCCTGGGGGAATCGGGGTGTGAAATGGACTAACACTCATTCAGAAACCTCCCGAACTTCCCTTCTCACCCTGACAAGCTGCAGAATAATGACCCCGTTTTGCTCCAGACCGTCCCATCTTCCTAGGGGCCGGGGAAGGGAAATGGCTGTGGTGGATCCAGGTCAGGTAGGAGATTTTGGGGGAGTTGCTGGGGAGGGTTGTTGTAAAGGGGGAGGGTCATGAAATCATAGAGTTCACAGTTCTAAGGAAGGGTAGAAGGGAGTACAGCAAAATAGAGACAATGGATTTCAGGAAGGCGGATTTTGGTAAGCTCAGAGAGCTGATAGGTAAGGTCCCATGGGAATCAAGACTGAGGGGAAAAACAACTGAGGAGAGTTGGCAGTTTTTCGAAGGGACACTATTAAGGGCCCAAAAGCAAGCTATTCCACTGAGTAGGAAAGATAGGAAATGTGGCAAAAGACCTCCTTGGCTTAACCACGAGATCTTGCATGATCTAAAAAATAAAAGGAATCATATAAAAAATGGAAACTAGGACAGATTACAAAGGATAAATATAGGCAAACAATACAGGAATGCAGGGGCAAGATTAGAAAGGCAAAGGCACAAAATGAGCTCAAACTGGCTACGGGAATAAAAGGAAACAAGAAGTCTTTTTATCAATACTGTCGGAGAAAAACACAGTTCTCACTCTTTGGTTGGGTACAGCAAAGTCAGATACTTTATTTTCTCTCTATCAATTGCATAGAGGGAGAGAGTGCACTAGGACACAGGGTCTCCCCCTCCTAGGCAGGGCTCTCCCAGGTAAACAATTACAGCAAGCATTTATACCTTTTGTTACAGACAGTAATGAGCAACAGCTGCATTTTGTTTATACATAGGTCATCCTGATATCTTATTTTCCTCACTCGTTTAGACTCTAGTCTACATACAATATTATCTACACAAGGTCGCAACAACTTCTCACACAGTTCTTTCCCACTCGCCTCACACAATCCTCGCTTCTACAAATCTCGCGTTATTAGGGTTACAGTTAGCCTAACTCTTGCTAACAAACTGTCATGCATTGCAATCCCCTTCCTGTCCGTTCTTTCTCTGCTTCCACAATACATTAGAAGCAAGAGGAAGACCAAAGACAGGGTAGGCCCACTGCTCAGTGAGGAGGGAGAAACAGTAACAGGAAACGGCAGAGATGCTTAATGACTTCTTTGTTTTGGTCTTCACCGAGAAGTCTGAAGGAATGACTAACATAGTGAATGCTAATGGGAAGGGGGTAGGTTTAGAAGATAAAATAAAAAAAGAACAAGTTAAAAATCACTTAGAAAAGTTAGATGCTTGCAAGTCACCAGGGCCTCCCTCCTCTGTCCATGACTCTTGACCGAGTTTGGCAGGAGGCTGTGTCACTTAGCCTAGTTCAGGCTTGTGGCCTGCAGGGCGGGCCTATATGACGAGTCTTCGCCGATGTTCTGATCGGTGCAAGGGAAGGCAGCAGGCCTATTCCCCCACAGCTGTTATAGTTCTAGCCTTCACAACCTCCTCTGGCAAGGAATTTCACAAGTTGACTGTGCGCTGCGTGAAGAAGAACTTCCTTTTATTTGTTTTAAACCTGCTTCCCATTAATTTCATTTCATAGCCCCTAGTTCTTATATTATGGGAACAAGTAAATAACTTTTCCTTATTCACTTTCTCCACATCACTCATGATTTTATATACCTGTATCATATCTCCCTGTAATCAGCCACAGACTCACCCATGCGGTGCCTCCCGCTGGTCGTCTCGGGAATTAACTCACCAGTCCTTGGAGCGCCCTCTGCAGGCCAGGTGCCCTGCCTGTTGTTGCTCCCCCCCCCCCCCCCCGTGTCCCTCCCAGACCCTGGTGCCCTTGGCTTGGGTGCTGCCCCCCCGGCAGTACCCCACTCTCTCTCTGGGTCTCCCCACCCAAGGGAACCCTCACCCCCTATCCCCACGTCGCCTCAGTCGTGGCTACTGCCAGTCACCATCTAGCCCCTGTGCCCTGGGGCGGACTGCAGTCTATCAGCCAGTCATCACAAGCAACAAGGGGTTTGCTCCTTTCCCCAGCCCCAGCCCTCTGCAGGGCTTTTCCAACCCTTTCCGGGCTGGAGTGGGTGTTCACCCCGTTACACTCCCCTTAGCCTCCTCTTTTCCAAGATGAAAAGTCCTAGCCTCTTTAATCTGTCCTCATATGGGACCCGTTCCAAACCCCTAATAATTTTAGTTGCCCTTCTCTGAACCTTTTCTACCTCCTCCTAGCACTGGCCAAAATGGCCATATACAAGACCAGGAAGAGGAGGTTGGCTGATGGGGTTTCCTGCGACTGTGGGGCCTATTTCCGATCCTCCGGTCACTCACGCATCCAGGCGGAGTTCCTCTGGGCTGTGTCCACTGTCTCCCTTGACACCTTCGCGGAGTAGTGGGCACTGTCCGGAGTTCTCTGCTCTGTGTCCTTGTCAGGTTCCCTTCGTTTTGTCCTGTGACCTCGCTCCCATCCCTGTTAGATCTTTAGTTGTGCCCTGTATTTAATTGAGATCCCGGACCTTGTGGATCCTCCTCTTAGGCTGGGGGAGGTCCGCCCGCTTCTGCCCACCCACCTCCAGGATCCCAGCGGGATTACTCTTTTATATCTTTCTGGTCTGAGTCCGTCACACCTGGTAAAATTTGTGTGGCATGTAAAGTTATAAGATTCTATTACATGGTGTTACTAAGACATGTTCCAAGTCTGGAGAGCAGCCAAAAAACAGTTCCCTAGAGACAAAAGGCTATCTGATGTCTCAACCAGGTATCAACAAAATCAAATGGACCATAACCTGGCTAAGTGGGTGAGAAAGAGGGTGTGCGCATAAAATCTACATCTTGACAATGAAACAGCTTGGGGTGCCTATCCACACAGACATTCTGCCTCCTAAACTTCAGCTGGAGATGATTCTCAAAAAAGAAAAAGAACTACAAGATGGGGGAGCAGACACCCCAAATGATCTCTCCCTTTCTCTCTACCTATGGCATTCACAACACTGGAAATACAAAGGAAGCAGCATTGGACTGGGGGAGGGATCCTGACTGAAAGCAATCCAGCCAGTTAGGCTGGAGAAACAGGTGGTGAGAGACCTCCTAAGGCATACTCTGTATGAAATTTATCGCCATCCTGCAAAGGGTTGAACACAGGGGTGCAGACTATCGTAGGGGATCGGAGTGTGTTGTCTCACCTGGCACCGATGCTGATCAGTGTCACTCACAGCCCATGTAAGGAAGAGGTGGAGAAGGGCAAAAATAATCCCTTGAATCAGTGGCAGCAGCACCCAGTTGCCCTTGAGAGGAAAGATCCCATGTCTCATTCCCCACCCCCATTGATGGAGGCTCCTGTGGGACCCCACTGCCAATGCATGCCCCACTTAATGAAGCTGGCAGCAGGGCTAAGACACAGGGTTGAGATTCAAGAAATATGGGACCAGTTCCCAGAATAGTCCAGGTTCCTTGCAGAGACCTTGGGCCAGTCCCTGGGGCTGTTATTTCCATGCAGTGCTGATGGGAACTGAGCAACCAAATCCCCTAGGCAGGTTTAGGAACAATCTCCCTAGTCCTGAGTTTCCCCAACTGTACAATAAGAAGAATGATTCTGCCTGTGTCTGTTTGAACTGGACGCTCTCTGGGGAACAGATTGTGGATCAGTGCATCACCCAGCACGATTGTGGGACCTGGATCTCCGTCATGGTGCCACTCTAACGCAAATAAGAGCAATGTGTTATGGTGGAAATGGGGAACAATGAGTTAGGGGAGCAACTGACCTGGGGCTGTGGTGGAGGCAGACATCACTGGATGGGTTCTGGCTCTGGGGTGCCAAAGGGGTCAAGCTGGAAGGTCACCATGGTCCCCTTTGGCCCTGAAATCAATGGGTCTGGGTATCTCGGTGCAGAAAAGCTCAGGGGTGTTTCTTACACCTGTAGTAGGGCTGAGAAGTGTTAGCCACATCCTCAGCAAGGCCTGGTGCACACCCGAGAAAAGAAGAACACCCCCACCCCGACCCCAATGTGGGTGTAGCTGTGACCTGAAGCTTCCCCTCTGCTCCTGGCCCATCCGGGGTGGGGTTTCTGAGCAGGAGCGTCTGTGCCCCTGTGTTTCCCAGGCCCTGCCCCACTCCCGCATCTGGCCCATATAACTCCAGGGCTGAGGAAGAGCCTGGATGGCTCTGATGATGCAGATTTTGATCTTGGTCCTGCTACTCATGGCCTTCCTCCTGTCCCCCAGGGCTGAGGCTGGTGAGTTGTTGTTTTTTTCTTTTGGCGGGGAGGGGGGTTGGGTTCTGTGGGAAGCGGGGCCCTTGCCAGGCAAAGGGAGCTGTGGGGAGCAGTGAGGGTCTCCCCCTGATCCTCCTGGGGTCAAAGGGGTGTAGCAAAACGTGCAGCCTCTCCTGAGTGAGGTTGGGCTTCTCAGAGCAGCCGAGCGGTTGGGTGGCCCAGCCCCCACAGGCTCCTTTGGGAGCCCACTGCCAAGCTGTGCCCCAGACAGGGGAGCTGATTGCAGGGCGAAGGCACAGGGCTGGGACCCAAGAAATTTGAGACCAGTTCCCAGCTCAGCCCAGACTCCCTGTGGGGACCTTGGGCCGGTCCCTGGGATTTTCATGGAGTGCTGATGGGAACTAGGCAGGTTTAGGAACAATCTCCTTGGGTCTCCATTTCCCCATCTTTACAATGAGAAAAATGTTTCTTCCCGTGTCTGTTTGAACCTCTGTGAGGTAGGGATTGTGGGTCAGTGCAGGGCCTGGCACAATGGGGGCCCTTGTCTTGGTCTCGTCTCAGGAGTGGAGGTGGTTCATAACTCTGAACAAAACGTTCTGGTTCTTCAAAAGTTTACAACTGAACAGTGACTTCATGATTTCATACAGTTTTGAAACTTTACTGTGCAAAATAAAAATGCTGCTTTTAACCATCCTAATTCAAATGTAATAAACACAGAAACAGTTTCCTTACCTTGCCAAAAAAATAAATAAATAAATTAAACTTTCCCTTTATTTTTTTTAGTAATTTACATTTAACACAATACTTTACTGGATTTGCTAGGGTTTTTTTTAATTGTGTTTTTTCTTTTCTCTCTCCTGCTGCCTGATCAGGTATGTCTGGTTCCAAATTAGGTGTGTGGGTGATCAATTGGGGTCTGGGCAGCGCCCAGCACAATGTGTGTGTGTGTGGGGGGGCTGATCTCAGTTCCTGGTCAGTTCCTAACTCTGGTGTTCATAACTTTAAGGCTATATTGAAACAGCAATTTGTTAAAGGTGGGATTTCCCCACACATTCGCCCACCTAGGTGGAGACTTGTTTGGAGCTGATCACAAAAAGTTGATTATTTTTCCATGAGAAAAAACCCAAAAGTGTTTCTTTTACAGTGAGCAAGAATTGAAAACGTTCACCAAAATATTACCAAAAACCGGGGGGAAAGAATCAGTTTCACCACAATAATTCAGACAGGTTCAAGCGAGGCTTTGTGAGAAAAAAAATACCCTTAGTAAAACCCACAGTTTTCCATTGGACCAAATGTTTGGCATGTCAGTCTTGGAGCAGCCCTGGCCAGACACTGGGGTCTAATGGAGAAGGAGAAGCATCCACTAGGGACCTGTCTGTGCCCTTCTGGGGGCTGCCTGGCCAAATCTGGGGTGATGGCCCCCAAAGCCGTTAACTCAGAGCAGTGCGATTACTGACCCACTCCTGGTGCCTTTGGCACTGATTGTCCACACAGCGAGGTCAGAGCTTTAGATTTACCCTCCGGCCCCATGGGGTGTCCAGTCTGGGGCAGAGCTGAGCAGGGGGAAGGGATCCAGGCACAGGGATCCCCCACGGAGAGCGTCACAGGGGTGGGATGAGGCTGTGGGGACTCCCCTTCGGGATGAGGAGCTCAGTCCCAGCCCGGCCCAGGGAGACAATGCGGCTTTTTGTATGAATCTGTCCCTTTCCCCCCCAGGTGAGATGATCAGGGGCCGGGAAACCCAGCCCCACTCCAGACCCTACATGGCTTTTCTGAATATACGATGCAGAAACAGGAGGTCTCACTGTGGAGGGTTCCTGGTGGTGAAGAACTTCGTGCTGACGGCCGCTCACTGCAATGGAGAGTAAGTGCCGCCATGCTGGGGATGTCGGGGCAGGCAACTGCAAAGCATGGTCCAGATCCAACACTGGAGCTACAGCCATTGACTCCTGCTGGGGTCTGGCTCCATTGCCTAGATCGGGGCAGGGAGGGTCTCACAACCCCAGGACAGCTCTGCAGGGATGTGGGCTGGGAGACCTGGGCATAGATCCCTGTTTGCATCTAGCTGAGGAGGGGTCACCGGGGTGCAGGGGAGCTGACACCCAGGGGCTGGGAGGACAATGGGAAGTGAAGCAG
Organism: Chrysemys picta bellii; assembly: GCF_011386835.1. NCBI lineage: Eukaryota > Metazoa > Chordata > Testudines > Emydidae > Chrysemys > Chrysemys picta. Next base: position 10,850,851 of record NC_088803.1, on the reverse strand, counting down.
CTCATGGGAACAGCACACGGGGCTCGGGAGACACAGGCTGAGACCCCAACACCACTGGGCAGGTGTTTGTGCTGCAGCGGGGGGATAGGAGGTTTACCTGCAGGCAGCCAATGTATGAAGTGGTCTATATATTATATCAGGCTGGAAGCTGAGGACGAGATCTCTGCCTGAGACTGAAATCTGCCCTGTCCCCACAAGATCAGTATTTATGAGTCAGACCCACATATGCCCGTCCCCCACTGCACCTACGCTCCTGCCCCTAACACCCCTTATATTCCACTTGGCTTTAGAGCAAGACCACTGTGTTTCAGGGAGCTCATATTATTAGAAAACAGGAATGGGGGTGACAGAAAATCCCCGTGCGATGCCAGATCCCGCCATGCGCAATAAAACAAAGAGACCCTGAACAATTGCATCATGCTGCTGCACCTGGAACTTTCATATTCATAATCTAACACGTTATGACTCATTTAATTCATTAGATACCAGACCCCAACTGAGATCAGTGATTGAAGAGTAAGAGAAACAATCATTCCGGGGGGAGCCACCTACCAACCCCCCCGCCCTGCTCCCTGCAGCATGTTGCCTCCAGCGAGCCCTCCAGCCCTGCTCCTCACAGCCCAGAACCCCCTACCAACTCCCTCACCCCACTCCCTGTACCATGTTGCCCCCTATTGAGCTTTCCAGCCCCGTCACTGCAGCATGGCGCCCTCTAGCACTACACAGGGGTGAGAACTGCCTCCAAGGGCCCAGCTGACATCTCTCAGCCCCGCTCCAGTTCCAACCCGGTCTCCATCTGGCTTCTAGGGACATCACCGTGTTCCTTGGAGCCCACAACATCCGTCGGGATGAGGAGACCCAACAACGAGTCTCTGTGAAGCACAAGATCCCCCACCCTGGATACAACAAGATGAGCTTTGAGAATGACCTGATGCTGCTGCAGGTACCTGCCCCCTCAACCCCCACCCTGGCCCCACCCGCATCTCGGTGCGGGGCTGACCCCTCTGCTCTCTCCCCATTGCAGCTGGTGGAGCCGGCGGAGCTGACTGATGCCGTGGGCACCATTCCGCTGCCCCAAGCTGGCCAAGCCGTGGAGTCAGGCGCCGTGTGTAGCGTGGCAGGATGGGGCAGGACCAGCCTCAAAGCAACCACCAGTATCCTCCATGAGGTGGAGCTGGACGTGATGTCAGACGAGACCTGCCAAGAGGACGGGCTGCTCCAACGCTACTACAAGCCCTCGAGGTTGATGTGTGTGGGGGACCCTGCCGAGGACAAGGCCTCGTTCTCGGTAAACACCCAGTCCCTGGGGGGCTGCCGGGCTGGGAGCTTCCCCATGAGCCAAGGGAGTTAGGGGATCAGTTAGGGAGACATTCAACGGGCAACACCGAGACTGGGATCTGTCTATCTGTCCCCACATCCCATCTATACACCCCCATCTATATCTGTACACCCCATCTATACACACCCATCTATCCCCATACACCCCACCTATACACACCCATCTATCCATCTATCCCATACACCCCATCTATCCCAGAGGTGGGCAAACTACACCCTGCGGGCCACATCCAGCTCGTGGGACCGTCCTGCCCGGCCCCCAAGTTCCTGGCTCGGGTGGCTAGCCCCCGGCCCCTCCTCCGCTGTCTCCCCTCCCCCGCAGCCTCAGCTCGCTCACTCCACTGCCGGCGCAATGCTCTGGGCGGCGGGGCTGTGAGCTCCTGGGGCAGTGCAGCTGCAGAGCCCGGCCTGACCCGGTGCTCTGTGCCTAGTGGTGGCGGTGGCGGCATGGCCCGGCTCCAGCTGGGTGGCATGGCTGTAGCACCGCCAGCTACCGGTGCTCCAGGCAGTGCGGTAAGGGGGCAGGGAGCAGGGGGGTTGGGTAGAGGGCAGGGGAGTTCGGGGTAGTGGTCAGGGAGTGGGGGTGTGGATAGTGGTCGGGATGGTTGGGGGGGAATAGGGGGTTGAATGGGGGCAAGGGTCCCGGGGGGCAGTCAGGAAGGAGGCGGGGTTGGATTGGGTGGTGGGGGGCAGTCAGGGGCAAGGGTTCCAGGAGCAGTCAGAGGACAGGGAGAAGGGGTGGTTGGATGTGGCAGAGGTCCCGGGGGTGGGGCCGTCAGGAATGAGGAGGGGTTGGATGGGGCAGTGGGAGTCTGGGGGCGGTCAGGGGACAGGGAGCAGGGGTGTGTGGATGGGGCAAGGCTCCCGGGGGGCCATCAGGGAACAGGGGGGGTTGGATTGGGCAGGAGTCCTGGGGGGCAGATAGGAGGTGGGGGCCAGGCCATGACCCCCTCCCCTAACCGGCCCGCCATACAATTTACCAAACCCGATGTGGCCCTTAGGCCAAAAAGTTTGTATCTATCCCCATACACCCTATCTATCTATCTATCTATCTATCTATCTATCTATCTATCTATCTATCTATCTATCTATCTATCTATCTATCTAGGGACTGCGCTATGAACAGCTCAAAAAGGACAGGTGGATGCTGTGCTATGAGCCTCTATTCACCCTCTACCTCCTTTGATTTCTCAGGGCGACTCTGGGGGCCCCCTGGTGTGTAACGGGACGGCCCAGGGCATCGTCTCCTTCGGCAAGAAGAACAGGTCTCCCCCGAGGGTGTTCACCAGGGTCTCCGCATACGTCCCCTGGATCGAGAGAACAATGACGGGTCTCAGCAGCCATGGGCCCCATGTTGAAAGGCCGGGGCCCCTACACTGAAGGGGGCAGAGTTGGGTTTGTGTTTGTGGCAGGAGTCCCTCCCCAGAGCGGTGGTGGTGAGCCCAATGGGTGCTTGAATAAAACCCAGCTTCATACTCACCCCATGTAATAAAATCCTGTGTGAGACTTTTTTGGGGAGATTTGTCTTTCTGTATTGTGGTGCCCCCTAGGGCTGAGCGTCCTGCATTACCATCCTGGACACCTGGGTCTCGTTCCCAGCCTGCTCTCTCCTCTTAGGAGCTGTGGGACCCCCTGGAGGCAAGCACCCTGCACGGCCACCAATGCCTGGGTCCTATCCTATGTCCCAGTCTCAGCCACTAGGGATGGGCACTCTGGGGCCCCCTAGAGATGAGCTCCTGCATTGCCATCCCAGACACCTGGGTCCCAGTCTCTGTACAACCTTTAAATTACACCATCCACACTGCCTCTCCTGCCTGACACCAATTTAAAAAGGCAGGACCCAATTTTATCTCCCTGCGTATCTGCTCCCCTTCCCCCACACATAAAGGTTCATAAAGGGCAGCACTGACTTGGCCTCAGCCACATGAACCGCAGGGCAAGCTGGGGGCCAGGTGTGATGAATGTGGGAATTTCGGTCATGTTTTATGTGGCCTGGTGTGCCTCAGTTTCCCCTCTGTGCTTTGCATTAGGAGGTTAAAGGATTAAAAAGCTGCTTTTGGGATACAGCAGGAGACAGGAGGTGCTGGGACATGTCACCATATGAGAGTGGCATGAATGGGTCATTAACTGGCTGAACCTGACCCAGACCATTGGAAGAGTCAGAAAGCAGATGGGAACTCCACACACTCACCATGGGAATCACCGGCAGGAGGACAATGGCCTGGAGATAACAGGAGTCTGGGGTGAGAGCCGGCCTTTACAGGGCCTCTCCCCTGGGACAGGTACAGAAACAAGGACAAGGACAAGGAGCAGAAATGGGGTGCACCCAGCCGGGCCAGATGGACATGTCTAAACCTGGGCTTCTCTGGGCTAAGCTGAGGACGTTCCCAGTCTGTGTTCAGTCCAGGTAACCAGTAAACCCTGTTCGCTTTGGAAAAGGCAGCTGGGTGTCACTGCCAATCCCGGCTGAGGTGCAGGGGTCCCAGGAGAGTGTAGACATCTCTGAGAAGGAGTCTCTCAGTTGGCATCACCGGGCAGAGCTCACGGGGTGCAACAGGGGGGCTGGAGTCCAGGGGCTCAGTCTCAGAGGTTGTGAGGCCACATGCCCCCCCCCCCCCGACCTCCCGTAGGCAGAGTGGGACCCCTGGGAGCTGGCACACATCTGAAAAGCCAGGGTGCAGCTGAGATCCTGTCGGGGTGGAGAGGAAATAATGTGTCAGTGCGGAGATGCACAGGCCGATGGTGGTAGCCTCAGAGAGGGAGGCAGAGCCCCCAGCAGGGGGAAGCATGGCAACAAAGGCAAGTGCTGGGCTGCAGTTGTGCACAGCCACCACAGGGTGCAGAGCCCCAGATGTGCACAGGTCTAGGAATCAATGGGCCAGATCCTGAACTGGAATCGGTGAGGCCAGACCCCAGCTGGTGTCAATGGGACATAGCTCCATTGTGGTCAATGGGGTCAGCTCCCATCTGGGGTTAATGGGGCATAGCAGTGCAATAACTCGCAGTGTAACTGTCAGCGGTTGGGGTCTCCCCTCCCAAGCGGTGGGAGAACCCCACGGTATTTGTTACACGGCCAGAGACAGACTCTGTTTAACAGGAATTGCCCTGAAGACAGAGAAGGAAACACTGTGAGGGTCAAAAGGTTTCTATCATGTCAATCCTGAGCTGTTCCTAGAGCCGGAGAGGTGACTGTCAGAGGGAAGCATCAGACCATCTCCTCTGCCCTCCCGTACTGCATGGGCCAGAGCTTCTAGCCTCAGGAATCTGAATGAGTTTGCCTGGGAATTGGTCATTCAAATCTCTCCGTTGGCTGGGTCTGGATCAGGCTCGGAGACGCTGCTGCCAAGGGCTGGGCTGAATTCTCCATCCCTGACGACATGTGACTCAAGCCGGGACGTTTCTCTAACAGCTCTGCTCTAGTTCGAGCCGGGATTCGTGCTAGGGCCGGGGCTACGCAGGGGTCAGACGGGAGGAGCACCGTGATCCCTTTTGGACTTGGAATGGAGGAGTCTATTGAAGGAATGTTATTGCAGCAGGTCGGAGTGGAGGGACCCAGGGCATCCAAGGGCAGCTCTGGGAATCTCTCTGATGCCTCTGGCTCAGACAAATCTGGCCAGACAGGGATCAGCAACATGGCATCTCGCTACTGGGGAGAGCTGGCCAGCACTGCCCTGTTACCAGACAGAGAGAGCCAGATGGAGGGGAGTGTGGAGTCACACAGATCGATTGGATCTGTATCTGCTCCACAACTATTGGATTTGGGTGTCAGGGTGGGTCTGGGTGTAATTCCAGCCCTATAGTTGCTACAGGCCCACCCCCTGCAACCAGAGACCTTCCCTGCCCTGGAGGACCCAGTGACTGCCCCATATGACAAGGGTCAGGAGGGAACTCAGTGCTGGAGATGTTTGTATCAGATCTGTACTGATTCTGGGGGATACAAGACAGGAAGTGAAATTAACAAGCTCTGCGATGGAGGGACTGCAGGGCCGCAGGCCCTGGGAGTGCCTGACTGAGTTGCTGTGAGCTGTGGCAAAGCAGTGTGGTGTAGTAGCAAGACCACAGGCCTCCGCTTCAGGATACCTGGGTTCTGTTCTGTTCCCAGCTCTGCTGCTGGGTGACCTTGGACAAGTCATGGCCTCTCTCCATGCCTCAGTTTCCCCATCTGGGGCTAATGATCCCAACCGCCTTTGTAAAGCGCTTTGAGATCTGCTCACAGGAAGAGCTACAGGCCCAGATCCACAAAGGCATTTAGGCTCCTGGTGATTTCAATGGGTGTTAGGCATCCAAACCCCTCTGAGGTTCCAGGCATAGATGGTCTTATTTAGCTCTAATTTTGTTTATGGCTCAACCCAGGTTCCCTGAATCCTGCCCACTGCCCCATTATCTTCCCCCAGCCCTGGATCGAGAGACCAGTACTGGAAAAGGGAGAGCAAATTGTTCAAACAAGACTATTTTTTTATTATTTTTTTAAATAGATTTTTTCCCCTTAATTGCCATTGGTCATTCAAACAAGTGTCCATTTTCAATATCTTCCAAATAGTTGGAAATACACAATTCTTTCTTTTGTCCCAATGTATCTCAGCAATGCTTTCCAGGTTCCCTTCCTTTGGGTTTTTCCAACCTTCATTCAGTATCACAATAATAATAAATAATTAAATATTTGTGGGATGGGAGAGGGAAAAAGAAAAGAAAAGAAAATACTGAAAATAAATAAAAGTTGGGTCCAGCTCAAAATGGACAAAACAAAACATTCAAAATTTCAATTTTTTCACACAACCATGTCAGTGTCCTATTGTCATGTGCTGCTTAATTCAGCTAGCCATGCTTCCTGGTGATAGGTTGGCCATCAAAACTGCAAAGCACCATTCCTGCTCTCTGGTTTGATGAAAGAAAGTTTTTAAGACACCAATGACACACTGCAGCTAGGAATTTTGATGGTAGAAAACCCTTGAAGACTGCAATAGATATAAAAATGATCAGCATTTGTAGAGGGCGTATACAATTCAACAATGAAAATTGTACCCTTACTCCAGAATCCCCTAGGCTGATGGTAAAACCCTGTGCACACGTGGGGATTCTAATGAATCAGGAGGAAAGGTTGTCACCGAATATTGTTCTGGGGTAATGAAGCATGTGACTGGGACAGATATAATACAGAGACCTGGGGACAGAAGAGCGACAGACAGAGAGTAAAAAGCCAGGCAGACATAACCTGGAAGCAAAGGAATGTGGCCCTGAGAAACAGGTAAGAGAAGTAGCTTTTTGGGCACAGAGTCTTTTCTGGAGAGGCAGGCTTGGGACAGTGAACAGAGAAGCTGTCTGCTGCTGTTTGATTCTGACTGTGTTCAGGGAAACAGGACTTGTAAATAAACCAGATTTCATCAAGTAAATACCAGGCTCTATTGTGAATTTTCGCTCTGAACCAGAGCACCCGCAGAGCCCCAAACATTGACTAGCCGCTTGGAGTGACAATAAAATAGAACAAAATTTCAAACATCGAAGGGGCATTTGTAGCCAGAAAAGGATTTCAGGACTGAGCCATTCGTAGCATTTCTTTAACAGTGAAAAAAAAATCCCTCTAATATAAACCATCTCAGGAGTTACACACAGGCACAGAACCCAGTATGGCTAAATTCACCCTTTAAAAGGGAGCGTCACCTTTAACTCAGTTTCTGCAGAGTTTCGTTGATCCAGGGAATGAATTTGGAGATTCTCGTGTATATAGTGGGGGGTCGCCCATCCGGATCTCCATTGGAGACGATGCCCTGGACAATCCCATTGCACACCAGGGGCCCACCGGAATCGCCCTGACAATAAGAAGCATAACATCAGTGACTGACATTACCCAGCCCGGCCTGTCCTCTGGAGATCTCAGATTGCATGTGGGACAGGTGTTCTCTGCAGTTGAAGGCCCAGGCCTGGTCAACAAACAGAACTGGCCTAGAAATGGGTGGGCAGAGAGAGAAACCTAGAGTTGGGCAGAATGATATACCTGTGGAAAAGGCAGTTTCCACAACACTGAAATTTTCCATAATTTTTTTTTCCCTGAGAATTTTCCATTTTTGCATCAGGAAAATTGAAATTAAATATTTCTTTTCAAGCCAGTTCCACCCAAATCAGAATATTCCATAGTTAGGAATCAGTTCAACAAAATGTTAAACTGCTTTTTCCTATCCATGCAATGGCTTATGGGTATAGTAGTTCAGGTCTTCATTCTCTCCTAAGGGCTTCGTTACATGGAGGACTTCATCTCCCATAATGCAATTCGGATTTGCTTCTGACTGAGCTGTTTGGGGCAGCATGGAATCACATGACTCAGTACATTGTGGGAGATGTGGTCCAGGCAAAAGCTACTTAAGGGAAAATAGAGGCCTGAACTAAGCTTCCAGAAGGCAATGCGCTGATAAGGAACTGCAGCTTAATGTTGAACTGGCTTGAAATGAAGCATTTTGAGTGAGCTCAACAACCAAAATCCTAGATTCATAGAAATGTCAGGCTGAAAGGAACCTTGAGACGTCGTCTAGTCCAACCCTCTGCATGGAGGCCGGACCAAATAAACCTAGACCATCCCTGACAGGTGTTTGTCCAACCTGGTCTTAAAAACCTCAACCTCCCCGGTTAACTGTTCGAGAGCTTAAGGACCCTCAGAGTTAGAAAGTTTTTCCTTATATCCAACATGAATCTCCCTTGCTGCAGATCCATTACTTCTTATCCCACCTTCAGTGGACATGGGGAACATTTGCTAACTGTCCTCTTGATAGCAGCCCTTAACATATGTGAAAATGGTTATCGTGTCCCCTCTCCAGCCTCTTCTTCTCTAGCCTAAATATGCTCAATTCTTTCAGCCTTTCCTCCTAGGTCAGCTGTTCTAAACCTCTGATCATTTATTTGTTCTTGTTTATCTCCTCTGGACTCTCTCCAGTTTGTTCACACAGAAGGAAACGTTTCAATCTGTTCACATTTCAGCATGTTTCATTTTGATTAAAAATGTTGCAATGAAACATTTCAAAATTTCTGAGTCAACCCTGTTTTTGGAATTTACATTCTGCCAAAAATGTTGACATCTCAACTTTTCTTCAAAAACAAAGATTGAAATGTTGCCAATTCCCGTGATATGGGAACACTGACTCTCCCTCAGCTCCAATTCCTTCCTGGCCCCATAGACGTCAACAGCAAAGCTCCCATCCACATCTATGGGGCCAGGATTTCACCCAGGATCCTGTCTGTTGGGTAGCCTCAGGGTTGAGTTCACCAGTTGATCCTCCATTGATAGTGAAGTGTAGAAAGGGTCAGAACATGTGGTGATGCAGGGGCGTGGGTGTTCCCCGTTTTGATCTACATTGTTCTTGGAACATTTTACTAAAAAATCAAAGCCCAACAATTTCTAGTTATGGTGCATCATGGGAGTTGTATTTCAGGTGCCTCATGCCCTTATGGGAACACAGGACTGGACAGGCCCTACTGAGTCATGGAGTCAAGTCCTCACTATCCCAGACAGCCCCATTGTCTCATCTCATCCATAAACGTATCAAGTTCCATTGGCATTCTGGTTAGGCTGTTCCCCCCAAAATGCTCCTGTTGGAGGTTGTTCCAGAACCTTCACCTTCTGATGGTTAGAAACTTTCTTCTCATCTCCAGTCTCCATTGATCCCGACCCCTGATTTGTCCTTTAGCTTCAATGGTCATCTCGCTCCTTTGTGTTCCCCCCATCCCAATGTATTTGTAGAGCAATCAGACCCCACTCAGCCTGTGTTTTAGGCTAAGCTAGCCCAGGTATTTTGCTCCCCTCTCGTCAGTCCGGCTCTCCATTCCCCTGATCATCCCACCAGCCCTTCTCAGCACCTGCTCCTGCCGGAATCCCTCTTTCTGGAACAGAGTTGCCCAGAACTGTGCACCAGATTCTAGCTGAGGTCTGCCCAGAGCCTTCTCCTCTGACATTAAAACCTCCCTCTCTATTGAGATACCTCGGCTGCACCATCCCAGGATCGTATTAACCTTTCTCCTCGCCATCACCCACTGGCTGCCCATAGTCATCCTGCAATCAACTAACACACCCTCCCCATCCCCCTCAGTTGCTTCAAGCTCATGAGCCCCCAACCCAGAGCAGCAATTTTCTTGTTACTTGTCCTTATAGGCATGAGCCCATGTTAAATTTCATCCTGTTTCCACCAGCGCCTTGCACAAGGGCACTAACAGTGGAGATACCTCTCTGGAGACATCCTAAGTGCTGATCTCCCTGGCTGGGCTGCATCTCCCATGTTGCACCATGGGCTCCCTTCTTGGGGCACTGGAGCATGGGAGGGGCATGGCCATATTGGTTTCCACCAGTTACTTTCCCTCAAGCAGCTTGCTGTACCCTTAGTGGCTCCGAGCGGGCGGGGGGATATTTACATGGAATGGTGATTTCTTGACAAGGGGGTTGCCGGCACACAGCATTGTGGTGGGGTCGTAATGCCGATACCGATCTTTGCACAGGCCGTCCGAAACCACCTCCTGCTCCACCTCCTGCAGACTGTCGGTGGTGGTGTTCATTCCAGTCTGACCCCAACCGGCCACACTGCACTCGGTGCCTGGGCTGACATGGTGATTGGCCTCCGGCAGGGGGATGGGCACCACCCAGTCGGTCAGCTCTGCACTGTGCCACAGCTGCCATGGATGAGAGAGAGAGAGAATGGACCAGGATCAGCACAGTATCGGAACTGCTGTGGGGCAACACCACCTGGGTGGAGGATGGATGTGTGTCCAGGGAGCAAGTGTGAGGTCATTGGGGGGCCAGGTGGTAAAATAAGGGCAGTGCCTGCAGCAGTGTGCAGCAGGGTGAGGTCACTGGGGGTGGGGTGATGGGATGGGGGTGGTACCTGCAGCAGTGTGAGGTCACTGGGGGCAGAATGATGGGATGGGAAGGTGTCTGCAGCAGTGTGAGGTCACTGGGGGTGGGGTGATGGGATGGGGACAGTACCTTCAGCAGCATGATGTCATTGTGAAAGTTCTCATTGTTGAAGTCGGGGTGCTGGACCCAGCGACGGGCCCGGATCCGTTGCCAGTTCTGTCCCGGCGCCTTGAAGTCTTGGACTCCCAGGTAGACAAAGATGTTGCTGGAAAAGCCAAGGGGAGAATATGGGGGATTTAGTGCCCATTGTATGGTAGGATGGGTCCATCACGGGCCCTCGGGAAGGGACACCAGCCCTGCTCCTGCCCTGTGCAGATATCTACCTAAAGTTGTGCGACTGAGTAACACAGGGACCATCTTATGCACCTACATAAGGATGGACTTCCTCCTTCTTCCCTCTGGTTGGCCAAAGAGACCCCCAAAGACTGACCTAAGCACTACTCTGCTATTCAGAGTGACCCATTGTCCAGTTCTGGTGTCCATGATTCAAGAAAGACATTGATAAATTGGGGAAAGGTCATAGAACAGCCATGAGAGTGATCAAACAATTGGAAAACCTGTCCTATACTAAGAAACTCGAGGTCATTTGATTTCAAGTTCAGAGGCACTATAAAGGATTCTGTTTGTTTTTCTTTTCAATGATTGTTTCATGTTATGCTTTTTTAAAAGGGACTGTAACTTACGAATGGAACAATTTACCAAAGGTCATGGTGGATTCTTCATCATTGGCCACTTTTAATCAAGACTGGATTTTTTTTAAAGATTTGCTGTAGATCAAAATTATTTGGGAAATATTGTGTCGTTTGTGTTATACAGGAAGTCATGCGAGATGATCACAATGATCTTGCAATCTATGAATCTTTGAACTACATTGCAGAAGAAGGAAAACACACCTGGAAACGTGTAAGGCCCTAACCTGGTTGTAACTTTGAAATAGTAAAAGAAAAAGAAAAAGGGGGGAATCCAGATGCCTAGGCTGGGCCAACACAGAAATAAGGTCGCTGGAATCAATGAAACATACAAATAAGAAAAGGATCAAAGAATTTTTTATGCACCGTCGCCATCTACTGGTTATGGACAAAAGTAGCAGAAAGCCCAGATCTGACCCTGGAAATGACCCTGGAGACAGAGGTCAGTATGTGGGATATGAGAGGTTGCTGAGTGCATCACAAAAGATGTTGAAGTCCAGAATGGTGCCCAGATGTTTGGCTCAGCACCTTTGGACAGCCCCTTCCCTCCTCCAATGTTAGCAGGACATGAGAAAAAGTGGTGAGAATTCATGGCAAAGATTGTATCTAGTTTGTGTGGTTTAGGCTTTAAAATCTAATAGGCACGCAGGGAAATTTGTAATTTTCACATCCCGTAAACACTTCTAGTCTTTGGGCCAATATATTTCCAGCTCCGATCCAGCCCCAGGGTGGGGGACTGGCTGGCTCAGGGAGCTTTTCGCCCTCGGCCTTTCCAGGGGCACCAGCCCCAATCCAGACTCCGGGCGGAGATCGGCTGGCTCAGGGCTGGTGGAAGGCATGTGTCTTACCCTAGGTTGCAGTTACAATGAGCTGCCGTCACCACCACGTCCTCCTGGATCAGGAATCCTCCACAGCTTTCTTTTGACCCAATTTGCACATAGGCCATGTAGGGTCTGGAGCTGAGCAGGGCTTCCTCGTCCCCGATGACCCAGTCTGGAGAGAGACAGGGAGGGATTCAAAAGGGAGTCTGGAGAGTGAGACCAAGACCCCAGTGCAACCCAGACCCTAATCCCTCAGCCTATCCCCTAGCTTGCCTGGGGCAGCCCCTTGGTCCTCCCAGCCCAGCCTCCCTCTGGATTATCCCCTCATCCCAACCAGCCTGGTCCCTACCCATACATGTACCCACTGTACATCTACCTATTCTCACATGGACCTGTCCATCCATCCATCCATTCCTTATCCCCTACATGCCTATCAATTTGTCTGTCTGTGGGGCCACCCCCTGGCTATCATCAGTCTCTGAACAAGGCCAGGGATTCCTCTCACCACCGGGCCCCATGTCCCATCTCCTGATACCCGCCTGAGCCTGATGGTTAATTCTACCCCCCTGCCCCTGGTGTGGGCTGCGTTGCCCTTGGGCCCTGATCTCCCACATCTCACCACTAGAGCCAGGTAAAAGTTTTTAAGCAATTGGTTAATTTGCCAAAAAATGCAACTTTGGGGAATCAAAAGAACCAAATTCTGAAGATTATTTTAGCTGTAAAAAAAGGATTTCTTTTCTGGAAAAAGTAGGCAATTTTCATTCTAGGCAACTCACTTTTTTGTTCTGAAATGTTGTTTTGTTTAGAAATGGCGTGATTTAAAAAAAAAATGATTAAAACAGTGGGGAAAAAACCCTTTAAAGTGAGCTGAAATCAAATGAAAAAACACCCCCAAAATTTTTGGGGGGATTGAAGGAAGCACCTGAGAGCAAATAAAAAAGAAAACAAAATTGGTTCTGGATCAGTGTTTTGTTTCACAATTGCATTTTGGTTCAAAACTCAGCTAATTAAAGAAAATAAGGGTGAAAAACACCTGAACAGGCCCCCAAATGAAACCAAAAGCAAAAAAAAAAAAAATTGTTTCAGGTCAAAGGAAGCACCCCAAAGGAAATGGAAAAAAAAAAAGAAAATATTTGCTTTGAAATAATATCTTTTCAGGGTTTTCGTTTGGGAAGAAAAAAATTATTTTGGGAGGAACCCCAATTTTGCCCAGAGTTTCAGACCCTAAACCAAAAACTCAGTGACTCGCTCAGCCCCACTCTGACCGTGAGCCCCCTGGGGCTGGGACAACGTCCAGTTTCTCAGCTCCACTCACCAGTGTGAAGACTCGGGGGCAGGAGAAAGGCCGCGGTGAACGGGAGAAAGGCCGTGGAGAGCAGCAGCAGCAGCATCCTTGGTTCAAATCCAGGGGCTGGGACTGGTGGGTCGGTCTCAGCCCCGGGGTTTATATAGAGCGGGTGGCGGGGAGGGGCCCCTGGGTAGAGGTGAGCTGGGAAGTGCAGGGTCACGTACCCGGCTACAAAAAAATTCCCCAGAAGTGATGTGTCAGGGGTGGAGATTCCCTGAAAGGAAATTTTCAGCCACATCCCCATCTGCATTGGGGAAGTTTCCTTCCTGCTCTCATGCCCTCCCTGCCCCTGGCTGGGGCCGTGGCCAGCACTGATGCCTCCCAGCTGCAGATGGCAAACTCCCCACTGGTCTGTTCTGCCCCTGGATGCTTGGATCCCTAGATGTTCAGGTCAGCAGGGTCCATTCTGCCCTCCTGAGTGACCCTGGCTGGAGAACCTCGCCCAGCTCCCCCGGACTGAGCCCGGTCACTGGTGTCCGGCGACTGCCTCTTCCAGCAAGGCAGCTGGGCTGGGTCTGATGCCCCGGGGAGCTAATTCCCTGGTTAATCCCCCTCCCTGTCCCACACTGGGGTTTCCTTTCCTGTTTGATTTGGTTGGGCTTCACCAATCCTTATAGGCGCTTGCTCTGCCTTTCCCTGCTCAACTGAAGAGATTCAAGGTACTCAGCTTCATCTCCCTGTGGAGGACCTTGTGCCCCGAGCACAGGCACCTCCCCAGGAACTTGTGGAGAAGCCAAACAAAGTGAGCTGAGCTCTTTCAGTCTCTCACTGCCAGGTGCTTTCTCCAGCCCCCGAACCCAGGGCCGGCTCTAGGCACCAGCGCTCCAAGCATGTGCTTGGGGGGGCACTTTTCAAGGGGCGGCATTCGAGCGCTTGGGGCAGCACTCCAGCCCTTTTTCTTTGTTTGTTTGGTTTTTTGCTTCGGCGGCGGCACTCCGGCCTTTTTTTTTTTTTGCTTGGGGCGGCAAAAAACTTAGAGCCGGCCCTGCCTGGCCCCATCCTGCCCCATCTTCAGTTTGTCACCATCCCTTTTAAAATGCACTCCCCATAACTGGTGCACGATCCCAGGATCCCCAAGGAAACACCCCTCCCAGCTCCTGATCATCACGGCCCTGTTTACACGGCCAAGGAGGGCACTACCCCTTGTGCTGCTGCCTCGCACGGGGAGCTCATGGGGCTTGTCAGGTCAAAATAACATTTTGCTGGAGAATTCCGCACCAGCTGGGATGGGAGAGAAGCTGCTTTAGGAAGGATCTTGGTTCTCTTGGGTTTGGGTGTGGGGCACCCGGGGATGCCGAAGGCAGGATTAAAATCCTTCAGCAACCTCTGCATCCAAGAGAAACTGTGGGGCCAGGTCTTAAATTATGCTCAGCTCCCAAAGGCCGACAGGGATCTCAGCAGAAGTGCAAGTCCAGAGTCTGTCTCTCTCTCTCCCCCGCCCCCTCTATCTATGTCTCTATCTGTATCTCTGAGCCATTAGTGGTTATCTTAGAGAACTCATGGACAACAGGAGGAATCCCAGAGGATGGGAAAAGGGCAAAGACACTGCCTCTCTATCAAAAGGCGAACAAGGGCAACCCAGGGAATTATAGACCAGTCATCTATATTTTGGTACCTGGAAAGAGAATGGAGCAAATAATCCAACACTCAGATTGTAAGAACCTAAAAGAAAGGAAGGTGATAACTAATAGTTAACATGGATTTGTCAAGAAAAAATCATGTCTAACCAACCTTGCATCCTTTGACAGGGTAACAAGCCTAGTGGATGGGGAGGAAGCAGCAGATGTGATTTATTTTGACTTCAGTAAGGCTTTTGATACTGTCTTGCAAGACCGTCTCATTAACAAGCTAGGGAAATGTAACCTAGATGAACCTATTATAAGGTGGGTACTCAATTGCTTGGAAAACCATTCCCAGAAAGTCATTATCAGTGGTTCACAGCCAAGCAGGAAGGGCATAATCAATAACTTCATAAATGATTAGATAATAGCATAGAGAGGACACTTATATAGTATGCGGATGATACCAAGCTAGGAGTGGTTGCGAGCACTTTAGAGGACAGGATTAGAATTCAAACTGATCTTGACAAACTGGAGAGATAATCTAAAATAAACAGGACACAATTCAATAAGGACAAATGCAAATCTCTGTATTTAGGAAGGAACAATCAGTTGCACACATATGAAATGGGAAATGACTGCCTGAGAAGGAGTTCTGCAGAAAAGTATCTGGGGTCATAGTGTATCAAAAACTAAATAAGAGTCAACAGTGTAATCCTGTTGCAAAACAAGCGAACGTCATTCTGGGATGTATTAGCAGGAGCGTTGTAAGCAAGATACGAGAAGTCATTCTTTGGCTGTACTCAGCACTGATTAGGCCTCAGCTGGAATACTGTATCCATCTGAGGGCACGCCACTTCAGGAATGATATGGAGAAACTGGAGAAAGTCCAGAGGAGAGCAACAAAAATGGTTAAAGGACTAGGACACATGACCTCTGAGGAAAGATTGAAAAAATTGGGTTTGTTTAGTTTGGAGAAGAGAAGGCTGAAGGGGACATGATAACAGTCTTCAAATGCCTAAAAGATTGTTATGCATAAGAGGGTGATAAATTGTTTTCCTTAACCACTGAGGACAGGACAGGAAGCAATGGGCTTAAATTGCAGCAAGGGAGTTTTAGGTTGGACATTAGGAAAAAATTCCTGACTGTCAGGGTGGTAAAGCACTAGAACAAATTGCCCAGGGAGGTTGTGGAATTGCCTTCTTCGAAGATTTTTAAGAGCAGGTTCCACAAACACCTGTCAGGGATAGTCTATTTAATACTTAGACCTGCCTCATTGCAGGGGACTGGACCAGATGACGTATCGAGGTCCCATCCAGTCCTACATTTCTTTCTTTCTTTTTTCTGAATTTTGATTGTTCAGATCTTATTTGTTTAGTAAAATTTGTTTGTTGATGTTGATTTAATTCTGGGTAATTATTTCAGGTTAGGTTGGGCTTAATATGGAGGGTGCGTCAATGTTGCAAGTGTAATTCTTACGGTGGAAAAGACCATCCCTCCATCCACCCATCCATGCATCCATCCGAGCCACCTGTACATCCTCCAATGCCCATGCATATCCATCCATGCACTGATCCCCTCCTATCCATCCATTCATCCGTGCATCCATCCGTCCATTCATCCATCCTTGCATCCCAGTCATCTGTACATTCATCCATCCCCATAAACTTCCATCCATCCCCATAAACTTCTATCCATCCATCCGTCCATCCATCTAAATTCATTGATTCTAAGGCAAGAAGGTACCACCAGTGATCATCTAGTCTGACCTCATGTATAACACAAACCAGAGAATTTCCACAAAATAATTCCTGGAGCAGATTATTTAGAAAAAAAATCATCCAGTCTTGATATAAAAATTGTCAGTGATGAAGAATGCACCTTGCCCCTTGGCTAGTTGTTCCAGTGATTAATGACCCCCACTGTTAAAAATGTATACCTTATTTCCAGCAGAGGCGCTGAATTCCCCTCTGCCTGGTGGGTGTTCGACCCACCCGCCCCTGGCCCCACGCCTGCCCCACCCTCACCCCATCCCCATTCCACTCCTTCCCCAAAGTCCCCGACCCACCTCGCCTTTTCCCACCTGAGCCCCACCCCTTCCCACCCCCTTTCCACCCCCTTTCCACCCCTGCTCTGCCTCTTCTCCACCTCCTCCCCTGAGTGCGCCATGTCCTCACTCCTCCTGCTCCCACCTGGAAAGTCCTAAGCGCTGCCAAACAGCTGTTAGGTGTGTGGGGGGGGGGCAGGAAGTGCTGGGAGGGAGGGGGAGGAGCGGGGACGTGGCGTGCTCAGGGAGGGAAAAGGCGGCGAGGTGGGGGGGAGCATGGCTGCTGGTGGGTGCAGAGCACCCGTTAATTTTTCTGTGTGGGTGCTACAGCCCCGGAGTACCCACGGAGTCGGCGCCTATGATTTCCAGTCTGAATTTGTGTAGCTTCAGCTTCCTGCCTTTTGACCATGTTAGGCCTTCCTCGGCTAGGCTGAAGAGCCCGTTAGTAAATATTTGTTCCCCATGTAGTTAAGCAAAACAGATGGAGCTCTTTGAGTCTATCATTGTAAGGCAGGTTTTCTAATTCTTTGATCATTTTCACGGCTCTTCTCTGACCCCTCCCCAATTTATCAAAATACTTCTTTAATTGTGGGTCCCAGATCTAGACATGGGATTCCAGCAGCGGTTGCACCAAGACCAAATCCAGGCCAAAATAATCTCTCTTCTCCTACTCGTGATTCTCCTGTTTATGCATCCCAGGATCAAACTAGCCCTTTTGGCCACAGTTGTGCACTGGGAGCTCACTGTCCACCTTGACCCCCAAATCTTTCATAGAGTCCCTGCTTCCCAGGCTAGAGTGCCCCAGTCCTTGTTCCTAGATGTATACATTGACATTTAGGTATGTTAAAATGTGTATTGTTTGCTTGCACCCAGTTATCAAACAATCCAGATCACTCTGTCCTGTCCTCTGCATTATTTATCACTCCCCCAAGTTTTGAGTCATCTGCAAACATTATCAGTGATGATTTTATGTTTTCTTCCAGGGTATTGATAAAAATGGTAAATTGCATATGACAAGAACAGATCCCTGAGCTCACAAGAAACACACCCATTTGATGTTGATTGCCCATTTACAGATACATTTTGAGACCTACCATTTAGCCAGGTTTTAATCCATGTCATGTGTGCCATGGTAATCTTATATCATTCTAGTTTTTTAATCAACATCTGCGGTACCAAGTGAAATGCCTTCCAGAATTATAAGTGAATAACATCAACACTGTTACCTTTATCAACCAAAGTTGTAATCTGATCAAAAGGAGATAAGGGCTGTGAGGTGATATCTTTTTATAAGATTCACGGGTGTGACAGCTAAGTACAAGGTGGAACACTTTTCTTAGCCTAAGTAGTGAGCACATATTTCTATCCAAGCTCAACATCAGAAGCAAGCTCTGCAAAGACCAGGACCCACCAATTCAAAGTAGCATCAGATCCTGCCAGGACAAGATACAAAGCTTGCAGATATATCTCCACTGCTATGCTGATCAACACCCCCTCCCACAATTTACATTTCAAGGCCCATGGGTCCTACACATACCCATCACACCATGTGGCTTCCCTCATCCAGTGCACTAAATGCCCCAATAACAAATAGGTGGGTGAAATGAGACAACCACCCTCGAATGAACTCAAACAGAAAAATGATGAAGGACAAAAAGATCTTATCACCCAGCCAGGGGCGAACACTTTTCACAAAATGATCACTCCATAGTTATCCTCTTGGTCCTCATCCTCAAAGGAAACCTGCACAACACCTGCAAAAGATAAGCCTGGGAGCTTAACTTCATAACTTAACTAGACAGTTAAAAAAAAAAAAAAAAAGAAGAAGAAGAAGAAGAAGAGGTGTATAGAGACACTGGATTCATTGATTATTACAACAATCTGTGATCCTTTCCCCACACCTTTTCCACACTCTTTCTCCCCCTCTTACTGGAGAGATGTTAACAGGATACTTCATCTTGAATGCTCTATTGAAATATGTGTTAACTTCATGTGCTGAACAATCTGTTTCCACCTTGCATTGAGCTGTGACACACAGAGGACTTTTTCCGGACCAGAAGAAGAGCTTTGTGTAAGCTCCAAAGCTTGTCTCTCTCTAAGAGAAATTGATGCAATGGAATATCACCTCATCCACCTTGTCTCTGAAATATCCTGGGACCTGCGCGGCTACAACAAAGCTGTGTAGATGTAAAAAAAGATATCAAGTTAAACAATGGCTAAGCTATACACACATTGGGACAGTAGGCGGGACTGTTGCCACAACAGGGGAATTCCTGCTGGGTCGGTAACTCTAGGAGACAGGGAACAGGGTAGCAACAAATCCTCTGTCCACATTCAGGGGCCATGAGGGGCATGTGTGGGGCGAACGCCAGGCAGAGCAGTTACAGTCAGACACAGACAGGAATCCAGACACACACACAGAGGCTGCTGCATCAGGCCTTTTATTGCACCACAAGTGGCATGTGCCAGGTGGAAAGAAGAGTTTCACAACAGCTTTCTCAGGAGTGTCTCGGAACCAGCGTGAACTGAGCGAAGGTTCATGCACAGGGCAGAATCATGGTCTGGATCAGGATCAGTAGGAATTGAAAAGGTCAGATATGGAACCTGCCCCCTGTAGATGGTACCAGCTGTGATCGGACCCCAGGGAGTGGAGACTGGCTGGCTTGGGGACGGGGGAATGGGACAGCAGGACTTTCCCCTCTAGGGGGTGCCGGCTCCAAAATACCAGCCTTTCTATAATTTTTCTTTTTTTTGGCACCATCCTATAGGGTTTAATAGAGAGAATCTGATCCCTGCCCTAGAATGCCATAGGACAGTCCAAAAACTCCCAGAGACACACAGGGGTTTTATTCTAACAGCTACGAACTGCTTCCCCTACCCACAATCTGTTTTGCGACCAATCAATTCACAGCATTTTTCTAAGAGTAATGAAGGTAATCTACATTCTAAACCTTGGCCCGTGGCTTGTTCAGGGTAAGCCCCTGGCGGGCCGCGAGATGCATTGTTTACCTGAGCATCCACAGGTACGGCCGCTCGCAGCTCCCAGTGCCTGCGGTTTGCCTTTCCTGGCCAATGGGAGCTGTGGGAAGCAGCGGCAGGGGAAGTGGGAAGGAGGCGATCAGCGTAGGGGATGGATCTGCAATCAGTTCAGCATGGCCTTTGCTGAGCTCCCTTCCCGCTGGCCTTGGCACTGGGAACAGGTGCGTTTGGTACAGGAGGTGGCCACTCCGGGGGGAACTAACCCATGGGAAAGCCCCAGTGAGGCAGGCTGCAGTTTTAACAGGAATTAGCAAGTCAGATAATTATGAGGATCCGCCAGAACTGGTCACTCGACTGGCTGACACGGGGGGAGAGCTACAAACTACCACAACTGCCCCAGGGTTTGGCTTGTGTTCGTTACCCCGGGGGATATAAGCCAGCTGTTTCCCTAGTGAAGAGGCAGCCTAAGGGTCTGGGTTGGGATTGCCAAGGGAGCCAACCGGAGCTGGCCTTGAACCTGGCTCCTAACTCCTCTAGGCTCCCTGTCTTGATGTTCATGGGTTGGACTCTGCCTGAGCAAAGTGATGGCTGGGAGAGACTCAGCCTTGTGGGGGGGAAGGCGGGAAGCTCAGCCCCTCTGCGAAGCAGACCCTACATCTGGGCCTCTCCAAAGCACAGAAGTGGCGCAACTCTGGCCCGTGCAGCGATTCCCAGTGCAGCGCAGGGCTGCAGCCTCTTCATCGTTACCCATATCCAGGGGATAAAGATGGAGACTCTCGTGTACACCCCGGGGGACATGGGAGGCCCCCAAGAGACGATGCCCTTGGCTGTTTTCTTGCACACCAGGGGGCCCTGGAGTCGCCCTGAGAAGTAAAACAAGCCACAGATGGAGAACAGCTCAGTGAGTCATTTCCCGATGATGCACAGCTCAGTGGCAGCTCCCCACCCCGGTGCAGTTGGTCTCAGCCTCTCCCCAGAGAAGACCAGTTATTTCCCCACTCACTTATACAGCACCTACCACAGCGGGGCCTGATCTGTAACACCAACAGCTTCATTAATAATAACGATTTATCAAGGACGCTTGAAGCCAGGAGCAGATTTACCTTCTCAGAGCCTTTGCCCTTCTCTGGGTCCCCCTCACACATCATGCTAGAGGCCTTATAGTGATGCTATGGCCCATTACGTTTCCTTGGATATGTGGAATCCTGCATCACCACCACATCCACCTCCCGGAGCCTGGCTGGGGTCGATTCACTCTCTGTGCTAGACCTGCCCCAGCTGGTGACTCTGTACAGGGCCCCGGGCTCTGCTCTCTCGCTGGTGCAGGGCAGGGTAATGGTATCCACCCATCTGTTCAGCTTCGCTCTCTTGGCCAACCGTGATGATCAATGTGAGAGTCACACTGACAATTCTGTACTTTACTAGAGTTTCCACCAGTTTGCCCAGTACTGAAGTCAGGCTTGCTGGCCTGTATTTGCCAGGATCACCTCTGGAACCTTTGTTTAGAAATTGGTGGCACATTAGCTCTCCTCCAGTCATTTGGTGCAGAAGCCGATTTAAATGATAGGTTACAGAACACAATTAGCAGCTTTGCAATTTCATATATGAGTTTCTTCAGAGCTCTTGGGTGAAGCCCATCTGGTCCTGGTGACGTATTACTGTTTCGTTTATCAATTTGTTCCAAAACCTCTTCGAATGACACCTCAGTCTGGGACAGTTCCTCAGATTTGTCATCTAAAAAGAATGGCTCAGGTTGGGAATTTCCCTCAGATCCTCAACCGTGAAGACGGATTCAAAGAATTCATTTAGTTTCTCCATCATTTAGTTTCTTATCATCCTTGAGTTGCGTTTAGCATGTGGCTCCACTGGTTATTTAGCAGGCTCCCAGGTTCTGAAGTACTTAAACATTTTTTTGCCATTACTTTTTGAGTCTTTGGCTAGCTGTTCTTCAAATTATTTTTTGGCCTTCCTAAGGGAAGGTGTGGTGCCGCAGGTGGAAGGGGGAGGCTGAGGGTCAGCCTCTCCCAGCCAGACTTTCTGCGCTGCCTGGCCGGTGCTGGCCAGGGCTCCGACAGTGATTTAAAGGGCCCAGGGCTCTGGCCACTGCCACAGTAGCAGTGGCGGTGGCCAGGAGCCGCGGGGCCTTTGCAATCACCAGACCCTGGGGCAGCTGCCCCATCAGTGGTCTTGCTGGTTGGGTCCTTAAAGTGAAGTTCCTTAAAGTTGCTGCCCCTTTTGCCCCCCACCCCTCTCAGTGACCCGGGGGGGGGGGGGGGGAAAGGGATAGCAATCTTGTACATTGGCTGTGTAAGGTCCATTACCAGTGACCACTTCTTACCAGTACACCGTACTGGCCCATACCAGCCAACTTTCACCTGTACTCAGGGGGCAGGGAATGGGACATGGCTCCTTTCCCTTCTTGGGATGCCGGCTCTGATCCAGCCCCAGGATAGGGCCTGACTGGCTCATGGATGGGGGATGGCATGTTTCTTACACCAGGTTGCAGTTACAGTGAGCTGCTGTCATCACCACATCCTCCAAAATCAAGATCTCTCCACAGCGTCTTTCTCCATCTCCGCCCGTCCCTATCTTCAGGAAGACCATGTAAGGTCTGGAGTGAAGCCCGGCTTTCTTTCCCCGGATGATCTCCCGTGGCAGAGAGATGGGGAGGGGTAAAACTCACCTGCTTTGGGACAACATGAGGCTGGAGTGTTTAATAAAGGACTCCTGTCCTATCCCTCCCCTCATCCTCAACCCAGCCTTCTGCTGCCCCAGATCGGCCCCTCACTCCAGCCAGCCCAATTTCCCTGCCCTCTCCTCCTGGATTGGCCCCTCGACCCAGCTAAGGAGGAGATCACTGACAATCCCCTCCCACCCCACTGAGTTCACTAGAGAATCCCATTGAGGTCAGTAGTTCTGGAGCACTGTTGTAACCCTGACACACATGTCCCTACCAGCCATGAGTGTTTTGATCTTTCCAGACCCACCCTGCCCTTGCAACACCCGCCCCATTAATCAGCTGTAAGTGCAATCGCTCTGGCGGGGCCCTTGGTAGCCTAGAAATGGGGGGCAGCATATTAGTGTCAAGCCCTGGAGGTTCCCAGCTCTGCCCAGCTACCAGAATGGCCCCTTAGGGCACAGTCAGGTTAGGCCAGCCCCGAAGTCTCTTGTGCTGGCTACTGGTGCAGGAAGAGCCGGTCTCCACCCAGGGCTGGAAAATTGGGCGGGCTCCCAAATGTGCTGATGCAATGGCCTCCCAGCTCCGTGGCTGACCAGAGCCATGGGGCACAGCCCTTGAGCTAAAGGGCCGAGGCAGTTAGCCAGCAGCCGTAGGAGGTTGTTACCCTGCATGTGGACTCCAGGGGACATCACACACCCACGATCAGAGGCTGATGTTCATTCGTAGGAAGCTTCCCTAATGGAGACAGGATACCCACGGATCTGTGGAAACAGCTCCCCCCCCCTACTCCCCACCTCACTGGTCCGCAGATGCCTCAGCCCTGGGGCACCCCACAATGGTGAGGAGATGGTGAGGAGAACATGCCTCCTTTCACAGCCCCCCAAGGATTGCTGTATTGGGGAAGCAGCCCCAGGCCCTTCCACTGAGCCATGTGCAGGCTCTGCTCCCTATGCCCGCCCCCCCTTACCAGCTCAAACCCTTGGGGGGCAGGAGAATGGCCCTGGGGAGAAGAAGTAGCAGCAGCATCCTCTGCTCCAGAAGGAGAAGGTGCTTCGCACGCAGCCCTGGGGTTTATAGACACGGCTGGGGGGACAGGAAACCTCACATCAAACTCTCTGCCATGTGGCTCTCTGGAGACTTCCCTGCATGGGCTGGGGGGAGGGTCAGGTCCTGCTGAGTCTGCACAGCTGGGCATCTTCTGGGGATACTCAGTGCCTGGAGCCTGGCACAGCTGGGGCTGGCCCATGCCCCATTGTGCACAGCTGGGGTCCTGCAGCCTCTGTCTCCATGCACATCTGGTGCTGAGCTGGGGGACGTGAGTTCGCTGCTAACACTAGAGACACTAGAGTCTCTCCCTGCTTATTGTAGTGGGGGCTGTGGTTAACCTGAACTCCTCTCAGCTGTGAATGGGAACCTGGCCCTTTGATCCTTCTCACATCTCCCGCCATCACAAGAGAGACGGGGGAGGGGCTGAAGTCAGAGAGACCAAGCACTGCACTTCAAGGCCTTGGTGATAGCAAGGCCTCTCCCACCTACCTTGCTGAGTCTGGGAAAATACAACCCACTGAGCTAGCTAGTTCTTATCCCTGAGACCAGATGAGAGCTGGTGGCCCCTAGAGGGAAGGGGCCCCAAGTCCAATTCACCACCCTCCTGAGCCAGCTAGCCACCATGGGGCCAGATCAGCGACAGCAGTGCTTGGACAGGAAAAGCCTCATGTCCCTAAACTTGTCCCATCACCAACCTAGTGGCTTACATCCCTAGTTGGTGTCAATGGGGCCAGATCCCAGCTGGTGTCAATGGGATATAGCTCCATTGGGGTCAATAGGGACAGATCCCAGCTGGGGTCAGTGGGGCTTAGCAGTGCAATAACCCACAGTGTAACTGTCAGCGGTTAGGGGTCTCCCCTCCCAAGGGGTGGGAGAACCCCGCGGTGTTTGTTACATGGCCAGAGACAGACTCTGTTTAACAGGAATTGCCCTGAATACAGAGATGGAAACACTGTGAGGGTGAAAAGGTTTCTATTATGTCGATGCTGAGCTGTTTGTAGAGCCAGAGAAGTGACAGCCAGAGGGGACCATTAGACCATCTCCTCTGCACTCCCATACTATGCGGGCCGGAGCACCCAGCCCAGGGGACCTGAATGACATTGCCTGGGAAGTGCCCATTCAAATCTCTTCGGTGGCTGGGCCAGCGTCAGGCTCAGAGATGCTGCTGCCAAGGGCCAGGCTGGATTCTCCATCCCTGGTGACGTGTAACTCAAGCTGGGACATTCTGCAACAGCTCTGCTCTAGTCCAAGTCGAGATAAACTCAGGGACATCTCAGGGCCGGGGATACGCAGCAGTCAGACGAGATGAGCACCGTGGCCCGTTCTGGGCATGGGAATGGATGAATCTGTCCAAGGAATGTTGATCTCTTATTGCAGCGGGTCAGAGTGGAGGGACCCAGGGCATCTGAGGGCAGCTTTGGGAATCTCTCTTGTGCCTCTGGGTCAGACAAATCTGGCCTTTAGCCAGACAAGAGTCAGCAACACGACATCTCCCAGTAATGGGGAGCGCTGGCCAGCACTGCCCCTGTTACCAGACAGAGAGAGCTAGATGGAGGGGAGGGTGAAGACTCACAGATCGATTCTGTCTGTATCTGCTCCTCAGCTACTGGATTTGGGTGTCAGGGTGGGGCTGGGCATAATTCCAGCCCTGTAGGGGTTACAGCCCCACACCCTGTAACCAGAGACCTGCGCTTGGGGACCCAACACCTGCCCCAGATACCACGAGTCAAGCGGGAATTCAGGGCTGGGGACGTTTCTATCAGGTCTGTACTGATTGCAGAGGATACGAGACAGGAAGTGAAATTAACAAGCAGTGTGGTGGAGGGGCTGTGGGGCTGCGGCACCTGGGACTGCCTGACTGAGGTGCTAATGATTTGGGGGGAAGTGTGGCCCAGTGGTCATCTGCACCTCAGAATGGCTGGGTTCTATTCCCAGCTCTGCTGCTGGGTGACCTTGGAGAAGTCATGGCCCCTCTCCATGCCTCCATTTCCCCATCTGGGGCTAATGATCCCAACCGCCTTTGTAAAGCACTTTGAGGTCCCCTGATGGGAAGAGCTAGGGGCCCAGATCCTCACAGATATTCAGGCTCCTGCTGATTTCAATGGGACTTAGGCACCCAAACACCTCTGAGGATCCAGACTTAGACAGTCTCATTTATTTGTTTATGGCTCAACCCAGCATACTTGCATGCTGCCCGCTACCCATTATCCTCCCGCAGCCCTGGATCATTCACACAGACAATCTCCAATCTGCAGGTCAGTATTGGAAAAGGTAGAGAGAATTGTTCAAACAAGTATCAGAGGGGTAGCTGTGTTAGTCTGGATCTGTAAAAAGCAACAAAGAGTCCTGTGGCACCTTAAAGACTAACAGATGTATTGGAGCATGA